>NW_024080649.1:6525833-6546123 GCF_003009895.1 Hyaena hyaena | reverse complement strand
CAAGAAAGACTAAGAAATAAAAGGCTTAAGGACTGAAAAAGAATAAAACTATCATTATTTGCAGATGACCTGATTGTGTATATACAAAATCTAAAATCATTTACAGATAAACTGTGAGTCAGGAAGTTAAAATTTATCAGGGTGTGAAGATATAAAAGACCAATATACAAAAGTCAACTCCTTTTTGATATTCAGAAAATAAAATTAGAAGAAAAATACCATACTATCTAAAAAGGAAAAAATGATAAACACCACTTCATAAAAATTAAATTCTTTTGCTAACGAAGACATCATTAAGAAAATTAGAAAGAGGGGCGCCTGGGTGGCTTAGTCGGTTAAGCGTCCGACTTTCGCTTGGGTCATGATCTCGCGGTTCGTGGGTTCGAGCCCCGCGTTGGGCTCTGTGCTGACTGCCAGCTCAGAGCCTGGAGCCTGTTTCAGATTCTGTGTCTCCCTCTCTCTCTGACCCTCCCCTGCTCACGCTGTCTCTCTCTCTCTCCTAGAAATAAATAAAAATATTTTAAAAAAAAATTAGAAAGATAATCCACTGTGAGGAGATACTCACAATAATTATTTCTGAAAATTTGTATTGAGAATATATATATATATATATACATATATATGTGTATATATATGTATAAAACTGCAAGTCAAAAACAAAAGGACAAACAATCCCAAAAAGAATAGGCAAAAAATCTGAATACACATGAGAACGGAAGACAAAAAATGGTCTAAATCACATGAAAAGGCACTCAACATTAATAGTCATGTACAGAAATGCCAATCAAAAATGAAATACATAGGCTTTTGCTGACATTTGGTTGGTGATAACTTCATACCCAGTACAATGACTTAAGATAAAAGTCTGACAAATGATGAAGAGTTGATGAGAATGTGGAGTGACCGGAGCTCTCATCCACTGCCGGGGAGTGGGGGTGGGGGCAGGAGGAGAGCGGGGGTGGGGGCGGTACGTAAAATGCTTCAACTGCTTTAGAAAACTGTTTGGAAGCTTCTCAGAAAGTTAAGCATATACCTACTCTAGACGCCAGCAACTCCACTCCTAAATATTTACCTGAGAGAAGTAAAAACATATGCACACACACAACTTGTACAAGAATGGTTATTAAAGCTTTGTTCATAATCATTCCAAACTACAAATGATCTAAGATTACATGAGCAGGAGAATGAATGAACCGTGTATAACTGTGCAGTGGAACAGCGCTCAGGAGCAAAAAGGGGATTTCTGATACACACAACAATGTGAATGTCAAAGATATTCTGTTAAGTGAAAGAAAACAGACACAAGAGTAAATGCTATGTGAGCACATTTATTTGAAGTCCAAGAACAGGCAATACTAATATGGGGTGATAGGACCCCAAATGTCTAGGATGGGGATGGAAGGACTGACTGGAGAGAGCATGAGGGACTCTCTGAAGCCATGGATGTTCTCTCTCTCACATGGAGTGGTCATCACATGGGTATTTATACATGACAAAACTCATCAAACTGTACAGTGAACAAACGTCTGTTGTTTGTGCATCTTATTGTATCTAAATTATACCTCAATAAAAAAATGTAATAAAAAGTCACTTACACAGGCAATGGGAAATGCCAAAATGGTGGCATGAGGTGGGTTTCCTGAAAACAGAATGTCTTTGTCATTTAAAATGTATGTGGAAGTTACTGGAGGGGTTGTGGGAGGGAGAATGGGCTAAATGGGTAAGGGGCATTAAAGAATCTACTCCTGACATCATTGTTGCACCATATGCTAACTAACTTGGATGTGAACTTAAAAAAATAAATTAAAAATATATGAAAACTTTTAAAAGGTAAAAAAAAAAATCACTTACACAAACATAAAAAGTAATGAATGTATAGAATAAATCTAACCACAATGTTTGAGACTTCTACCCAGAAAACTACTGCTCAGAGAAACTAGAGAAAACCTAAATACATGGAGGGTTAAACCATGTTTATAATATGAGATGTGGAGAGGATTATAAAATAGTAGGAAATAAATAATGCTGAACGATGTGAAAAAACACATAAACTGAGTCAGTTTTAAGCAGCAAATTAAACTGAGGTTTGAAATAATTAACCTATTCAATAAAATATTTTTTAAACTACTTTAAAATTCATCATTAACCCTATAGGATAATAAGAACACCAAAGTGAGGTGAAGAATTGCAGGAAATAATGTAGTGCCAAGGCTGTCTTTTGTCCTAATGGCTTCCGTTAACTCTTGAGCCTCTCTAACTATTGCACTGTATGCATATGACAGGTCTATGATGGGTCTGTAAGTCTAGGGCCTGCCCAAAGTGGGGATGCTAAGTCCAGAATTTATAAAACACAAAAGGGCAGAAGATATGATGGGGTTCAGCACACAGTGTCCCAAAATATGGCACACCGTGCCATTCTGACTATTTCAAGTGGAAGGAATGTGAGAATTGGCAGATAAGAGAGGATTTTCTGACCTTTCACCAAAACAGGCTGTAAGACCCACATGTGAGAAGCAGCCCCTTATACTTGGATGAAAGGAGCAGCCTTGTCTGCAGGCAGAGGGAGACTGAGAGGGATCTGAATGACACCGAGAGGAAGCTGTTCTCCCAAATTTGCTACACTTAGCTCATACCCTTTTTGGTCTTAACACATTTTTCCACAACTCTATTCTTCATCAAACGCAGCAAAAAATACCCAGGTTTAACTACTTCTTCAAGATCTTCATCTCCTTCTGAAAGCTCCCATGCCAAGTTGAGATAGGGAAACAGAAGGACCCCATAAAAATCAGGTTTTGTTCTTCTTCCTGCTTTCTGTCCTTGCCAGGACCTGCACCCCTAGCCTACTTTACACATGCCTCAGAATGTCCTCCTGGTAAGGGACAAGGAGTTCATGATTCCTCTAGAATAGATGATATAGGGCCAAGTGAGAAGGACCTGAGGAAGCCATTATATGTGCATTCCAGACCAAGGCTCCAGGCATCTTAATGCCAAGGTCTCCTGGCTCCAAGGAATAACACCTGGGCTTTGGTCTTCTAACCAGTTCCTGGATGCCTGAGGGGACACAGGCAACAAAGACAAGAACCTCCCCCCCCCCCCCCCCGCCTTTGCTTTCTGAGTTTCTTGAACACTGCATCTATATCTTCAGTAAATTCTGCTCTTACTTCCTATGGGCTCATGTTTGATTTCTGTCCTACACAAAGCCAAAGACCCTCTTGGCGGGACCTGTGGGACCCCTAGAGGTCCCCAGACTCAGCCTGCCTGACCAAAGGAAAACTTATATTAAATTAATGTGTATGGTTTTCTCTTTTTGATTTGTCTTTTGTTACAGAGGCCCTGCCCCAAAGCCTAGAAGAGTGGAGGAAAAAGATATTTTTCTTTCCCTATTGATACCTTGGTTGAAAACCATCAGAAAAAATAAACAGCAGCTAAATAAATAATCAGACAAAATATATTTAAGTTATGAGATGCAGAATGAAAATAACAATGTTTAACATATTTAAGAAATAAAAGAGAAACTTGAAAAATCAAGGAGTAGAGATCAATCAGATTTAAGAACAGTAATCAAGAACCAAATAAAATTTTAGAAAGGAAAATACTTATAAGAATTGAAAAATAAAAACTCAGCAGATGAGGGGCACCTTGGTGGCTCGGTCGGTTATGTGTCTGACTTTGGCTCACGTCATGATCTCAGGGTTCATGGGTTCCAGCCCCGTATCGGGCTCTATGCTGACAGCTCAAAGTTTGGAGCCTGCTTCAGATTCTGTGTCTCCATCTCTCTCTGTCCCTCCTCTGCTTGTGCTCTCTGTCTTTCTCTGTCTCTGTCTCTGTCTCTCTCTTAAAAACAAACAAACATTAAAAAAATTTTTTTTTAAACTCAGCAGATGAGACTTCATGGAAGAAGGAATGATTGAATGGAGAAGAAAGTATCCAGAGAAGTCTTACAGAGCCAAAGAAATGGAAAACATAAATAGAGGTTAAAAGGAATAAAGAATAAAGTAATAGACTCAGAAACAGAGCAATAGAGTAACTAATTGTAATTCCAGAACAAGATAATAAGAGGGGAGAAGAGTCAATAATCTATATGGGAACAAAAATTAAACACAGTCTTCCTCACACATGTACAAATATGAAATCAAAGATCAGTCATCAACCTAAACATTGAAGCTACAACTATTATCCTTCTAAAAGTAGACATAGGAGACTATGGTTTGTGATCTTGGAGAAGGTAACAATTTCTTAGCAAGAAGGCAAAAAGCATTAATCTTAAAGGAATATCATTATATCAAAGGAATATAATTAGGATTAATAAGCATTAATCTTAAAGTCGTATCATTTGATGTTGACTATCAAAGTTAAAAATTTCTGCTGATCAAGAAATATGAAAGAAAAAGGGGCGCTTGGGTGGCTTAGTCAGTTAAGCGTCCGACTTTCGCTTAGGTCATGATCTCGCGGTTTGTGGGTTCGAGCCCCGCGTCGGGCTCTGTGCTGACTGCCAGCTTAGAGCCTGGAGCCTGTTTCACAGTCTGTGTCTCCCTCTCTCTCTGACCCTCCCCTGTTCACGCTGTCTCTTTCTCTCTCCTAGAAATAAATAAAAATATTTAATAAAAAAAATATTTAAAAAAAAAAGAAATATGAAAGAAATGAAAAGGCAAGCTACAGACTGGAAGGTCATATTAATAGCACGTATGTCTGACAAATGGTTAGTATTGAGAATATCAAGTTATAAAGTACTCTTACAAATTAATAATAAAAGAAAAACAACTCAATAAAAAATGAGCAAGACTTGAACAGACACTTCATTAAAAAAGATATATGAATGGCCAATAAGCACAGGTAAAGGTGCTCAACATCATTAATCATTAGATGAAAATTAAAATCACTAGAGGACCTAACTTGACACTACTAGTATGTCTAAAATGATGAAGATAACACTATGTGGTAGCAAGGGAAAAAAGACAACACTTTATTGGCAAGGATGTGAAGCAATTAGAAGTCTCACACTTTGTTGGTGGGAGTGTAAAATGGCAAAACTACTTTGGAAAAATGGACATCCCTGATGTATTATAAACCATGCTTTTTACTTTCCTCTATTGTATTACATGAGCCAAAGCTTTCCCCTTTGTGCTTAAGCTAGTTCAGATCAGGTTTGTCTTGAGACAGCCAGTGAACCCTGTCCTACACTAAAAGACAAGATACATAGATTGTACCACTGGAGATATGTCACTGTTATGCCAGGCACCGTGGAACTTGACCACTTAACCACAGGTCCATAGGCAAGCACTTGAACATCTTGCTCAGATATGCATCCACAAAGCTAGCAACTCTAAACTGTGAACTACATGTCATTTGTTGCTCTGTCCCTGGCTGTGCACTTGTGTTTTCTGCCTACAATGCCCTTCTGATACAGACAATCTGGGTCAATAAGCACGAATGGTTAAAAAAGAAGTGAGAAGGAAATGAAAAATCATGAAATAATAAATGGCAATGGTAAAATATTAATTTGAAAACCAACTTTGGAGACTTGCATAATGTACATCCAGTCCACACGACCATAAATTAAGTATTAGCAAAAACAATGTATAATTTTCATGATTATACAGACTGTGGCCTTCAAAAACCTGCTAGTGGCAGTAGACACAGTACTATATTTAAGTAAGCTATTAAGTAAGATACTTGCACATTCTAAGAATTAAAACAGGTGAACCTTACATAGACTGGTGCGAACACAAAAGAACATTCTGAATTGGGGTTTACATTTTTATAATGTTACCAAATGCAGTAATAAATCAAATGGAAAACCCATGGACTATTAAGTTACCTTCAAGTTCCATGCACATATAAATAACCTTAAACTACCTGCATGACTTCAGGGTGTAGTTTCCTTCCAGAGCGCTGTATTTCTCAGGCTTTCAAGCCCTGGAGAAACCAGTCAGGTGGGATTTATATCTGGCTCAACATTATTTCTGGTGGACACATTCATTCTTTGGTTCTTTACCTTGTGGATCTTAGCTTACACTAATGCTGCCAAAATAATCATCTCCTATTCTGCTTCACCATATTTTCCATTTGACCTTTCTTAACATGTAGAACTTTTGACAAAGAATAATGCATACCTGTGTCATAATGCACAATAAGTCTTTTGCTGTGATTGCCTACAGTCTGTGGCTCAAAGTCCACTTCCAGTTGCATGGACTCTCCCACATTAAGAGTTCCAACAGATGGCTCTACCGAGAAAGGCCTGCAGGACACATGGAAACACACCATCAGAACACATCCTAACACATGTGGGAGGAGGAGGAGAGGATACAGACAGGACATAGAGTTCTGCAGAAATCTCAGACCACCCCCTCCCACCAATTCAGTGATTCAGAAGTAAAGTATACTTTACCCCCTAATGTGAAAGGATTTTACACATTGATTTTAATGTTTGATTTTAATGTTAAAATAGCAGTAATAGATCAGCAAGTCTAAGAGAAATTTAAATGATATCATAATATTCTTGTTTGTGTCCTTGCCTTTCAGCCATTCTCTTAGCATTCACTGAGTGATTCCAGTGGTCAGACTTAAAACAAGTATGCAATGTGGTAAGCCACAAAAGAAAAGTATCTTCAAAGGGATAAAAATCAAGTTTTGTGACAGTTCAAAGAAGATTTAATAATCGAAAAATATATCAGAGTCCCAAAAGATAATACAATCACATGAGGATAATTTGAGGTCAGTTTAACAAAGCGTCCATTAAAAAGGGGCTTAGAAGTAGAGGGGAGCTACAAAAGATGATACAATCCCCCAGGATAATAAACAGGAAACCCTTTACGACATCTAGGGCCAAAGAGCCAAGGAGCAGCAGTGGTTTTGAAACCCACAAGAGTCCTACTTGAGAATGCTGCCTTATGAGGAGCAAAGAGCTTTAGGCAAGACAGCCAGCCAGCTCAGGTGGCCTCACAGGGAAGACACCAGGGGGGAAAGTGTCCTGACTTCACATTCTCCTGTGTCATCACCTGCTGGGACTCCTACTGGCTGAACTGAACTAGAAACCAAAGGCTCAGGAGCCCGATGACCAGAGCCATACAGGTCAGCCCTGGGGGTGACAGCAAGCCAGGGAAGGTGAAGAGCATTTAGAAAGGCAAACTGGGGACAAGTCCTGTGCTTGAAAATAGAATTTGGGCATGTAGACATTACAGGGTGATAGGGTAGATTTGAAAACAGGAAATAGTTTCATTTAATTTCCCTGGAAGGAAGTGGTAAGAGAGAAACTGGATCTGACCATGAAGTACCTTAAATAACTTACAGCATTTTTCCTTCTCAATAGAAAACCCAGCCCATTTAATTATTTTCATGGTCCATTTCACTTCTCTAAATTGCTAGTTTTTCAAAGTAATGCGTTGTACAATGTATCTGGCAGGCTAAGCTGTTTCTGATTATTTACTTCTATCACAACCATTTTTTAGTTTCATCCCTAAATCTTCCCCGAGATAATGAACTTAAAGTCAGAAAACCTGAGCTTTCTACTGTGAGGAGATAGCTGTGGCACGGGTAGCACTTGGTGATACCTGAGGCCATCACTGCAGGGTGTCCAGTGCTTCCTACCACGGGCAACTGTTTATTTTCTCTGGGGCTTTCTACTGGGATCTCCCTCTACTTTCACTTCTTGATCTTCCTATGTCTTTGTCCTTTCCCACACCTATAGCACCAATCCTCCAGTGAACTCTGGACATTGCTGTAGAGACTCTATGGGGTGGTGTTCCCTAGCCTGAAACCAGCTAAGAAAGTTCAAAACCCAGCTCCGCCAAGACTCTGGAGCAAGTCACTGAACATTCAGTCTCCTCATCTGTAAGATGAGGGTGATGACGGCACCTGCTTCAGAGGGCTGTTGGGAGGACTAAAGGAGCTGGTACAGGTGAAGTGCTTAAAATAACGCCTGGTACCTAGGAAGTGCTAAACAAGTGCTTATTATTATTTATGTTATCTCCCTCACTGGCAGCTTCTAGATTCTTATTATTATATATAATAATTAATAATAATTATAATTATTATATATTAATATATATTAGTATAACATATATTTTATATATTATTTAATCATATATTATTAATTATATAATTATAATATATTATACATTTATATATATTTATATTTATATATTATTTTATATATTTTTATATATTTATGTTTACTTATATTTATATTTTTATATTTTATATTTATATATATTATATATTAATAATACACCTTCAGGGGACCTCATAATCTATGCAATCAAGTTCAAAGTCCTAGGCATTTGAGGTCCCACACAATCTTCTCCCAACTACATTTTGCATTCTTATTAAATACATATATCTGTCCAAATGTCCCACACATCTGTCACATTCCAAGTCAGGCTGGGGAGGAGCAGGGTGGGAGGGCTCTGTTCCCTTCACTGGAACCTCACATAGCACTGCACCCCCTCTCTCTTCCAACCAGACTGTGCCCTCTACACAGACCACTAAGGTCTTACAAGAATACTTACCAATTTCCACAGGTCATACTTTTCCCAAAGCCACCCAAAATTGGTCAGACTCAAAGCTACCTCTCAGATGGAATCTTCCCTAATTCTCTGTCTTGTGAACAAAGTCTCTTTCCTCTCAGAGGCTGTGACTTTCTTTTTACTTCTTGCTTCAGTTCACCTTGTACTACAGTTAGTTTTCATGTCTGCCCCTGTCAATAGCTACAGACTCTTGAGATGACAGGAAAGGGAAAGCAAATAAACTTCCATGAGCATGGACTCCATAATGGGCACCACACTGGGTACCTTACATATGTCAATCCTTGTAATCCTGGGAGAAACCTTTAGTAAATAGGTATTGTTATCGCATTTTATTTATTTTTTGAGAAATTTTTTAATGTTTTTTATTTATTTCTGAGAGAGAGAGAGAGAGACTGTGAGCAGAGGAGGGTCAGAGATAGAGAGATAGAGAGAGACAGAATCTGAAGCAGGCTCCAAGGCTCTGAGCTAGCTGTCAGCACAGAGCCCAATGTGGGGCTCGAACCCACAAACCATGAGATCATGACCTGAGCCGATGCCAGACGCTTAACCGACTGAGCCACCCAAGCACCCCTGTTATTGCATTTTAGACATGAGAAAACAGATGCTCCAAAAGGTCAGGCAACTGGCCCAAAGTTGTCCAACCAGGTAGTGGCAGAGCTGCCTTCAAGTTCTTTCTGCCTATCCAAACCACCCCTGAACATGGAAGCCACTTAGGTTTATCTTTGTGTCTCTCACCTAACACACAGTTCTTTACTCACAGAAGCATCTCAGAAGAGGTTGTGGATTGAATTATAACTAACTTTCAGAGGGAAATATAAATATCTGTAATCATTAAATAATCTTTATAACATCTTGGTGGAACAAAAACGGAGCAGACTTTCAGTATCTCAAGAATTTCTGCTTCCTGAGATGAAGGTAAGTCATCCAAAATAAATCTCACAGTTTTAAAAGTTCCTTCCTCCCTTATGGTATCAGTAAGAATCTTAAGAATTGAGCCCAGTTTTCTGACTTTGGGAACAATGTTGTGATATTTTCTTCTATCTTTGCTTCCCTAGTTCCTAATATTTTTCTTCCCACATGGTGCTTTGATTTTCTTTTCAAACATTTCTTGGTAGCAAAAAGGACAGTTTTAAAATCAATTGGATAGCATTACATTGCATAACCCAAGCTAATTTTCTATGGACAAAGAGACTCCTCTCTAGGACCTCCAGAAATCCAAATTCTGTACAAAGGTAACAGATACTTCCCTGTTATGCTCACTGTGGGGTTTATATTACACTAAATTTCTTCAACAGTTAAAAAATTATCTGGGATCACCATTGCTACTTAGAGCTGCCTAAGCTTTCTCAATAAATCAGACGTTAATTGGGTAGAGTGTGTTAAGTTCTGGTGCTTAAACATTGTCTGTAATTTGATTTCGTACTCCACTTTACTACAGGCAGATAGACTGAACTGGCTAGAAAATATCAAGTATCAGAAAATGCTCTTAACAAAGAAGCATTGTTTCTCAAGGGTATAAGGCTAGCCCCGTCTACCAAAATGTTTGGTTTTGATATAATATCCTCATTAATACTGAGTGCTTGAGTAGGGACAGAACTCAATATAAAAAATCAGGAGCCATAAAAAGATTTTGAGTTTTTGTTCAATCTTCTATAATCTGCTTTTGAGAATTAATATTTTAGTTCAATTTAGATTCAAAATTTTAGCAAAAGGTCAATATTAGCTCGGTTATATTAAATATGGAATATGATATTAATATGTTTTCTTCAGACAATCTTTCTTATTAGCTGATTCCTAACCTGAGATTTTACATTTTGAGATTCCTTCTTAATCTTTTCTATTTCACCTTTCAAAATTAATCCTACCTTAATAGTCAAAATTATGCTGGTACCTACTAGACTTTCAGATCAAATCTGTAATAAAGCTGAAGAGTAACTGTTTATGTTCTCTGTATATTTTATAGTTCATTGCAACTCTTTTTATTAGTGTAAAAAACATTATGCCTATTTTATATTACTGGGAGAATTTTTTATTTTAAATTATTGTACAGGTTTATAGTTGTAGCTTTGCCTTTGTGATATACTGTTGGATAGGCATCCTATAAACATTTATTGAGCACTTATTTCTTCTTGGCACTATATTTGATGCTAGGAAAATACAAATGAAAATGGTTAGATACAATCCTTGCATTTGAGCTCACATTCTAATCAGGGCAACAGACATGTAAAGAAAGTTTGTTTTTTATAATTTACATGAACCTAACCATTTATAAACTTAACTATTAATTAACTCATTATTTCAATGTAAAGAATATGGTCTGTTTTTTAAATAATTTTCCATGAGATACTGTTTCTAACTGTGTGTTAACTCTAAAAGGGACCAGACAAATAGGAGACTCTAGGTTTTTTACTCCAAAGTCTCACAGTGTATCTACTGCCCTCCCATGTCTATTGGCCATCATATTAACTGAAAGAGTGGTACTCACCACTGTGGGGGCAACACAATCACCTGTGTATTTTTTAGAATGGATGCTTGTCAGGGCATCTCCCCAAGATTCTGATTCAATACAATATGACCACAAGTTCAGTTACATCCTTTCTCATTGTCGACAGCAAGGTTCCCAGTTGCAAACAACAGAAACCAACTCCAGCTAACTTAAACAAAATAGAGATTTATTGGAAGGATTTGCGGTAGCTCACAGAATTGATGGCATGGCTGGAAAATATGCATTTTGTGGAAAGAACATGAAATTACTGTATCATGAATAGATATTATATTTAAACAGGAAAGCAAAAATATCTGCAAACAGGAAATATAATTGAGTGATTGATGAGAGAGATGAGAAGCCCAACTTAAGATGGTGAGATTGCTCAGGGATTAGTAACAGCAGTTAGCCATTTCCACGCCTGGGCTAGAGACACAAGAAGAGGAGGAAGTATTATCAGATCCTGGGGATCTGGCAGAAGTTGAAACCATGGCAGGCTAGTCTGATGACAATCAGAACCATAGAGGAGATAGTTCACTGCTGGGGACTCTGCTGAAGTCAGAGAGGGAGGAGAAGAAATGCCCTGGCTCCTTGCTACCATGCAATCTCCTTCTAGCGTCCCCCCCACCCCCAACCCCACCCCAGGGGTCAAACCCAGCAGAAATCCAGCTGGCCTAGGCAGCTACGAAGGCTAACAGTCCAGAGATACTGAATAGAACCTGGGAAGAGCAAGGAGTGGATCTGAGGGTAAGCAAGCCCAGAACTGGCCCATGTTTGTTCTAATCTAGGCTTTTGGCTGTTAACTTACTGGGGGAACTTGGATAATAGGTCATTTCCCTTCTCAGCCCTTATTTCTATCATCTGTAAAATGGGATGTTGGACGAGAGTTTCTGATGTCTTTATGATTCCTAGCTAGTACTTGAGTGGGCTTACCATTTTACCTTGCAAGTATTTCTATATTGGGAGAAGATGATTCACATTCATAGTTATATGGATAGAAAAGTTTTAAATCTTTTCTTGCAACTTCATACTATGAAATCCATGCAGTGATTTTGCTTCACTTTTGCCCGAATGTGATATATAACAAATTGGCATTTATGTGTAGCTTTTAGGATTTTGCCAGGAAGATATGCTACCTGCACCTGGCTTTCCACCTTAAGTGGATTTTCTTTTTCATAGGGATAATACCCATGTAACAGGAAGTTTTTAATGCATATTATGGAACATGGCTGTGGAAGGCCCTTTTTAAGTCAAAGAAGGTTCATGTTTTCTAACTCACGGTGAGCCAGTTAACCTGCTTCCTTCTCCTTCAATCAAACTCTGTGGATCTCACAAGATGGCAAAGGCTCTATAGGCACTTAGGGACAATGTCAAAAGACATTGATCTTCAAAAGAACTTTGACTTTGCCTTTGTTGGTTGATTTAGCTAAATTGGCTCAATGGGTCTTACTTCTACCTGGGATACAGAGGCTACAAAGAGGTTGCCCACCCTAACAATGAATAAGAGCCAGGTAAACAACAAAATCACAACTTTTCTCAAACCAATCAGAAAGGAAATGTTGCAGAGCAAACAAGTAGCCTGAAATCTAAAGTTGGACAATCCTCCTGCCCTCAGGGGAGATGGGGAAGGTACACACCATTTTAACTATGGAAGACAGAACTTCCCTACAAGCAGAAGAAAGAAGAAATGGAATAGAAGAAATGTTTGAAGAGATGATGACCGAGAGTTTCCTAAAATAATGAAAGATCTAGGAAGATTGGAACCCCATGCAGGATGGAAACCAAAACTAAACAAAAGCAAAACAAAATCCTTAAAACAACAAGAACAAAGATAAAAACAAAACCCACATCTAGACATATCTTATTCAAATTGCTAAAAATCAAATATAAACACAAAATCCTAAAGGCAGCCCAAGAAAAAGACGCATTTATGTATAGAAGAACAAAGGTAAGAGTTATGGCAGTATTATCATAAGAAAAGACAATGAAATGACATCTTTAAAATCCTGAAAAAAGTATGCAGAATTGTCAACCCAGAATTCTAAGCTGAAGAAAAAATACCTTTCAAAAATGAAGGCAAAATACTTTCTTTCAAATAGACAAAACAGAGAATTTCTAATAGAGCTGTGCTATGAGAAATATTAAAAGTAGTTTTTTAACCAAGAGAAATAGGATCCCAGGGGCGCCTGGGTGGCTTAGTCGGTTAAGCGTCCGACTTTCGCTTAAGCGTCCGACTTTCGCTTAGGTCATGATCTCGCGGTTTGTGGGTTCGAGCCCCACGTCGGGCTCTGTGCTGACTGCCAGCTCAGAGCCTGGAGCCTGTTTCACAGTCTGTGTCTCCCTCTCTCTCTGACCCTCCCCTGTTCACGCTGCCTCTCTCTCTCTCCTAGAAAAAAAAAAATTAAAAAAAATTTAAAAAAAAAAAAAAGAGAGAGAGAGAAATAGGATCCCAGAAATAAACTTAGGCCTACATGAAACTGTTCAGAGATAGTGATGCTCCTGGGATGCTCCTGTGAAGAATAAACACAAATTTCCTCCCAAGGAATGTGCCTTCCACCCACATTATGGCAGCCCTACCACATACAATATGGCAGAATAGGTAATCTAGAAAGACTGGATAAAATATAACTTACACAAATGTACAGCTGAGCATGCATTAAAAAAAGGCAGATCTACAGGATTTGAAAGCAAAGAGGAAGCTAACAACCAGAGCTGTTAGCCATCAAGCTAATGGTCTGACCTGGATTCTCAATAACCTTAAAGCCTGGGTTATTTTTTGTTTGTTTTATTTAAATTCAAGTTAGTTAACATATACTGTAGCATTGGTTCTGGAGTCCAATTTAAGTGATTCATTACTTACATATAACATGCAATGCAAGTGCCCTCCTTAATGCCCATCACCCATTTAGCCCACTTCCCCACCCACCTCCCCTCCAGCAACCTTCAGTTTGTTCTCTATATTTAAGAGTCTCTTATGGGTTTGCCCCCCTCTCTGTTTTTATTTTTCCTTCCATTCCCCTATGTTCATCTGTTTCGTTTCATAAATTCCACATAGGAGTGAAATCAAATATTTGTCTTTCTCTGACTGACTTATTTCGCTTAGCATAATACACTCTAGTTCTATCAACGCTGTTGCAAATGGTAAGATTTTATTCTCTGATTATTGAGTAATATTCTATTGTGTATATATATGCACCACATCTTCTTTATCCATTCATCAGTCAATGGACATTTGAGCTCTTTCCATAATTTGGGTATTGTCGACAGCATTGCTATAAACATTGAGGTGCATATGCCCCTTCAAATCAGCACTTTTGTATCCTTTGGATAAATACCTAGTATTGCAATTGCTGGGTTGTAGGGTAGTTCTATTCTTTATTTTTAGGGAAACCTTCATACTGTTCTCCAGAGTGGCCGTACCAGTTTGCATTCTCACCAGCAGTGCAAAAGTGTGTTCCCCTTTCTCCACATTCTCACCAACATCTGTTGTTGCCTGAGTTATTAATTTTAGCCATTCCAACAGGTGTGAGGTGGTATCTCATTGTGGTTTTGATCTGTATTTCCTTGATAATTAGTGGTATTAAGCATATTTTCATGTGTCTGTTAGTTATCTGGGTGTCTTCTTTGGAAGTATCTATTCATGTCTTCTGCCCATTTCTTCACTGGATTATTTGTTTTTTGGGTATTGATTTTGATAAGTTCTTTATAGATTTTGAGTACTAACTCTTTATCCAATATGTCATTTGTAAATATCTTCTTCCATTGGTTGCCTTTCAGTTTTGCTGATTGTTTCCTTCACTGTGCAGAAGGTTTTTATCATGATGACGTCCCAATAGCTGATTTTGCTTTTGTCTCCCTTGCCTCCAAAGACATGTCTAGTAAGAAGTTGCTGTGACCAAGGTCAAAGAGGTTGCTGCCTGTTTTTTTCTTCTAGGATTTTGATGGTTCCCTGTCTTGCATTTAGGTCTTGCATCCATTTTGAATTTATTTTTGTGTATGATGTAAGAAAGTGGTCCAGGCTCATTCTTCTGCATGTTGCTGTCCAGTTTTCCCAATACCATTTGATGAAGAGACGGTCTTTTTTCCAATGGGTATTCTTTCCTGCTTTGTCAAAAACTAGTTGGCCATAGGATTGTGAGTCCATTTCTGGGTTCTCTTTTGTGGGTATCTGTTCTATTGATCTATGTGTCTGTTTTTGTGTCAGCACCATACTATCTTGATGATTACAGCTTTGTAATACATCTAGATGTCTGGAATTGTGATGCCTCCAGGCTTGATTTTCTTTTTCAGGATTGTTTTGGTTATTCAGGGTCTTTTCTGGTTCCATACAAATTTTAGAATTGTTCTACCTTTGTGAATGCTGATGTTATTTTGATAGGAATTTCACTGAATGTGCAGATTGCTTTGGGTAGTATGGACATTTTAACAATATTTGCTCTTCCAATCCATGAGCATGGAATGATTTTCCATTTCTATGTGTCTTCTTCAATTTCTTTTATAAGCTTTCTATAGTTTTCAGTATACAGACCTTTTATGTCTTTGGTTAGGTTTATTCCTAAATATTTGTGGTTTAGTGTGCACTTGTAAAGAGAATCAATTCCTTGATTTCTCTTTCTGTTACTTCATCAATAGCATATAGAAATGCAAGTGATTTCTGCATGTTAATTTCATACCCTGTGACTTTGCTAAATTCACATATCAGTTCCAGCATTTTTGGGTAGAGTCTTCAGGTTTTCCATGTAGAGTATCATGTTGTCTGTAAAGACTGAAAGTTTGACTTCTTCCTTGCCAATATGGATGGCTTTTATTTCTTTTTGATGTCTGACTCCCAAGGCAAGGACTTCCAGTACTATGTTGAACAATAGTGGTGAAAGTGGACATCTCTGTTGTGTTCCTGATGTTATGGGGAAAGTTTTCAGTTTTTCACCATTGAGAATGATATTAGCTGTGAATCTTTCATATATGGCCTTTATGATATTGAGGTATCTTTCTTCAATCCCTACCTTCTTGAGGGTTTTTATCAAGAAAGGATGCTATATGTTGTCAAATGCTTTTTCTGCATCTATTGAGAGGATCATATGGTTCTTATTCTTTCTTTTATTAATATAGTATATCACATTGAGTGATTTGCAAATATTGAACCAGCCCTGCAGCTCAGGAATAAATCCTACTTGATCACAGTGAATAATTCTTTTAATGTACTCTTGAATTCTATTTTCTAGTATCTTGTTGAGAATTTTTAAATCCAGGTTCATCAGGGATATTAGCCTGTGATTCTCCTTTTTAGTGGGGTCTTTATCTGGTTTTGGAATCATTGTAATGCTGGCTTCATAGAATGAGTTTGGAAGTTTTCCTTCCATTTCTATTGTTTGGAAGAGTTTGAGAAGAATAGGTATTAAGTCTTCTTTAAATGTCGGTAGAATTCCCCTGGGAAGCTATCTGGCTGAGGACTATTGTTTTTTGGGAGATTTTTGATAACTAATTCAATTTCTCTGCTAGTTATGGGTCTGCTCAAATTTCTATTTCTTCCTGTTTCGGTTTTGGTAGTGTGTGAGATTCTACAAATTTCTTCATTTCTTCCAGATTGCCCAGTTTGTTGGCATATAATTTTTCATTTTTCTCTTATAATTGTTTGTATTTCTCTGGTATTGGTTGTGATCTCTCCTCTTTCATTCATGATTTCATCTATTTGGATCCTTTCTCCTTCTTTTTGATAAGTCTGGCTAGGAGTTTATCAATTCTGTTTATTCTTTCAAATAACCAACTATTAGTTTCATTGATCTGTTCTCCTGGGTGGTTTTGTTGTTGTTGTTCCTATGTCATTTATTTCTACTCTAATCTTTATTATTTCCCTTCTTCTGTTGACTCTAGGCTTTACTTGATGTTCTATTTCTAGATCCTTTAGGTGTAAGATTGCTTCTTGAGGTAGGCCCGAATTACAATATACTTCCCCCTTAGGACTGCCTTTGCTGCATCTCATTGGGTTTGGACTGTCATGTTTTCATTTTAATTGACTTCCATGTATTTTTTAAAAATTTCTTCTTTAATTTCCTGGTTAACTCATTCATTCTTTCGTAGGATGTTCTTTAACCTCCATGTATTTGAGGACTTTCCAAATTTTTTCTTGTGACTGATTTCAATTTTCATAGCATATGATCTGAAAATATGCATGGTATGATCCCGATCTTTTTGTACCTATTGAGGGCTAATTTGTGCCCCAGTATGTGATCTATTCTGGAGAATGTTCCATGTGCACTCAAGAAGAATGTGTTCTACTCTTTAGGATGAAATGTTCTGAAAATGTCTGTTAAGTCCATCTAGTCCAGTGTGTCATTTAAAGCCATTGTTTCCTTGTTGATTTTTTGCTTAGATGATCTGTTACTGTACATGGAGTAATAAAGTCCCCTACTATTATAGTATTATTATCAATGAGTTTCTTTATGTTTGTTATTAATTTATATATTCAGGTGTTCACAAGCCGGGGCATAAATATTTACAATTATTAGATCTTCTTGATGGAGAGACACTTTAATTATCATATAATGTGCTTCTTCATCTCTTGTTAGTCTTTGGTTTAAAATCTAGTTTGTCTAATGTAAGTAAGGCTATTCCAGCTTTCTTTTACATCCATTAGCAGGATAGATGGTTCTCCCTCCCTTCACTTTCAATCTTCAGGTGTTTTTAAGTCTAAAGTGAGTATTCTGGGGGCGCCTGGGTGGCTCAGTCAGTTGAGCATCCGACTTCAGCTCAGGTCATGATCTCAAGGTTTGTGGGTTCAAGCCCCGCATCGGGCTCTCCTGTGCTGACAGCCAGCTCAGAGTCTGGAGCCTGCTTCAGATTCTGTGTTTCCCTCTCTTTCTGACCGCCCCCTGCTCTCTCTCTCTCCCTCTCAGAAATAAATAAAACATTTTAAAAAGTTCATTAAAATGAGCATTCTATAGGCAGCATATAGATGGATCCCGGTGTGGTTTTTTTAAATTTTTATTTTAATGCTCATTTTTGAGAATGAGACAGAGTAGGAGTAGGGGAGAGGGAGACACAGAACCCAAAGCAGGTTCCAGGCTCTGAGCTGTCAGCACAGAGCCCGATGCAGAGCTCGAACTCACAAACTGTGAGATTATGACCTGGGCCATAGTTGGACACTTAACCAACTGAGCCACCCTGGCACCCCAGTTTTTTTTTTTTTATTCATTCTGATACTCCATGTCTTTTGATTGGATCATTTAGTCCATTTACATTCACAGAGATTACTGAAAGATATGAATTTAGTGCCATTGTGTTAGCTGTATGCTTGGTGTTTCTGGTGATGTTCTCTGGTCCTTTGTATAGTCTTTGGATTTCTTTTTTTCCTCCAGTCAGAGAGTCCTTCTTAAAATTTCTTGCAGGGCTGGTTTAGGAGTCACAAACTCTTTTTGTTTTGTTTTTTGTCTGGGAAACTTTTTATCTCTCCTTCTATTCTGAATGATTGCCTTGATGGATAAACAGTTCTTTGCTGCATATTTTTCCCATTCAGCACTTTGAATTCAGTCCACTCCCTATTGGACTGCCAAATTTCAGTGGACAGGTCTGATGTCCTGTCCTGATCCTTAACGTTATGTAGGGTAAGGATCTATTGTCTACAGCTGCTTTCAGATTTCTCTCTTTATCTTGTATTTGGAAGTTTGACTATGATATGTCATGTGTTACATGTTTCTGTTGATTTTCAAGGGGAGTTTTCTGTGGCTCTTGGATTTGAATGCTTGTTTTCTTCCCCAAATTGGGGAAGTTCTCAGCTACAATTTTTTCAAATAAAGGTTCTGCCCCCTTTTCCTCACTCTTCTTCTGGGACTCCTATTATATAGATATTGTCTTGTTTTATGGAGTCACTAAGTTCTCTAAGTCTCCCCTATAATACTTTCCTTTGCTTCTTTTCAGCTTTATTTTTTTCCATGATTTTATCTTGTATATCACCTATTCTATCCTCTGCTTATTCGATCCTCATTGTGACCATATCCAGTCAATTTTGCATCTCAGTTATAACATTTTTAAAATTTTAGCCTGACTAGCTTTTTGTTCTTTGATCTCTGCAGCAAGGGTTTCTCCAGTGTCTTCTATTCTTTTTTCAAGCCCAAGTAGTAGTCTTATGGCTATTGTTCTAAATTCTGGTTAAGATATATTGCTTATATCTGTTTTGAGCAAGTCCCTGACTGTGATTTCTTCTTAACCTTTCTTTTGGGGAGAATTCTCCTGTCTTATCATTTTGGCTACGTTTCTGTCTTTTAATGGCATGTTGTTTCCTGCAACTGAGAGTAATGCTATATTGAAAAGGGGTCATACTCTATCCAGGGCCTGGAACTTCCGGAAGTATTTCTGGTGTATGCTGTGTGCACTCTGCTGTTGCATTTTGGCTGCTCAATTCCACTGATTAGTCTTTTGCATAGTTCCTCCTTGCTTGTAGTGGGGAGTGTTTGGACCTATAACTAGGTATGCTTTGACTTGTTTGCTAAAATACGCCTGGAAAAAAGGAATGGCAGGAGATCTTCAATGTGATGAACAGAAAAAATATGCAGCCAAGAATCCTCTACCCAGTAAGCCTGTCATTCAAAATAAAAGGAGAGATAAAAATCTTTCCAAATAAGCAGAAATTGAGAGAGTTTGTCACCACTAAGCCAGCCCTACAAGAAATCCTGAGGGGGACGCTCTGAAGGAAATGTTGCAAGGAAAAAAAAGTACCAGAGACACCACCACAAGCATGAACTCCACAAAGGACACAAAGACTCTAAACCCACATATCTCAATAATAACACTGAATGTAAATGGGCTGAATGATCCAATCAAAAGACAAGGGTAGTAGAATGGATAAAAAAACAAAATCCATCTATATGCTATCTATAAGAAACTCATTTTAGACTGGAAGTTACCTTCAGATTAAAAGTAAGGGGATGGAGAAATATATATCATGCTACTGGAAATCAAAAGAAAGCCGGAGTAGCCATACTCATATCAGACAAACTGGACTTTAAATTAAAGACAATAACAAGAGATGAAGAAGGGCATTACATAATAGTTACAGGGTCTATCCATCAGGAAGAACTAACAATCATAAATGTCTATGTGCCGAAAATGGGAGCATTTAAATATATAAAACAATTAATCACAAAGAAAAACAGGCTCATAGATAAGAATGTGCTAATAGCAGGGGACTTCAATACTCCACTTACAGCAATGGATAGGTCAACCAGACAGAAAATCACTAAAGAAATAATGGACTTGAAAGACACTTTGGACCAGATGGATCTGA
>NW_024080649.1:6489666-6522663 GCF_003009895.1 Hyaena hyaena | reverse complement strand
AATGAAATCTGGCCATGTGTAGCAACATGGACGGACCTTGAGGGTGTTATGCTGAGTGAAATAAGTCAGGCAGAGAAGGACAAATATCATATGTTTGCATGTATAGGAGGATTAGGAGGAACTTAACCGAGGACCATGGGGGAGAAGAAGGGGGGAAATGGTGGGGGAAAGGGGGAAAGGCAAACCATCAGAGACTCTTGAATGCTGAGAAACAAACTGAGGACTGATGGATGTGAGGGGGGATGGGCACGGAGAGGGGCACTTGTGGGGATGAGCACTGGGTGTTATATGGAAACCAACTTGACACTAAACTATTTGTAAAAAAAAAAAAAAAAATACACCTGGAAAAAAAGGGGGGAAAGCCAGATCCCAAAAAAAGAGAAAAGGAAAAGAAACAAAAACAAAAAAACTCAGAGAATCAAAAAACTATGAGCCTGACTTCAAAGAAAAAGAAAAGAAAAAAAGAAGACTGAGCCATAAAAAGAGAAAAGGAAAGGAAAAAACAACAGCAACAACAACAAGAAGCTATGAACCTGATTCCAAAAGAAAAAAAAAGAAGGAAAAAAGTTCAGGAAAAAGGTAATCCTGGTCCTATTACCACCAGAACTGCAGATGTCGTTTGAAGCACTTGATTTTCAGTACACTTGGTGCATGTGGGGTGCTGGCTGTGCTGGTCTTCTGGAGGAGAAGCCCACTGTGGGCTCAGAGTCAATCGGGCCCCAGTAATTAATGAGTTGGCAGGGACAGAGGGGCAGGGTTTGATATAAGGGGGTCCCACCTCCACTGGAGGCCACTGCGCTGCTCCCTCAAGTCCCACCGTGTTGATGTTGAGGGGAAAATGACACTACCCCAATCTCTCATTCCCAGACAGGGGATCTCACACCCACAACTGTTCAGGCAGCCCTCCTAGAATAGTGAGGGCAGTCAGTTTGCTCAGCACCATAGCTTTCCTGCATTTTTTCTTTGGAGCACACCTGGGATTCAAAACCAAAGTCTTAAAGGACCTGGCACTGCACAGACTATCTCTTGAGTAGAGCCTCTTCTTGCTGTGTTTGAAGTTCTCTGTTCCTGAAAAACAGTCCCATGCCTGCATGGTGCAAGGGATCTATGGTGTAGCACCTCTAAAAGCAGCAAAAAGGTCATAGGCCTTGTCCCCTGCCAACGAAAGGCCTTTTGTTGGCACCTACACGGTCTTTTGTCCTTGGACACGCAAAATACCCTTTTCCAGAAGTACTCCACAAAGGAGAATGTTCTCTCCCAGTGTGCCCGGGAGATCCCCACACCATGCTATGTACTCCTGGGCCAGCTCCCTCCCTCTCCCCAGAAGCGCACACCACAACTCTGCTCCAGACAAAGTCGCACACTTCCAAAACCTCAGAGTTTGAGCTCTAAATGCCGTTTGAAAAAAACAAAACAAAAAACCTGTGACACTCAGTACTTCTCTCTCCACAGTCCATGATCCAGAGGTTTCCCTTTTGTATGAACCTGATGCCGCACTCTCTCAACCCCTCTCTCTTTCTCACTTTTGTCTCTCTGTGGATAGGTTCCCTCCCCCTTTGCAGCACTGCTGTTTTTATCTCCTCCAATTCACTTCCACAAACCTCACACCAGCCGCGCTATCTCCTTCCCACTGTGGTGATCCTTCTGACAGTCCACAGATTGATTTCCTGTATGTTCCAAATGATTAGACCTCAATAGAGCTATGTTTGAGGGACAAGGACAGCCCAGGATCCGCCTACTTCTCTGTCACCTGAAGCCTGGGTTTTAATACCCCTGCTGGAGCAGGAAACAAACTGTGAGACTTTTAAGTCAGGGGACTGGTTAGAAATCCCCAGATACCATGGGGAAACTTAAAGGACTAAATAAAATATTCTCCCATTAGCACAAGGAAAAATGTCTATCTTGGTTTTAAGTGAAGGAAACAAAGTTTCTCCAGAGATTTCATAGCTCTGGACATGTATCTTACGCAGGTTTGAGGTTTGAATATACATTATCAGTCCAGGAACTTTAAGCCAACAAATTACCAGAAGAGAAGTCTACATGGTCTAACCTTTAAGAACCACACAGAAGCAAATGCTAATCCTTTCTGGGAGATGTGCCCTTAAACCTACAAAAGATTCCATAGATAATGACCTTCTGAAAATGAGCTCACAATCCAGACCAATATATACATTTCTTCTTAAAAAGTCATAGAAAAGGGGCGCCTGGGTGGCTTAGTCGGTTAAGCGTCCGACTTTCGCTTAGGTCATGATCTCGCGGTTCATGGGTTCGAGCCCCGCGTCGGGCTCTGTGCTGACTGCCAGCTCAGAGCCTGGAGCCTGTTTCAGTCTGTGACTCCCTCTCTCTCTGACCCTCTCCTGCTCACGCTGTCTCTCTCTCTCTCCTAGAAATAAATAAAATATTTAAAAAAAAAAAAAAGTCATAGAAAAGAACCTGACCTTCTGCTTCCTGTCTTCCCAAGCTGGTCATTCTTGTTATGGCCCCACTGATTTACCACCATTCATATGCCCCATGACAATCATTCTTACCCATCTAGTAAGAGAGTTCCTCAAGAGCAAGGGCTGTCTCATCATTTTGGTGTCTACCACACTACAGCTGTTCCATAAATAATCAGAATAAATTATTTTCCTTCCCTTATTAGCTATGTGTTCTTGAGCAAGTTGTACAAAGTCTATGACTCAGTGTTCTCATCCTCAAGGTCAGTGCAGGTAGAGTCCTGCTTAATTCTCATCTCTCTGAATTCTTCTGCCTCACTCTTCTATTTTAAAGGACCCTTGTAGGATACAGAAATGCTGATGCATAGGAGCACATGTACCCCCAATGTTCATAGCAGTACTCTCAACAATAGCTAAAACATGGAAAGAGCCTAAGTGTCCATCAACAGATGAATGGATCAAGAAGATGTGGTTTATCTATACCATGGAATACTACATGGCAATGAGAAACAATGAAATCTGGCCATGTGTAGCAACATGGATGGACCTTGAGGGTGTTATGCTGAGCGAAATAAGTCAGGCAGAGAAGGACAAATATCATATGTTTGCATGTATAGGAGGATTAGGAGGAACTTAACTGAGGAACAAGGGGGAGAAGAAGGGGGGAAATGGTGGGGGAAAGGGAGAGAGGCAAACCATGAGAGACTCTTGAATGCGGACAAAAACTGAGGACTGATGGATGTGGGGATGGGCACAGAGAGGGGCACTTGTGGGGATGAGCACTGGGTGTGATGTGGAAACTAATGTGACAATAAAAAAATAAATAAATAAATAAAAATAAAGGACCCTTGTAATTACACTGGGCCCATCCAGATAATCCAGGATATCCTCCATTTTTAGGTCAGCTGATTAGGAGCCTTAATGATATCTGCAGCCCAAATCACCCTTTGCCATGTAACATTATATAGTCACAGGTTCTAGGGATTAGGACATTAGATATACTTGGGGAGTCATTATTCAGCCTACCACGCTGACAGTAGTTCATCTGATGAAAACAACAACAACAACAACAATCATTTGTTACATAGCACTTTCTATGTACCAGCAGTTTATTTATTTATTTTCAAAGTAAACTCTATACTCAGCATGGGGCTTGAACTCACGACCCTGAGATCAAGAGTCATGTGCTCTACAGACCAAACCAGCCAGGCGCCCACTGTATGCCAGTAGGTTACATTTATCCATTCATTTATTCCTCACAACAATCCTATGAAGGGGCTACTACACTTTACCCCATTTTTTTTTCAGCCAAGGAATGTGGCACACAAGCCAGGGAATGTCGGTGGCCCTGGAAGCTGGAAAGGGCAAAGAAATGGATTCTCCCTGGAGCTATCAGAAAAGAACACAGCCCCACCCACACTTTAATTTTGATCCAGTGAGGTTTCTGGTCAATTGAAATATCAGATAATAAATTTGTTGCTTTAATCTGGTAAGTTTGTAATAATTTGCTACATTAGCAATAGAAAACAGATATACAGCCAGTAATAATATTCCCCGTCAAAACACATATGTTTATTAATAGATTTCTCTATGCTAAATTAGAAAGACTTTTATCAGCATTAAGGAAAAACATCCATTGTTGGATGTTAACCTTGAATTTGGGTTTCCTCTTGGACTGAAGAAGTTTGCCCTATGTTAGTAAGGTCTCCCAGCCTTGCAACCGAAGATGGTAACAAGCAGTTCTGCCCTGACTGCTATTCCAGCAAATTACTTGTGCTGACTCGATTTAGCTATAATCAATCAAAACCAAGAACTGAAGGAATGCATACCTATGAGTTTTGATGTGAAACACAGCATCTTTGTTGCCAATGTTTCGTACCAGCAGAATCTTCTGCGTGCTGTATTTGACAGGGCAAGTGGAAAAATTCAGCTTGTCAGGAAAATCTAGGATGGCTCGTGCACCTCTAGCTTTGATGGGTACAATAAACTTTTCTCTTTCTGTTATGCAGGTCAACATATGGGCATAATCCTACAAGAGAAGGGTACAATTGTTATTTATGGAAATGCCAACATGATCAAGATAACTGTGCAAGAAATATGGCCATATGCCAGCTACCTTGCAAAACAACTTAATGTATTCCATGGAAGCTCCTCAAGACAATTATAGATGTGCGTTCAATGAGATATTCTTTTCTGAGAGAAAGAACCGTTCACGTGTCAATGCGTACAAGTCAATGGAGAAGTTTATGCTTCATGTGTTTTCCAGATATTAGTGAGATAGGATGGAAGCCAGTCAAGGGTCAAGTTTTCTTTTCTTTTCTTTTCTTTTTTTCTTTTTTTTTTTTGAGAGAGAGAGAGGGTGCAAGTGAGCAGAGGGGGCAGAGTGGGGACAGAGAGAGAGAGAATCTCAGGAGAGACAGAGGGAGAGAGAGAGAGAGAACCAGGGCTCACCCAAAGTGGGGCTCAAGTTCACCCAATGTGGGACCCAAATTCACAAACCATGAGATCATGACCCAGGCCAAAGTAAGATGCTTAACAACTGAGCCACCCAGGCCCCTGAGCCACATTTTTCTTTAGATCAGAGGAAGTTCACACCGGTTCCTCACATCGTCCTTCTAACCCTATTTATCCTTCAAGTCATTATATTAATGATTCCAATTTATGGTCTCTCTAAGTCCATGATCCCCAACATGACTTTGCATCTTCTCCATCATGATTGTGGTCTATTTCTCCATCCCATGCTTTGATCAGTGGAATGTGGCAGAAATTATGCTGTGCCAGTTCTAAGCTGAGGCCTCAGGAAGTCTTGGGCATTTCTAGTCTTGGTCTTGGAACCCTGCCACTGCCATTTGAATAAATGCTGTCCAGCTTATTTCAGGATGAGAGCCCAGATGTTCCAGACATATAAGCCATGCCAGACCAGTGTACAGCCTCAGATGTGTGAGACAGCCCGACCCAGATGAATAGCAGTGCTTACCTAACACATGAGTGGGACCAGTCAAGACTAGCTGAACCAGAGTCTTGTGAGCAATAATATTTATTATTTCAAACCAATGGATTTGGGAGTGGTCTGCTACTATATGCAATAAATAACTGATATATGGCCCAGTTTAAACCTTATATCTCATGCAAAGCCATCACTGATCATTCTAAATAAAAATGCTGAGGTCCATGGAAGTTATCTTCCCTAGTGTTGGATTTAAATTAACAGAAATGGTCAATTAAGTTGCCCCTTTGTGTCATTTCATAAGATAGAAAAATAGAATTCTTATCCTCAGTGTACCAAAGAAAAAGTGAAAATGGAATTCTCACCAACAAACAAAAGTAAATATAAAAGGGAAGTATTAATAGTCCCCTCAAGAACAGACCAGAGTCTCAGAAGTTGCTATGAGAAGAATTTGTTATCTAAACCAGGCTTTTTTTTTTTTTTTCATTTTAAGCTTTCCCATCATTTAGCAGCAAGGCAACATGGTAAATGTAAAGTCCACATTGAATTTAAATGTCCCTTCAGTAACCATGTAGTAAATAGTATTAAAAGCTGGAGGTTTTAGAAAAACTGGCTTTAACCTTTCGGCATAGAGTGGGAATGGGGATGTGAGACATATAGATTGATGTATAAACCTGGCCATGCACTCAATCCCATGTAACCCACAGGATGAGTATAAAGTACTGGTCTTCTTGATTCATTTATCTATTCAACCATGTTAAGTGTTCAGGGACCAGGTATGGAGCTCGGTGTGCAAATACAATGAAGCAGGAAACACAGACATAGAGCACTTCAAGCCTACATAACCATGGAGATCATGGAAAGTTAATTAAGCATATCTAATATACAATGTAAGACATATAAAAATAAAGATAAAAGAGCCAGGAATGCTCATGTAACAAGCGCTGTGCACCTGCAGTCTCTCTGTCTCCCTGAACTCCAGACTCTCACCCAGCTGCCCAGTTAGCATCTCACTGGATGTTCATCACAAACTTAAGCCGATTAATGCCACTGCCTGCAGTTTGGCACAGACGCCCTGTTGAGGAGGGTTGGGAATGAAATCCAGCCCGTTCTACTTGCTCCAACTGCATCTGCCCAGAGGGGAAGCCTTTTTCTCATACCCACAAAGGCTCCACAATGCCATCTGAGTCCTGCTCATGGCCTGTTTCCTCACTGCCTCCCTGTCTCAGTACTGCTACCTCCATCGTTCCAGGGGCCTGAACTTAAAACCCTGGAATGAGGCATTCCTGATTACTCTATTTCTCATTTCTTAGTAAATTCTGTAGAACTGACCTTCCAAACATATCCAGACCATGATTATTTCTCATCTCTGTCCTGCCGCCTGGCCCCAGCCACTCCTATTTTTCCTGGGCAGAGTGTATTCTACTTCAGCCCTTGTTTCCTTACAGTCTGTTTTGCACACAAGGCCCAAGGGGTCTGGCTCAGCTTGTTCCTCTGCTCAGTGACCCAGGGTGAGGCCCGTGAATGCTACAGCTGGCACCCCTGTCACTTCTCCGGCCACAGCTTCTCTCCCACTTGCTCACTCTGCTCCACGACAGGTGTCCTTGCTGCTCTTCAAACATGCTACAACTGCTCCTCCTCCAGAGCCTTCAAACCCAATGTTCGTTCTGTGCAGAACACACTTCCCTCTAGTCACTCATATAGCTCACTCCCTCACCTCCTTCAAGACTTTGTAAGGCTCACTGCTCACTGTTCACTGAGGCCTCCCTAACAGCTGTATTTTAAACTTACTCCTCCCCCTACTGTGTATCACTACCCAGCCTTTCCTCTTGCTTTAGTTTCCCAAAGCATCCAACATAGCATATATTTTACCTATTTGTTGAGTCTACCATATGCCTGCCCCTAAAATCTCCAACATCAACAGGGACTCTATCCACTGTATTAATTTCATATAGCCAGTGCCTAGAACAGGGCCTAGGACACAGTAACCATTCAAAAATATTTGCTGAGAGCACAGAAATGAGTAATGCAATGTTGGGCAGTAGTGAGTGGCGGAAAATGAAGTATCAGGAGGGGATGGAGAGTGATCGCTTGCTTTTTCACATGGCATGTGAAAGGGCCTCCATGAGCAGTGACATTTCAGCAGAGATCTGAGAGAAATGAAACCCAAACCATGTGCAGATGGATGGCACTCTAGGCAAAGGATGATTTGGAGCTAGTGGCCAGAGGTCAGGAAAGGTTAGAGACCCGACAGGGAGGTTGTAGGGGCCAGATCACACCAGACCTTATAAGCTAGTTGGGACCCGAAGATGGCCAAAAGCATGCTGATGCTGACACCTGATCATGGTGGACCTGACTTATGTTTTAGAAAGATCACTAGCTGCCATGTGGGCAGTGAACTCTAAAAGGCTAAAAGAAGAAAAGCGAGGCCACTTAGGAAGCCCCTGCAACAGTCCAAGCAGAGAGGACAATGACCTAGCCGAGGGTAGTAAATGCTTCATCCAGCATTTGGTGAGTTGTAAGCACTCCTTAAATGTTAGTTGTCATTAAAATGTTGTATTAAATACAATAATTTGTATAAGGCATATGGGAAAAACTCAACTTGTTTCCTCTTATTGTGAGGATAATAATATGATAACCCTGATGATAATAACAGTAATACAAGACAATTTCAGAAAGCAACAAGAGCTTTGAAGAAAATAAAACACGGTAGAGTTATAATGTTGGAAGGGGCTGCTTTAGGTGAGAACAACCAAGGAGGACTTCCTGAGGAGGTGACCTTTGGATGGAGACCTGAATGGCAAAAGGAGCCAGTGAGGTGAGATCTAGGAATGGATTATTCCCGGAAACAGGAATTGGCAAATGAAAAGTTCTTAAGGTAGTAACAAGTAATAAAAATTAATCGACAGTATTCATGATGCGGGGCGCCTGGGTGGCTTAGTCGGTTAAGCGTCCGACTTTCGCTTAGGTCATGATCTCACGGTTCCTGGGTTCGAGCCCCGCGTCGGGCTCTGTGCTGACTGCCAGCTCAGAGACTGGAGCCTGTTTCAGTCTGTGACTCCCTCTCTCTCTGACCCTCCCCTGCTCACGCTCTCTCTCTCTCTAGAAATAAATAAAAAAAACCTTAAAAAAAAATTAAAAAAAAAAAAGAAATCTTTAAAAAAAAAAAAAGACAGTATTCATGAAATGTATTAAAATTGAGTTGTTGGACTCTTAGCTCCTCAACTAATTCTGGTTTCTAGACGGTAATACCAGGCTCAAAAATTATGCTATTCAGACATAAGGGAGTACAAATTACATTAAGCATACTTGATCCTAGAAAACCCCACAGAATTCACCAACAAAATAGCCTAGCCTGATTACTTCAGAAGCCTAAAGAGAGAATACTGTTTTCATTTTTTCTTAGTGGATCAAACTCAGCAAGGAAAGGTTTCGTGGGGAATTAGGAAGTAGAAAGCTACTGGCATATGTGGAAACTTAATATTAACTGAGGATTTGAGAGAAAGAACAAAAGATGCTACTGAATCCAGAATGAGAGGTGATCCCAAAGTAATTTGTTTTATTTTATTCTCTATTTACATGTTCTCTGCTTTGTTCTATGAGGAATTGAAGACAGCTTAAAGTAGTTTAGGAGGCTAATTGAAATATTCACAGAGTTGTTTTCAAACCTTTTGAAATTTCAAATGAGGAAGATTTAAAGTTCGATCTGAATTACATGGTTTTTTTCATAATCAATTCACATAGTCATAAAAGAATATGAAGGAATTCTTTAAACTCCATAAAAATGTATTCTAATCTCTGAAGTTCTGTATTTAATATGACTATGTTAGATTATGTAATATACAATTATCTATTGCTCTACTGGCTTAAAATTAATTCAGATGCAATGCCTGGGGAGGCTCTGTCAGCCTTCAAGCTAAGCAATTACTTTAGTTTATATACTCCCTTCCATTGTATTTAGATTCAGAGCAATTAGGTCACTGTTCAGAGCCAAACTATTTATTCCAAGCTCTTTCCCCTCTACTGTGAGAGACACGAATCACTTTCTATCCTAAAATCTTATCCTTTATAAAAATGCTCTCCAGATGAAACATCCAGTCTACTTTTTGCCCATTTGCCTTCCTTCAAACATGCCTACCCCCAAACTTTAAAAAATCAGCAACAGAATATGAAAATGGAAGATCTAACTTTCTGAGAAATGGAAAAAAATGAATCTTGATTTTTTATTAGCTCTAGGATAGAAAGCAAACACGGCAATAATTCTGTCCTTTAAAGTCTCAGGCAAAGGAAAATGGTATCATCTCCTGCAGCAAATGACCCTTGAGACAAAGGCAAGCATGGCCAAAGTGGTTAAACCCTCACAACCCTTTTTTTTTCTCTTTGCCTTTTCTCCACTCCTACACTTGATGGGAGAATGGCTCACACAGAGCAAAACTAGAACTAGATTTGATTAGGACTCAGTGAATTTAATACTTGGTATCCCCAGAAAATGTTATAAATTCCCCAACTGGTTAAAATATTTATTATATAGTATCTTCTCAATCAGAAACACATCCTTCGAAAGAGAATATTCAGCTCTGAAGTCCTAATCAGTTTAAAAATGAGACTGGTTAAGCACCACGGGCCTTATCCTCTACAACTCTGACTCTTCTTTTCACTCAGCTGGGTCTCAGCTTCCTAGCAGCAGCTATAGTTCTCCATCTAATCAAAGAGAATGACCTCTGACCTTTGGTGTGAAAAGAGACTTGAGACTTCCAAATTTATTTTGACCATTTTTGTCCTTAGTGTACAATGATAATGTGGTTACTTCATGATTCATGTAGAAGTTATCCACTTAAGGTAATTAATTTCCTCTGTAACTTTTTGCTTTCCATGTTACCCCTAGATCTACTAATCCACCTATACCTATACCACTGTACTCTGCCTTCACTCCTGTTTCTAAGGTCAAACCCTGTCCTTGTATATTAGATCTCAATCCTTTTAGCTCACTCCGTGATTTTCCTGAAACATCAACGTTCCCTCTTTACTGAACATTCACACATCCGCATAAATAGCTTCCTCTTAAATATTAAATAATCTACTTTTGAGCCCAACAGCCACCTCCAGCCCCATTTTTCCAATTGCCCTTTACAGCAAAACTGCTCACAGATATTATTTATATTCAATATCACCACATCCTTGCTGTCCATTCTCTCTTCAACTCATCCCATTAGGTGTCTACACAACATTCCACAGAATCTCTTCCTGCCAAGGTCACTTATGGCCTTGCCAAAGCCAATGGCTAATTCCACATCCTTATTTTATTCTCCTTTTCATAGCTTCGGACATAATCCAAAGTTGATCTCTCCTTCCTTTTTGAAATACTGTATCCATTTGCGATTCCAGGGCACTGTAATCTTCTGGTTTTCCTCCTACTTCATTACCCCCCCTTCCTCTTAGTGTCATCCTCCTTTTCCCAACCCCTCCTTTATGTACACTCACTCTCCACACCACCTCATCCACCCCTTGGTGGAAAGTGTTATCTTTCACATGATTTTCAAATCTACATCTGTAGCCAACATCTCCCTTTTGCCATAGATAATTGTGCCTAGCTGCCTATTTGGTATTTCCACTTGGATGTCTAAAGTGAAAATCCAACTTAACATATAAAAACCAGATTTCCTGGGGGCGCCTGCATGGCTCAGTCAGTTAAGCATCTGACTTCGGCTCAGGTCATGATCTCATTGTGATTTCAAGTCCTGCTTTGGGGTCTGTACTGACAGCTTGGAGCCTGGAGCCTGCTATGGATTCTGTCTCCCTCTCTCTCTGCCTCTCCACAACTCACGCTCGCTCTCTGTCTCTCTCTCTCTCAAAAATAAACACTAAAAAACACTAAACACTAAATAAATACTATATATATATAGTTATATATAACCTAGATAACATAAAATATGATAGCATTTTTCTAGTCTTCTTAGACCACAGTCTTTAAATTTCATAGTAACAAACCAGGAAAACTATTTTGACCACAGGTTATATATTCCCTTAAAGCATAAATGAGCAATAAAATTGCTCTTCAAACCACCGTGGTCATTTCCGTATGACAATTCTATAGTAAAGAGATGCTTTCTTAAGTCCAAGAAAGTACCTAGTTTTGCTTTCCTACAAAAGCCTAGTATTTTTCATTCTCCCTTTAATAGTAAAGACACAAATTTAAGAGGTCAAGAATATATATAATATACATATTTAAATATGTATTTATATATATAAATAAGTATATATAAACACATATAATAAGTATATATTTAAACTAGGGAGATATGAATAGTGACTGGATATTTGATGATACTGTCATTTTTTAGGCATGATAGTGGTATTGTGGTTATGTTAACTTTCTAAAAGGTCCTTATCTTTCAGAGACAAATAATGAAGTACTTGCAGATGAAATAATATGATATATGGGACTTAACTAAAAAATCCTCTGAGCAGGAGCAGAATAGATGACACAAGATTGGTCATGTGCTGATAACTTGAAAATCTGGATGATGACAGTTCGTTCTGGCTTTACGTAAGGTGCAAGCTTCCATAATCACAGTATTTTTTACACTTTTTCAGTGGCTTCCTATCCCATTTTGCATGGCTTCTATGACCCTTCATGACCTTGCCCTCTGCATCCTGGTCTCCTACCATTTTCCAGCAGGTTCCTCCACTCTAGCTACATGCCTTCCTCACTTCTCTGCACCTGCTGTCAAGCGTGCTTCAGTCACAGGCCTTTCTACTTGCTATTCCCTCTCCCTGACAAAAGTCTTCCCTCAGGTCTTTGCACAGCTTAATTTGGTTCTTTGCTCAATGCTGCCTCTTATAGAAGTCTTCCCTGATCCTTCTACTGAAAAGAAACAGGAGCCCATCACTCTCTATTCTCTATCATGCCAATATTTGACATTAAATTACACAGCTGCTCATTATTTACGAGGAACATAAGCTCCATGAAGGCCAAAGCTTGTTTTCTTCTCCAATGGATCCTGGCTCATACAAGTAGGCCTGGCACAGAGTGAATGAAAGAATATTACTCATTTTTAATATCTTTATTTGGGTACTAAACTATCAAGAGTTCTTCATAAAGAGAATTTCCAACATTCTCATTAGCCTTATTATGAAATGATATTTATCACATGAGAATGCTAAAAAAGTAGTCACATAGACTCACTGAGGATATGAAATTAAATGGAGAGAAACAAGAAGTTAACATCTAATACATTCATGGCACAAAAAGATACTTGAGCCCTTTTCATATGCTCTTGCTTTTATTATCTGTAGGCCATCCTCAAGTTGAAGAAATCTGCTTATATTTTCTTGAGATTAACTTTTACTTACTTATGTTACTCAACAAATATTTACCACATGCTTATTTGTCAGGCATTGTGCTAGGCACCTCGATGACAGGGGCGACCCAGACAGGCTTAGGGAAGGCTAATTCCATGCAGGAAGAAGACAAAATCTCTATCATAATGTTTGCCAACCAAAATTGTTACCTGTGGAAAATTTTATGGTGTCCACAATTTAATTAAAAATGATGGCCATATAGTTCATTATCATTGTACATTTAGATAACATAAAATATGGTAGCATTTTCTAGTCTTCCTGGACCGCAATTGTTAAATTACATGGTAACAAAACAAGAAAACTATTTTAACCACAAGTTATATATTTCCTTAAAACATAACTGAGCAATAAAATTATTCTTCAAACCACCATGGTCATTTCCATATGACAATTCTATAGTAAACAGATGCTTTCTTAAATCCGAGAAAATACATAGTTTTGCTTTCCTACAAAAGCCTAGTATTTTTCATTCTGCCTTTAATAGTAAAGATACAAATTTAAGAGGTCAAGAAAAGTGCCAGGCTCCAGAATTTTATAGTGTCATGATAACACTGACTTCTATTTCTACCACATTGACATACACTAGGATTATTAGGTTAATAACATATCCAATCATTTTTTAAAATGTCTCTGTGACAAGAAGAGATAAGGAAAGCCAAAGTGAATCTGCTGCACCTGTTATCTGAGCACTTGGCATTCTTAACAAGTTAAATCCCCAGGAAGCCATATTAAAAGATGACAGGAAAAAAATGTAAATTACATTATCATCTTTGACATACTAATATACATGGGTGCTGAAAATCCAATTGAAAGGGTACTGACTTATTAAGCTGTGGCATGCTGCAATTTACATATCTCACCCTCCAGATGTGAGGAGGGTAAATGAGAATGGAGTGTGCTCAGATCAGCAGGGGATAAGGAAGAAAAAATACATACGTACATTGGCTATCAATTTAGCCAACTGAAGAAAAAGTGACAGAGTGAAAAGACTGACTTCTATTTTTCCTAAAATAAATCTGAGTCCTCTGCTACATTCTGGAGCAGCACTAAAGGCAGCATGGGTAATCCTAGCTGGTCATTCTGTGCACGGCTCTAATGGCTTTCCAACAGTGAGTGAATGCAGATGACCGAACGGCTGGAAGAAACCGAGGGTGGGGCCCTGCTGTGGTGCAAGGATAACAGGATCTCTGCAGGAAAAGGGGACCAAAACTAGCAGCAGGCGCTTCCCCAAATTCTCACCATCCAAGACAGTCAGCAGAAGGAGAAATCACTGTGTTCTAGAGAAACATATTCTGTAAATTTTATTATAGCTTAGAGTCCAAATCCAACACAAAATCTTAAGGTACCTGAAGTTGAATACTTAAATTTCTCATAGGCAACCAGTATTCTCACTCTGTGTCTCCTCATACATGCATGTAGCCTTTGAGAACTTTCAAATCCTTAGAAGAAACAGCAAAACAACTTACAACTTAATTTTTTTAAATTATAGGTTTCCCAATAGACAGGCAGTGTTGGTGAAAGGTTAAGAGGGAATAAAAAAGCAAGGAGTAGATAAGCAGCCATAAAATACAGCAAAGTAATAACCCTCAATAGGAATGTTAACATTTCATATTTATATAATAAACACAACATACCTAAGATACATTTCAATTATTTATTTGCTATACACATAGGCAGTAATAAAGTCTTTCACTTCGTTTTTAGCATTTGATTAGGGAAAGTTTTAAACATACACAAAGAAAACAAATGAGTATAACAAATCCCATGTACCCACGGCCCAGATTCGACAAATATTAACATTCTGCCATTCTGGCTTCCTCTATACCTCCATCTAACCCCCTTTTCCTCCTTCCACTGTTATTATTTGATAGTTTTTAAGGTAAATTTTAGATATATTAGAAAGCATAAGTATTAAAAGTATAAGTTTAACAAATGAATTAACCTACATACCCCACACACTTATCACAATATAGAATATTACATCTCCTAAGAAAGTTCCATGTGTCCATTTCTCAGCCAGGCTACCTACAGGTAGAACAACAGTTATCCAACTGAAGACATATTTTCTCCAGCACAGGAAAAAAATTAAGGAAATCCAAGTCCGCAAAACCAGCAAGCCTTATATTTCTATATTTCAAGCTGCACAAAGGCTTCTAATCATCTTCCTACTGAAATGACAGTGTAGGAATTTCATAACCAAACTCAATCCAAATACCATTCTCTTCACAGACAGTATTCAGATTCAGACACTCCAGGAAAGGGGGGGAAAAAAACAGAAAAATATGACTTTGATAACATGTAACAACAACAGTAACGTCAACCCCCCACCACCATCACCACTACTTCTGGAGCTATTTATCTTTTCATTTATTTCAATAGTACCACAAGCAAAATTACAGGTCCAGAAGCACAACCCGAGAAATAAATAATAATACCACAAAGTGGCAAAATAATAACAGTAGCATTATTCTAAGAGAATTTCTAACCACTCACTACAGTGATACATGCCTGGCAGACCACATTATATTCTCTATCCCTGCTCTCCAGAAAAGTAACAGCAGCAATAGTAACAAGACACTAGTCATGGCATTAACAGCAGCTGACTTGTATTAGTGATGAAGACGCAAGGATTCAAAGCTAGTACTTTCTGTCTCTATCATGCTTTTTTGATTCTAACCCTAATGGCGCAAAACAGATAAGCACACACACCATTAACACCATATATAACCTGACATTTTGTTATGTTTATTTGAGTCTTGTTTTTCATCCTGACTCCTTCGATTATGCTGGTAAAACTCCTTTCCTCCTCCTCACAAGTCCCTACTTTGGCCCACAGAGAAGAAAGCTCAATTTACAGTTTTGCACTCCCGGAAAAGGGCTAGGGAGGAAGCCTCCATTCTCAGTCCCCCATAACTGGTCCTTCCTTCCAGGAGGAAGTGGAATTTCTATAACTTAGAAGGGCTTCAGAATGGACTGGCTTCCCCACATCTGGAATGGTGCTGCAGGGAAAGGCCTCTTTTCAAACTCAGGCTCTTTTTAGCAGCCTAGGTGCAGACAGGGCTAAGCATATCAGGCTGGTCTCTGCTCTCAGCTCGAGATGCTCCATTCAAGCGTGGGTGGAGCTATCCACATGTCAGCCCTTCAGGGCCACTTATCTACCAGTCACTGGCGTGGAGGACACCCTGTCCAGGCCTCAGGTACTGGCCACATTCTTTGCCATTAATGAGACTGATACTGTGATCAATATTTGGATCTTGGGTCTCTTTCCTGAACTAGTTAGAATCCAGGGAGGAGGGATGCAACTAACTACAATCCCAAACTTCCAAGAAGCCATAATCTTTATGCTTTGCCTCAGATCACCGTATCTGGACCACACCTGTTCCTTTTTGGTGACCCTGTGGCTGACAGTCAAATATAAATATTCTGAGGTAGGGGAGGGGGTTGGCAGAGCACCCAGAAATTTTACCCTTCTTTATACCCTGGCTGCTGACAGCTTGTGTAAGCCCTCAGCTATGGTTGATGATTCTTCCCTCATTCTCAGGGGTGGACTGTCCCCTTCTCTCAGCCATCCTGACCACCACTCTAACCACCATCACCAGCATCACCACTAATATATCAACACCAACAACACCACCCTCAACGACAACACCGCCGCCACCAACACCATCAGCCACATGACTACCAACACCACAACCAATACCACTAACAGCACCATTACCAACGCATCCAAGAATGTTCAGAATTGCAAACTGCTAGCGGCAAGTATTCAACTACTTTCTTACCTTGTTCTCCTCCGGAGTGAAGAGGACTCGGAATGTGGATGGCACTCCTGGAGCTACTTTGTGGCCAATGTCTTTGGGGCTGATTACTTTAAAGTATGGTGAACTTTCTTCAACAACTTTCACCATCCTTGGAATCTGCAAGAAACACACCATGATGGTCACTCTGCCTGTGGAAAAGCAGAAGCAAAAGCACAGGCTTTGGAGTCCACCAGGAAATCTCCATCTACTACTTATCAGCTTCGACCTAGATCAAGGTTAACTTCTGTCTCCTTAATTGTGAGAAGAGATGACTCATTCAGTGCATTTGAGCTTTAATTTTTTAAAATTATTATTCACTTTTATCATTACTGCAAGCCTTTGTTCATTTTATCATTTAAATGTGACATGTTAGCCTAAGTGTCCATCAACGGATGTGGATCAAGAAGATGTGGTTTATCTATACCATGGAATACTACATGGCAATGAGAAACAATGAAATCTGGCCATGTGTAGCAACATGGACGGACCTTGAGGGTGTTATGCTTAGCGAAATAAGTCAGGCAGAGAAGGACAAATATCATATGTTTGCACGTATAGAAGGATTAGGAGGAACTTAACTGAGGACCATGGGGGAGAAGAAGGGAGGAAATGGTGGGGGAAAGGGAGAGAGGCAAACCATGAGAGACTCTTGAATGGTGAGAAACAAACTGAGGACTGATGGATGTGGGGGGTAGGGGGGAGATGGGCATGGAGGAGGGCATTTTTGGGGATGAGCACTGGGTGTTATATGGAAACCAATTTGACAATAAACTATTTGTAAAAAAAATAAATAAATGTGACATCTTAGAAGGGGCACTGCTTGATCAGGTAAAACCCCACCCATAAGGTAGATATCAGCTGTATTTCTGCTCATTTAAGAACTGCTCTGGGAGAAGGAATCACACTTACTGCTCTCCTGCTATGGACCATCCACCGTACATGATGAGCTGCTTAATCCTCTCAATAACCTCGGAGCTTCATTATGACCTCCATTCTACAGGTGGGGAACAAGACACTCATCCTTGGTGCTATAGCTTTGCCCTGTCCCAGCTTCACTCCACCTTCCCTCTTGGGACTATCCTAAGTAGATACCACTGTGCACAAGAACATACAGCAAGCAGCACAGGGTTCCCAGGCCAGTGTCAGAGTGGCTTCAGACAATTCCATTCTCTTCAAGTCCTCCTCTGTTCTGCTTGCCTTGCCCGGAGCACACATCTCTGTTTATCTAAGACAGTCTAAGCGATAAAGGAAATAACAAACGTTAAGGAGAACCTAGAGGTTCTAGGAACACAAGAAAAGGGAAAAGACTTTTTTTTTCAGACTCTGAAGGGAGCAAAAGAAAGTGAATACAGTTAAGTATGAATGAGAAGTCTCAGGGAAAAAATGAGAACAAAAGAACCCCCACGACCTCTCAAAACTGAAATCCAGATGGGCAAGGGAAGAAGAAATGCAGAGAGATCAAATTTAAGGCTAATCTTAAGACTAGACAGCGGGGAGGCAGGGAAGAGATGTGTGCAAATCTGATAGGAGCTCAACGGGCATGGCTGGTAGGGGGAATGTGCAGTGTCATTTACAATGTGCAGAATGATACTACATAAGCTTTCTGGGAATAATTTTGGTAAGAGCATAATTATGGATTAAAAAACTAGAAAGGAAAACACCAACAACTCTAGAAATAATAACAATAATATTGGTTTAGTGCTTCCTATGTGACAGGTGCTGAGCTGAATACTTTAAAAGCATTACTTCATTTAATATTCCAAACAACCTACTGAAATGGGTGCTATTAGTATCCTCATGGCCCAGAGAAGTGAAGTGACTTACCCAAGGTCTGCAGAGAGACAGATGAGTTTGAAACTAGGGTCTGGGTGCTAATAATTATACCCCAAGTACAGTTGTGCTCTGGCTTGTACAGTGCTCATAACTTACTCTCATCTTGTGTGTGAGAAAGATAGAGAAATAATGACCAAATGGGCTCTGTAGTTTATATTCAATGCCACTGAGGAAGCAAATAAATAGTGAATAGCACAGAAATTCTATCCCAGCAGTTTTTTACAAGTCCATGAACTAAGGAAGCAGAGAAGCAGGCTTATATTAGCTACCTAGTACAAAGGTCCTGAGAGTCACTCACCCATGAACAAACCTGCCTAGCCTAGAGAAATCTATCTGCTTTGAGTAGCTGGACTTTCCCTGGAGGGGAACCCTCCTTTCACGAGGTCCATCAGTGCAGCAGCATCTACGCAAGAGGTGTTGGGTTACCCATGAGAAGTGAGTGCCGTCGGGCAGACAAAACTGACACATGCCCTATACCCCTTTACTTGCTCATGTATACCCGCTGGGAATCATAGCTTGTTTAGGGCTAAGGAGTGACCAAAGTACCCTTGGGCCAGCTCCTCTCTGTCTTTAATAGCCTTAAAATACCTGAGCAAGAGTCAAAAAGTCATGGTGTGAGGGAAAAAGAGAACTGGAAGTGACAAAGTGACTTGGTTGGCAGCTCTACATGAAAAGAGAGAGCCCTACTGTGTATGTAATGTATCTCTTCTTAAGGTCTAGGGGCTTAATCCTGAGCATCTCATATTCTCTTTCTTCTCTCTGACTACCCTTTTAACTTCTGTCCCTTGAGCTTCACTTGCTAACATTCCTGCCGCCAAAAGCTAAATTTACCATTTTCTCCAGAGTCTGACTTTGCTGTCACTAAATCACCCCATTGATCTCTGAAAGGCATCACTGATTCCTTTAATGAGCTACTGTACCAAATATAGCTGCAAGTATTCTTGCATAGTCTTCATTTATTTTTTTATTTTCTCTTACAGCTAGGCTTTTTGTCTCTACACTCTTAAACTCCTGAGGTATTCCTACCTGCCTTTACATCTGAAGTTTAGTAACTATTCGATGCCTTCCTCCCCATCTGGCTACTTTTCACACTTTAGCTGTGCTTTATGCTGAACTCCCACATTATTCTTTCTTCCATTATTGTTAGATGTCCAGGAAATCTTCAGGAACTTAACACCTTTTTCTTGAAGTATAGCCTAATTTATCTCTTGGGGGAAAAAGGCATATGGATGGAGAAGAGACTCAATGGCAACCACAAAAGGACAAGGTATAGACATTGGGAGAAGCAGTCCAAAACTATCTGTAGACAAAATCTAAAGGCTATCTGAGGTAGAAGGGAAGAGATAGAAAAAGGGGAAAGGGAACTTCATTTTTTTGAAGTTTTTTAAAAATACAATTTGTAAAGTATAAACAATTTGGCTCAACAACCTCAATTCATATCAGAAGAGCCTATACCCTTACTTGAGAAATGGTGGCTCTAAGTGCAGAGTATGTAAGCATGAATAGTAATCGCCCTGTCTTAAGTGAAAAATTAGTTGAAGCAGTCATACATAAGAACTTCATGACATTTACCTAACCAATATTTTACTCAACAAAATGTTACCGTGCATGTTTGGAGTTGACTATTTGGTGGGCACTGACCTGGGCCTGAACATGTATGAACACACCAACCAACACAGTCTTGTCTTCATTAAGTTTACAGTCAAAGGGCATGTTTTCATCTATTTTCTTAGGTCTCTCAAATTAGAGAATTCATCTAAGATCCTACAGGATTCCATTTTATTTAATCCCTTTATATATTCCATGAAAGGTACATTCAGCAAGCATACTCACTTTGTCATTGTTTCTCAAAACCAATGGAACTTCATAGACTTCACAAGGAGTATAGTTCTGAAATACAATTTCTGATGGAAAAGGCTGGAATAATGCCTGATCCAGGTCAATTCCTGAAAACTGCATCAAAAAGAAAAATATTCAGTATATAGTCATACAGTGGAAGAAATGACTGGGGAAGATATGAAAATACTACATAGACCTATGGATATTAATACTAAAAACATAGGAAACACTCAGAAATGGATAACTACTATAAACAATAATTGTTATAAGTAGTAAAGTTACTGTGATCAACTTGTTTAATACAAAACAAAGTAGATTTTGTCCTCAGTTAAAAAATATATACACTAATTAGAACACCAACCCAAAACTTATTTGAACCAATCTTCCCATTAAAATAACAAGAAAAACTGTATCAACAAATATCTGCTTAGAGGCACTGAAGAACTAACAAGACAGTCTGATATAATGTTGAAATTATGAATTACCTCAAACTATTAGCTTGTGTAGTATCCAACAGGTTTTGAGTACTGCCATGTTTCCTTAAAATTTTAGAATATCCCATGATGCCCTGTGAGCTTATAGTTGCACCCTGGGGCACCTTAAGTATACGTTGGAAAGTAAAGATGTAAGCATCCACCTCAATAATTAAGAAAAGCAATAGCAAACATGAAAACAAGAACAAAATCCAAACAAATGAAAAAGCAACATAACAAAAACAACAGCAAAAATTAATGAAATAGAAAGTAACCATATTACAGAATCAAGAAAGCCAAAAGTTGAATCTTTGAAAAGACTCATAAATTGATAAAATACCTAATGAGCACAATCAAGAAATTAAGACAAAAGGCACAATAAGCCAATATAAAGAATGAAAATAGGGACATTACAATAGAAACTGAACTATGTAAAAAATAACAAATGGATAGTATGTCAATAAATGGGAAAATATTCATTAAAAAGTACAAATCCTAAGAAAATACAACTTTCAAAACTAGCACCAAAACATAGAAAATATGAGTAGTTCTGTAACTATTAGATAAATTAAAACTGTAAGTAAAAGCGTTTTCATAGAGAAAACTCCAGCCCAAATAACTTTACAAGCAAATTCTAGCAAACATTTAAAGACACAAATCAAATATTATAGAAACTCTCCTAAAAGAAAGAAAAAAATTAACGTCTTCCAACTTGATGATATTAGTTAGCATAACTTTCATATAACTAAGAAAGATGGTGGGAAAAAGGAAAACTATAGGCTAACCTTACTTATAAATGATTAGAGGTTTTTTAAAGGAACAAAACATTAGCACAGTGAAACTCACAATATATAAAAAGAATAAAACATCATGATCAAATTGGGTTTATCTCAGAAATTCAAAGCTGTTTTAACAGAAGCTCATTAAGAATAAACAAAATTGTCATTTTCCCCAGAAGAAAAAAATGCTTATTTAGAAAATTCAAAGTAACTTTTAAACTATTAGAAATTAGTATTAATAAGTTATTTATCTGGGCAGAAGACATGAACAAACACTTCTCCAAAGAGGACATCCAGATGGCCAACAGACACATGAAATGATGCTCAGCATTCCTCATCATCAGGGAAATGCAAATCAAAGCCACACTGAGATCCTACCTCACGCCGGTCAGAGTGGCTAAAATGAGCAAATCAGAGAACTCTAGATGCTGGCGAGGATGTGGAGAAATGGGCACCCTCCTACACTGTTGGTGAGAATGTAAACTCGTGCAGCCCCTCTGGAAAACAGTGCAGAGGTTCCTCAAAAAATTAACAGTAGGACTCCCCTATGACCCAGCAGTAGCACTGCTAGGAATTTACCCAAGGGATACAGGAGTGCTGATGCATAGGGGCACATGTACCCCAATGTTCATAGCAGCACTCTCAACAATAACCAAAACATGGAAAGAGCCTAAGTGTCCATCAACGGACGAATGAATCAAGAAGATGTGGTTTATCTATACAATGAAATACTACATGCCAATGAGAAAAAATGAAATCCGGCCATTTGTACCAATGTGGATGGAACTTGAGGGTGTTATGCTGAGTGAAATAAGTCAGGCAGAGAAGGACAGATACCATATGTTTGCACATATAGGTGGACTAGGAGGAACTTAGCGGAGGGCCATGGGGGAGAAGAAGGGGAAAAAAAGTTGGGGAGAGAGAGGGAGGCAAACCATGAGATACTCCTGAATACTGAGAACAAACTGAGGGCTGATGGGGGTGAGGGAGAGGGGAAGGGGGGAGATGGGCATGGAGGAGGGTACTTGTGGGATGAGCACTGGGTGTTATATGGAAACCAACTTGACAATGAACTATGAAAAAAAGAGAAAAAACAGAATGGGAGGTGTGGGGGAAATGGGGAGATGTTGGTTAAAGGGTGCAAAGTTTCAATTATAGAGGATGAGTAGGTTTTGGAGATCTAATCTCAGGGTGGTGATAACAGTTAATACTGTATTGTATCTTTTGGAAATTTTCTAAAAAATAAAAAAATAAAGCAAGTCCTTCCAGAATAATGGAATCTTACATAGTTCTAAGGGATACAGCATGTAGACATGGTAATGATAAAACCTGACTTCTTCTTAACCTCTCAGAAGCCCCTGGAACAATTCAAGTATGTATTAGGACCTGGAGCTAATACATCAAACATTAGTCCCTCAGTGTTGACTGAATAAATGCTAACTGAATATATAGTTCGAGTGAAGATTTAAAAATCTGGTGAAAGTCTTTTATATATGTATATAAAATATTTTAAAGTAAGGCCAGTCATTAGAAAGGGAAATTGCTGCCGTCCTTAATAAAAAGGGAAAGGAAAATGTCAAGTTTCCTTTGCCGTCTTAGACCCTACTGAAATATTTTACATATTTCATAAAGTCCATTTTGGTTATTTTCCTTCTAAATATTTCTCTGTTCTGGATTAACTTAACTTTTTATAATCATTGTGTGCTTAAGAATCAAATGTCCTATAAAAATGAACTAAGGTGGGGGCATCTGCATGGCTTAGTGGTTGAGCATCCGACCTGGGCTCAGGTCATGATCTCACAGTTCATGGGTTCTAGCCCTGCGTTGGGCTCTGTGCTGACAGCTCAGAGCCTGTAACCTACTTCAGATTCTGTGTCCCCCCCCCCCCCGCCGCCCCTCCCCCACGTGCACATGCACACTCTCTTTCAAAAATAAATAAACATTACACAAATTTTTTTTGAAAAATAAAAGACCTGTAGCAACATAAAATCACAAATGCAAAATTACATTCTCTAACCTGTCTGACAAAGTGTCAGTTTCAATCATTTTGTTCTGGTGGTTTCAGAAAAGGTTTAGTATCCTCCTGTGTCCCTTGATGTTAATTATTTTCTCTATACCCATAGTTTCGTCAGTTTTTCTGAAGGTATCTCAAGGTACTATTTTTAGTCTCATCATAGTTTAATATAATTTAAAAATATGCAAGATTGTTATTTCTGTTAAGAGTTCAAAAGTTTATGTATTGGGTACACAGATATAGTAAAACTTCACTGATTCAGATTTTAAGAAGTAATTATCATTCTAATGTAGATTATATGGACGCTAACCTGTGTTTACTAGAAGTTAGTAGTGTAAAGGTGTTTGTTGGAAATATTTAAACTATCTCAGAAAGGGGCAATAAAGAGCCCCCTATTTATTTGTACACAGTGCTGCTAGTCACAAACTATTCACTCTTACAGGGGCCCAGCAGGCTTTCTGTGGAGTATAATAAAAGTTTGAGAGGTTAGAATGTTTTAAAACCTGAGTTATAGGAAGAATCTATAAGGAGGGCCCTTGATTAATACTGTATTTCAATTGGTCTTAAGTAACATTTTCAAATATTTTGAAATGTTAACTTGCAGCATCATTTTTGTTAACCGAATATGGTGTCTTACAGAAAGAGTCTGATTTTTCTTTGAAAAACATTTTGACATTTAAACTTCGACTCTAAAAGCAGCAAGTAGTATTTCTCCCAAAGGATGATTGCCTGTAATTTACTGCAGAAATTTTTAAGATTAAATTGATGTTTTCAGATCCTAAATTAAGAGAGATACATGACCAATAAAAAAAAATGAAGTTGCCGTCTTCCTCAAACCCCACGTGATTTGGGACGTTATCACCTGATGTGTGTGTGAATTTTGTACAGTGGTCTCATAGGGAGGAATACAGTGCCATGATCCTGAGATCCTGTCAAAATGAGATCCATTTCAAAAAATGGGTATAGAGTTTTTGAAAAAATGATTTCAAAAATCATGTTGGATCAGGAGCACTTCTCTCCAGTCCCAGCTTTGAGTCTGTACTATTTCTGCTTCTTAGCTAACAGTTAACCAAAAGTTGCCACCTTGTCAATGCTAGACTCCTAGAGGGTCGCCGCTGACTGGCCCCAAGTCTGTCACCTGCCCTTTGAGAAGTCTACCTTCTCACTGGAACAAATGGATGGAAGGCTGTGATTTCTTTTATTTTTTTCTTTCTTCCTTCCTTCCTTTCTTCCTCCCCTCCCCTCCCCTCCCCTCCCCTTCCCTCCCCTCCCTTCCCCTCNTGCTGACTGCCAGCTCAGAGCCTGGAGCCTGTTTCAGTCTGTGACTCCCTCTCTCTCTGACCCTCCCCTGCTCATGCTGTCTCTCTCTCTCTCTCTCTCTCCTAGAAATAAATAAAATGTTAAAAAAAAAAATTAAAAAAAAAAACAACCCTCCTAGCACACAAAGAAAAACAGGTCCTCAATATGACAAAGACTATCTAAATCTTCACAAAGAAAACAATAACATTATACTTAATGGTAACATGTCGGATTTTTTTTCTTACTTTAGGAAACAAGACAGGGATACCTTTGATCATAACTTTTACTCAGGATTCTATTAAAACTAGTAGTAAATTCAGAGAAGCAGGTGAAATATATTAAAAAAAAATTAAGATTAAAAGGAACCTTAAAAGCATACTGCTGAGAAAAGCCAATCAGAAAAGGATACATACTGTATGATTCAGATATATGACATTCTGGAAAAGGTACAAAAATAAAGACAACAAAAAGATAAGTGATTATCAATGGTTCAGGGGGAGGAGGGAAAGATGGCTACTTGAGCACATGATTTTTAGGGCAGGGAAACTATTCTGTATGGTACAGTTATAACAGATCTATGTCATTACACATCTGTCAAAAGCTATTATAGAATATATGGATGTACAATTAATCCCAGTGTAAACTACAGACTTTAGTTAATAAAAATGTATCAATACTGGCTCATCAATTGTAAAAAAAAAATACTACACTAATATAAGATATAAACAATAGGGACAAAACCACCAACTCATTGTCTGGAATAATCAGAAGGGCAACAAGAAATCCCGTGGACGTCATCTAGCACCAGGAAATAGGAGGGAAGGCTGGGTTGATTTGGGCTATACATAAATCTGCATATTTATAGGAAGCAGCTAGTCACTGAGACAGGCTAGAAGATAAAAACTGAATCAGAAGGGCCCCTACAAGTCACAACTCTGGGGAGAAGGAAAGGCTAACACAACTCAGTTATTTTTCCTTCCTTCTTCTCAGCCCCTTCCAAATAAACACAGCATATAATCCTCTTTCATAAAATGCTGCAGAGAATCGTGGAGGATTCCTGCTGGTCTGGGACCCTGCCAGGCCCTGCCTCAACAGTAAATGCCAACAACAGCAAGTCCAGGAAAAATGTCCTTCTTTCTTTTGAAAATGAGTGGTAATAATAACAATAATAACAATAATCAAGATCTATATAAAAATTCAAGAACAAACGGAATAAGAAAATGGCAAATGAAGAATAGTTAACAGAAAAGTTGCCACGAAGCAATGAAAATATTAACTACATCATTTCACTATAAACTCAAAAATTAACATAATGGAAAAAAATCTGAGAGCACAAAGCAAATAATTAAGAGTGCAGGGAGGAAAAAAAGCGATCAAAGAGATGAAAAATTCATGTGTTCACTCAATAAATACTGAGTTTCCAATATTTTTCATATGTTAAGCATAGAGTAGTGAACAAAGCTGACATTCTTGGGGGAAATGGATTAAAAAAAATAAAGAAATATATAATATGAGGTCAGGCAGTGATATGCTATGAAGGATACTAAAGTAGGACAAGGAGAAAGGGTGAATGCAGGATCTATGCTCTTTTCAATAGGTAGTCAAGGGATGACCTCTCTGAGAAAAAGACATCCAAGTAGAGATCTGAAGCAAATCATGCAAAGATCTGAGAGAATAACATTCCAATTAGAAGGAATAGCAAGTGCAAAGGCCCTGGGGTGGGAATTATCTTTGAGTGTTCAAACAGCAGCTGATGGATATAGCACAGCTAGAAGACAATGAAAGGGAAGAGTGGAAGAAAACGAGGACTATGAGGGAAGTAGGCAGGATAAGATGATACAGGGTCCTATAACTCTGAGGGCAATAGGAAGCTTTGGGATGGTTTTAGATACGGAAATAACATATTCTAGTTTACATTTTAAAAAAAGCATTCTTCTTAGTGCAGAATTGATGACAGGGCAATGAGATGGAAACAGGGATACTATTTCAGTAGTCTAGAGGATGGTGGCTTGAAATGGGAGGGTGGTGGTGGTGAGAAGTAGTTTGATTAAACACGTATTTGTGAAAGCAGAGTTTATAGCATTTGTCATTGGACCTCATATAAGATGCAAGAAAAAAGAGGAATCTGAGATAACTCCAAGGTAGACTTCTGGCCTAAAGAAATAGATAAATGTGGTACTATATACTGGTGGGAGGGGCCTGAAGAAAAAATGGGGGTACTATATACTAGAGGGAGGAGACCAAAAAGAAGAGATCATGTCTTCAGGGAGGGAACATAACAGAAACATTAGATCTTAGATATTTTAAGTTTTTGCTGCCAATCATTCATTGGGCTGAATATGTGATTCAGAGTTCAGAGGATAGGCCATTGCAGGACAAATAATTATGAAAGTAATCATTTAAAAAGTAGAACTTAAAGCCTTATTCTTAGAAAGAGTCATCTAAAGAATGAGTTGAGAAGAGAAAGAAGTTGAAGGACCAAGTATGGGGGAGCAGAATACTTGTTGTAAAAGCACATTTAATGATCAGGAAGAGTAGCGCTATCCAAAAAAATAATACAAGACAAAAAACAGCCAGTGAAGTTGGAAGAAACCAAAGAAGTATGATATCTGAGCTACAGTGAATAAAAAGGTATAAAAAAGAAATGCTGGGGGCGCCTGGTGGCTCAGTCAATTAAGCATCCAACTTCGGCTCAGGTCATGATCTCACAGGTGAGTTTGAGCCCGGCATCGGGCTCTGTGCTGGCAGCTACCTCAGAGCCTGGAGCCTGTCTTTGGATTCTGTATCTCCCTCTCTCTCTGACCCTCCCCTGATCATGCTGTCTTTCTCTCTCTCAAAAATAAAGAAAACATTAAAAAAAAGAAAGAAAGAAAGAAAGAAAGAGATGCTGAGTCAAATGCTGTGAGAGAACCCAGAAGCCCCAAACTAATCAAGCTGAAGGATGAATTACAAAAGAAACACACATACACAAAACTCAAAGTAAGGGACACAGAGGATAGCATATCAATATAAAAACAATGAAATGTAAATGAACAGAAAATTAAAGACAGATGAGAGAGGAAATACAAGATATAGAAAGGAAGATAAAGAAGGTGCAACATGTTCATAATTGATATTCCTAAAAAAAAAAAAGAACCAAAAATGGCAAGAACAAACACTGGGTAATTCAAGAAAAACTTTCTAGATGTAAACTAAAGATACATAGTATCTCAAGAAAAGTTTATTCACACCATAATACAATCACTGGATATTAAATTAGAAACAATCTTTGGGCACATGAGCTAAAAGATTCAAGTCTCTATAAATCAAGCTGGCTTCATCACACCTCTGCATACCATTATGTATCTTATTTCTGCTTACCATTAAAGCCAGAAGGTGAGGAAAATGCCCACAAAGCTCTTATGGGGAATATATGTGAGCCAAGAAGGCAAATCTGAAGTTCAGCATAAAGGCAACACACAAATATTGTCAAACATATAAAACCAAGGAAGTATAGTGTCCATAAGCTCTTCTTAAAAGTATTAGTAGGGGATGACTGTCACCCAACTAAGAACAAATGAAATCCAGAAAATAAAGTAAAAAACAACCAACTGAGTTGAAAGAAGAAAGAGGAAAAATGGTGAGATACAGTATACTAATTTCCTCATCCTTCATAGCAGGGTTCAAAATATGTTAAAACACACACAAGCAGTACACACAGGAATATACGCACAGTCTGGTCTCAGTCATGCTATGGGAAACGAGCAATGATGAATTAGCACTGGGAAAAGCCTTGTTCACTGCCCTCAAAGGTAGAGGGTGCTGGCAGAGAAGAGAAGAAACAATAACTAATGCTAGCGGTGCTCAGAAGAGCAGATTTTGTGCAGATCCCAAACAGGGGAGGCAATGGTGTCACAACAAGAGCAAATGAGTCTCAGGGACTCGTTCATCAGGGGAAAGATCTCTGAAAATCTCTCAGGAATAATCCAGGAAGCCTTTGAGAGGAGGCTAATCTCCAGCAGTTCAACTCATGGAGGTTCATCCCAGAAATGATAACTATTAGTAACTGTTGTTCTAGAATGTTCACATTATTCCAGGACTTGCTTCATAGATAACCGTGACAGAAAGTAGCTACCTTTTGATGTGTTGTTTCCCCCATATCTAAAAGTTCGATGATCTGTGGTCGGCACATCAAACGTGTCTTAGCCAGTCTCTGCTCCGTGGTGAGCGACATTTCCTTCAGGAACTCCGAGGGTGTCAGCTAGAATTTAAAACAAAACAGCTGAAGATTCATAAATGGTTATACTGAAAAAGTGTTTCCATGAGTGCCAATAATGAATAATTTGTGTTTGCAACTTTCAGGATAATTCTGGAATGACACTAAGTTCCCTTATAAAATATTTAAATTAACTAAATAATACAAGAGAAGAACCTGTGCACTTTTGAGCACTTTGCATGGTAATTTGAAATGACATGTAGTTGCTGTTTCCTTGTCATTTTGAAGACATCACACAAAAGAAACTGGGAGCTGGGAGGGGAGTCAAGAAATTGCACAGGAACATGTCCAAAGAGCTTAACATTTATGCTCAGAAGGAGCATCTGAACACACAACCCTGTTTCCAAAATCACTTCTTCAAGTCTTCAGAGCTAAGGAATTTGAAATGCTTCTATTTCTCAACTCAAAGTTACAACAAATGTGCAAAGCTTTTGGGTGTTTTCACTATCCTGCTGTATCAGGTTAAAGAGGAATCTTGTGAAATGAGGAGGTTCTAGGAAGTATGACTGCACAGCTTAGAAATGAGTTTGAACTTTTAAGAAATCACAAGAGTGCATTTAGACCTTGTTTTAAAAGAGCATGAAGTCCATCCATCCTCAGAACCAGCAGCCAGTCATAATCACACACCCAAACAGGAACACAAAATGCTTTAACACTTTCTAATGTTATGAAGAAAAAAATGTAACCTATCATTTAAATAAAAATTATTTAAATAACCCAACAAGGCTTAGTTACCCAGGACCGAACACCATTATCTACTTATTGTTGTTCTGGAATGTTCCAAGGCTTACTTGCAAGTGGGGATGATGATCACTGACAGCAACATAATGCTTCAGTATATATCAAGACTTTTTAAAATATTCAGAAGTTATATAATTTAGTTGATTGATTTCACCCTGGGTTAAAATCACTGCTCTTCAAAATCCATACAAAATTAAATTCTGTGATTGAATCCATTTAAATGAAGGCATATTTCTAATACAGCTTCCAACTTCATCTTCAAGGTTCTTTTTGATTGGAATCCAGGTTAGAATACTAAAATGTTAGGAAGTTTCAGCTGTGTTGCAGTTTAAATAAAAATAATAAAATCTTAAAAGCAAATTGGAGTTACTTTGAATACAAAACTCTAACATCACAAAATAGACTGATGATAGGTTTCATTTTTCTAATCAGAACATAATTTGAGACTAGTTTTTTAAATACAGTGAATACCATTTCAAACCCTGTACAATGTTCTTGATATTCTCTATAGCATGAGTTCATAATCCAGTTCTCATCAAATTATTATAACTCATTAAAACTAGAAATATATTTTATTTTAAAAGACAGGGAAATAGGTATTTTTCTTTGGTATCATATAGTCATTATTTTGATACTCTATGTTCTACAAATATGCAAACAGAAATAACTCTTGCCAATCAACACGTAATAAATTATTTAAGTTAAACCCTATGAAATTCTGATATCTGATTGTTTTGAACTACACAGTCTCATAGGGTTCAACCTAATGTTTAGAAAAACATAATAATTTGATTGCGTAGTCTTACTTAAACTGATTAACTTAAGCAATTCAAGCCTCTGCTTTGAGGTACCTGATTTCAAAAACTTCCCTGGCTCTAAGAGGTGCCTGTGCTGTGCAGCATAGCTAAATTGACATCATCAGTCAGTAATTCTCCATGTGATTTCTGAGAATGCCAAGTAGCAGCTGTCATCCTCCTGAGGAGGCTGTGTTAGGTATGTTACACAGAAAGTCTTGGGGCGCCTGGGTGGCTTAGTTGGTTAAGCATCCGACTTTCGCTTAGGTCATGATCTCACGGTTCGTGGGTTCAAGCCCCGCGTCAGGCTCTGTGCTGACTGCCAGCTCAGTGCCTGGAGCCTGTTTCAGAGTCTGTGTCTCCCTCTCTCTCTGACCCTCCCCTGCTCACACTGTCTCTCTCTCTCTCTCTCCTGGAAATAAATAAGAACATTAAAAAAAAAAATTAAGAAAGTCTTGGATACATTACCATTCGATTTACTTCTTCTTTTGTAACCACCTTTGGATTCAAGGGTGGCAAAACCTTGCTTTGGAACCCTTTCAGCATTCTGACTAACCCCATCTGAACAGCCCCCATGGACTCCTCGAGTCTTCTACTCGCCATCTTTAGTTCTTTCTTTCATTCACCTAGGAATAAAAATTTAAAAAGCTTTAGAGCAAATAACAGTTAATTCCTGAATACAGGCCCCAATTTTTTAAAGCTTTTTTAAATACAAAAGCTTTGGGAAAAAACTAATATTCAAAAATACACCGAATTCTTGCAACAAATCCCTTAACTAAAGGAGTCTATTCTATGTAATTAATCCAGATTTAGCCTTATCCCAGGGTCTAGGGTTCCTTTTAGACAAACCAAGTGATTCTGGAGTGGCTCAGGGAAGACAAGGAAATATAAGCAGCTCCTTACATTCTGGTACTTTTATCCTCCAAGATAAACAAATAAGCACTGCTCAATAAATAACACTTCATAGCTTGCTAGTTTATAGTCTTATTTGGCAATTCTCTCTCATGACACTCTCCAAACAGAAAAACACATCAGGCTTTAGGCCTTCACAGCTGGGCAGAGACTAAAAGAGCAACATGAGATGAGATAAGGATGAGGAAGTTTCTGGAGAATTTTTGAAGTTTTTAGTCATTAGTAAGTAATTAAACAGCTACCCCACATCTCTAAATCAAAAAGATAGGACATTTCCCATCCACAAATTCTTCCTTATGCCTTCTAGGAGAACACTTGCAACTGTGGAGGCCCATTTATGACTACATGGGGATTTATACTTTCTGTAATAGCACACTAGTTTATCCAACCCTGTGCAAACAACAACAACAGCAAAAACACCTAAAAATGCCTGATACCATGTCAAATTAAAAAACCATAAAAATCATTAGAAAACTCACAAGACAATAAGTCATTACCAGACTAAAATAGTGAAGAAAGAAGTACATACAGAAAAATAGATTTGAGTGAAAAATTTAATAAGGTACACTGAACTAAAGCAGCAAAACACCCAAGGAAATTTTAGAACGGGGGGAAAAGTCAGAGAACAAAAGTTTGAAATAGTAGACAGTCCAAAAAAAGATCCAGGGCACCTGTGTGACTCAGTCAGTTAAGTGTTCAGCTTTTTCAGCTCAGGTCATGATCTCACTGTTCATGGTTTAAAGCCCCATGTTGGGCTCTGTGCTGATGGTTCAGAGCCTGGAGCCTACTTCAGATTCTGTGTCTCCCTCACTCTCTGCGTCTCCCCTGTTAGCACTCTGTATCTCTCTCTCAAAAATGAATAAAACATTTTTTTAAAAATTTTAAAAAGAAGACCCAACACACTATAATTGGAGCCTATGAAGAAGAAAAATTACTGGGGTGGAACTAATATTTAAAACTATCATCCAAGAAAAATTTCCAGAAATAAAAGAAAACATAATGAAAAGGGACTTCTAGTTACTCGGGAAAACAGACCCAGAATGGTCAACTCTGAGTCATATGGGCTTTTTTTTTTAAAGTTTATTTATTTATTTTAAAAGAGATAGAGTCAGAGTGGGGGGAGGATCAGAGAAAGAGAAGTCCCAAGAAGGCTCCATGATGTCAGCACAGAGTCCATGCAGGTATAGAACTCATGAAACAATGAGATCATGACCTGAGCCAAAATCAAGAGTCAGACGCTTGGCCAACTGAGCCACCCAGGTGGTCCAACTCTGAGCCACATCACAACAGAACTATTAGACCTTAGAGAATTTAAAAAGTCCTCAGATCCTCTGGGCAAAAAGGTAAAGTAACTTATAGGGGCAAGAGAATTAGATGTCATTGGACCTTGATTTTTCAACTATGCTTTTGCAATCTGTGAAATGACAAAATAGAGGAGCGACATTTTCTTTCTTCTTTTTTTTTTTTTACAAATAGTTTATTGTCAAATTAGTTTCCACATAACACTCAGTGCT
>NW_024080649.1:6413458-6486963 GCF_003009895.1 Hyaena hyaena | reverse complement strand
TTCTAAGTTGTCCAATTTGTTGGCATATAATTTTTCATAGTATTCCCTGATAATTGCTTGTATTTCTGAGGGGTTGGTTGTAATAAGTCCATTTTCATTCATAATTTTGTCTATTTGGGTGCTCTCTCTTTTCTTTTTGATAAGTCTGGCTAGAGGTTTGTCAATTTTGTTTACTTTTTCAAAAAACCAACTCTTGGTTTCATTGATCTGTTCAATTGTTTCTTTGGTCTCTATGGTGTTTATTTCTGCTCTAATTTTTACTATTTCTCTTCTTCTACTGGGTTTAGGGCGTTCTTGTTGCTCTGCCTCTAGTTCCTTGAAAGAATACAATTTTAAAAGAAAAGTAATAAATAGAAATAAAATCAAAAGTTGAATAAGATCATTAACAATTGTGTAAGTAATAGGTAGGAGTCAAACTGTTTAACCAGATAGAGTAAAAGAGCTTAGGGGGGCACCTGGGTGGCTCAGTGGGTTGAGCGACCAACTTCGGCTCAGGTCACGATCTCATGGTTCATGAATTCAAGCCCCACATCGGGCTCTGTGCTGACAGCTCAGAGCCTGGAGCCTATTTCGGAATGTGTGACTCCCTCTCTCTCTCTGCCCCTCCCCCACTCACACTGTGTCTCTCTCGGTCTTTCAAAAAATAAATAAATGTTAAAATTTTTTTTAAAAAAGAATAAAGGATCTTAGGGAATTATGATAGAAAGCCTGTACAATGGCAGTCAGTGAAACCTGTTTCCAAGCACTCAAGTTTTTGTGTAATATCCTGCCCCTGAGTGCAGACTATCCTTAAGTATTCTAACAAATATAATGCAGCACAAGCGATGGGTGTCATTTTCTGAGATTAGTTATAAAGAGACTCGGTTCCATCTTGGGTACTATCTGGCTCTCTCTAAGATCATCAGCTGCCACATTGTGAGGACACTCAGAAAGCCTACAGAGAGGCCCGTGTGGTGAGGAACCAAGCCTGTTGGCAATGACATGAATAAGCTTGAAAGTGGATCTTTTGAGGCCTGTCAACAACCATGCGAATGAGCTCGAAGGTAGATATGCTAGCCCCAGTTGAGCCATGAGATGACTACAGGCTCAGCTAACAGCTTGATTTGAGATTCAAGACAGACACTGAGGAGGAGGCACCCAGCTAATAGGCCACAGCTAGATTTCTGACCCATAGAAACTGTGAGAAAACTAACATGGTTTTAGTTGGAGGTAATTTGTTACACAGCAATAAATTACTAACGTAGACATTATACAGGGTTTATGCACACAAAAAAACTACTAAAGCTAAAAGTAAACCTTCCTAAATACTGAAAGAAATTTTAGAAAAAGTAAAGAAGACATACAGAAAAGGACAAATAATAAATCAACTGTAATGCACATAATTATTACAACACAAAGTATTATGGGAAGTGATGGCACCAACATGGTGGAATTGGTGCCAAGTTCACAAGAAGACCAGCTAGAGACCATCCATACTCAAGATACCTTTGTGAAAATCCCAGAACCCAGGGGTGAGGCTGAAGTACCCCTCTGGATCACAGAGACATGGGAGAACCTCAAAAACATTATACTCAGTAAAATAAGCCAGTACAAAAGACCATGTATTGTTTGAGTCTTATGCACATGAAGTGTCCAAAACAGGGAAATCTCTAGCAGGAAAGAGTAAATTAGCAGTTGCCTAGGGCTAGAAGAAATAAAGGAATGGCAGGGTGATAGCTAAAAGGTATGGGATATCTTACTGAGATGATGAAAATGTTCTAAAATTGACTGTGGTGATGACTGCATATATTTGTGAATGTACTAAAAACTACTGAGTTGTATATACGCCTTAAGGGTGAATTGTATGGTATGTGAGTTTTAGCTCAATAAAGTTGTTAAAATATATTTTAAAACATTTTAAAAATCAATCCTTAAAAACTGAAAACCAATGTAAAGAAATGGACCTTGCTGTATATCAAGTTGGTGTCAAAACCACAGAGAGAAAACAATTATTCCAAGTGACCTTAAAATACAGTGTTTTGACTGTCTTCACTGTAGTCTTAGTGTTAGTCATAATATCAGTAATAATATTTTTCTTTTGCTCTAGGCCCAACATGAGGCTTAAACTCACAACCCCAGGATCAAGAGCTGCATTCTCTATTGATTGAGCCAGCCAGGCACCCCAGTAATAATATTTTTAAAACAGGTAGTTAAATCAATATTGTTAGGAACAAAAGCATTTCAGCTTCAGAAAAAATAAAACCAAAGTTCTTATATTAAGAAACCCTATAATCTTAAATTAAGTTGAAAACAATTGTCAGCTCATGATTATTTTCTCCTTTTAACTAACCTGGGGTGCCTGGGTGACTCAGTTGGTTAACTGTCCCACTCTCGATCTCAGCTTACATCATGGTCTCATGGTTTGTGGGACTGAGCTCCACATCAGGCTGTGTCCTGAAAACACAGAGCCTACTTGGGATTCTCTCTCTCTTCCCTCTCTCTCTGCCTCTCTCTTTCTCTCTCTCTCTCAAAGTAAATGAATAAACAAAAATAAATAAATAACATGCATACTGAAAGAGGCCAGAAACAATGAAGGCCCAGTAAGCAATAATAGTCCAAGGACATACTATGATCTCTAAATACCATTTTTCACTAAAAGGAACCACAGCTCCTTGGGAAAATGGGTAATTTGAGGTCTGAGGCATAAAATGTTTAAGAAAAACTTGGAACGTTCTATTTTACCATAAAACAAGGACATTATCAAAGGCTACTGTGGTTGTGTCTAAAGGACCCAGGGTAATTTGAAGGATTTCCCATTCAGCAAAGATAGGACAATTTGAGTATTTTTTTTTTAAAGTCTGCAATGGATAACTCTGTAAAAAATCTAAGCTCAAATGATACTAAAAAAAAAAAAAACCATTGGTCACCTTTGAAAGTTGCTATGGCAACAAACTAATTATTTTGGAAATAATAAAAGGAAATAATCAACCATTTGTCATGCGCTTGTTTTGTTCAAATTGCATTGTAAGTTAACCAAATGACTGAGGAAGGAAAATGATTATTCATAGAAGAATTTCAGCTAACAAACTCAGAAGAAACAGAAAAAAATGACCATTATTCAGTCTCTAATGAAACGAAATATCATCAATGCTAAAACCATTAAGAGAGATACTGCTGAAGAACTCTATAATGGCTGGATCAGGCTAACAACACCTGAGCCCTCTAAATCAATCTCAACACCAAATGAGTGAAAACCAGACATAGCATGTGCCTCCTGACATGATGCACCACACAGCACCAGCTATGCAGAACTGTTAACAAAAATATAATTATGCCTCTAGACCTACCAGCCAGGTTGCAGGAGACACAGGAATGGAGGAACAAGCATTGGCTGGAGGAATACAATTAACCTAAGTGCAGAATGTGGGAAATGTTATAGGAAAATGACCTACTTTATTCAACTAAAAAATGGCATCACAGAGTTGTGGGTGGGGGGTAGTTATAAATTAGAAGAGTCTTAAACTAACCAAATGCAAAGGTGTACCTCATTTGGATTATGATTTGAATATGTGAATAAAAGATGATATAAAATAATTATTGGGTTTTTTGGTAGGATAATGGTACTGTGGCTATGATTTTTTTTAAAAGAATGCTCTTATCTATTAGAGATATGTAGCATTTATGGCTAAAGGGAAATTATGTATGAAATATACTTTAAAATACTCCAGAAGGGCACCTGAGGGGCTCAGTCAGTTAAGTGTCTGACTTCAGTTCAGGTCATGATCTTGCAGTCCGTGAATTCGAGCCTGGTGTCAGGTTCTGTGCTGACAGCTCAGAGACTGTCAGAGCCTGCTTTGCATTCTGTATCTCCCTCTCTCTTTGTCCCTCCCCTGCTTGTGCTCTTTCTTTCTCTCTCTCTCTCAAAAATAAATAAACATTAAAAATTTTTTAAATACTCCAGGAAAAAAATGTGTGCGGGGGTAGGAATTAAGGTGGGAGTGTGTGGGTGTGTGAGGGAGGAGGGCAGAAGAAAAAAGAATAGGAGAATATCAACAAACATTGAAGATCATTCTCTATATTTTTGTACATGGTTTTAAGTTTTCCTAATTAAAAATATTAATACATACAAAATCCTGTGCATGATTATTCATAAGAGCTTTTACAACCCAACCGTCCCTCAGCAGGGTATGATGAAACAAAGAGTGGTACTTGGTACCATGGAATATTACTCAGCAATAAAAAGGAACAAACGATTGGTAACAACCTAAATGGATCTCAGGGACAAAAAGAAAATGGAAAAAGATGATAATCCCAACAGGTTACATACTGTTTGATTCCATTTATATGACATTCTCAAATGACAAAATGACGAAAATGAAGAACAAAGTAGTGATTGCCACAGATTAGGGATGCTGGGAGGGGGTTTGTCTGTGGTGGTAAAACAGACACAGAGAAGAAATAAGATGACAGGAAAAAAATCTTAAGGCTTATAGAGTTGGCATGAATAAAATTTGCTAATAGGAAGTGTTTTACTTCTTATAAGTTATGCATTCAATTTCTAGTGCTATTACTGAACCTAATAAAGGGATTTCTGTAACTTGATTGTGGTGGAAGTTACCTACACATGCAATATATTGACATAGAACTATACATACACATTGTACCAATGACAATTTTATGATTGTGATATTATGCTCATATAACCATGAGAGAAATAGGTCAATGGTATGTAAGACCTCTCTGTGCCTTCTTTGCACCTTCCTGTGAATCTATATTTATTTCAAAATAAAATTTGTTTTAAAAGATTTCTTTAGAAAAAAAGAGAAAGACAGGAAAAACTCACTGTGAATGAGGATGTTAGAAAGGTAGGCATTTGTACCCTACAGCCATAATATACACCTGTAACTTCATTTTAGCAACCTTTAAAAACTGTGCATATTCTTTGATGCATAAATATCTTTTGCTGGAGGATTTATTCCAGATATGGAAAGATGTATTCATAAGCTATGTCATGACTTGAATTGACCATTCTATTTCAACAGAACTACAACGATTTTTTTTCTTAAATAGTTTTTTGTCAAGTTGGTTTCCTTTCTTTTTTTTAACGTTTATTTTTTTTTTTTTTTACAAATAGTTTATTGTCAAGTTGGTTTCCATATAACACCCAGTGCTCATCCCAACAAGTGCCCTCCCCCAGGCCCATCACCCCCCTTCCCCCCTCTCTCTCACCCCCATCAGCCCTCAGTTTATTCTTAGCATTCAAGAGTCTCTCATGGTTTGCCTCCCTCCCTCTCCCCAACTATTTTTCCCCTTCTTTTCCCCCATGGTCCTCTGTTAGTTTCCTCCTAATCCACCTATACGTGCAAACATATGGCATCTGTCCTTCTCTGCCTGACTTACTTCGCTCAGCATGACACCCTCTAGTTCCATCCGTGTTGCTACACATGGCCAGATTTCATTCTTTCTCATTGCCATGTAGTATTCCATTGTATAAATATACCACATCTTTTTTTATTCTTTTTTTCCTTAAATAGTTTATTGTCAAGTTGGTGTCCATATAACACCCAGTGCTCATCCCCACAAGTGCCCTCTTCCATGCCCATCACCCCCCTTCCACCCTCAGTTTGTTCTCAGCATTCAAGAGTCTCTCATGGTTTGCCTCCCTCCATCTCCCTCACTATTTTTCCCCTTCTTCTCTCTCTTCGTCCTCCATTAACTTCCTCCTAATCCTCCTATACGTGCAAACATATGGTATCTGTCCTTCCCTGCCTGACTTATTTCACTCAGCATAACACCCTCTAGTTCCATCACTGTTGCTACAAATGGCCAGATTTCATTCTTTCTCATTGTCATGTACTATTCCATCGTATAAATATACCACATCTTCTTGATCCATTCGTCCACTGATGGACACTTAGGCCCTTTCCATGATTTGGCTCTTGTTGAAAGTGCTGCTATGAACATTGGGGTACATGTGCCCCTATGCATCAGCACTCCTGGATCCCTTGGGTAAATTCCTAGCAGTGCTACTGCTGGGTCGTAGGGGAGTTCTATTATTAATTTTTTGAGGAACCTCCATACTGTTTTCCAGAGGGGTTGCACCAGTTTACATTCCCACCAACAGTGTAGGAGGGTGCCCCTTTCTCCACATCCTTGCCAGCATCTAGAGTCTCCTGATTTGTTCATTTTAGCCACTCTGACTGGCATGAGGTGGTATCTCAGTGTGGTTTTGATCAGAAATACAATGATTTATATCAAGCCAAAATACAAAGCAGTTATCTTGTTAAAATCCAATGACTTGGGTATTTTTGTATTAAAACTTATTTCTTTCTATTACTGATTTCTTAAGTACTTTAAAAATCTTGACCATTTTCCTCTTTTATTTTCTTCCTGTTTTGACCACTAATACCATTATTACAATTCCAGTCTGCAGTATTTGGATCACGCTTTTGCAGTTCCTTAACTACAAGGGTTAAGGTATTTTTCCCTAAAAAACTGCTCATACTGCTCCTTCTGTCTGCCATGTTCTTTCTTTACCTCTGCACAGATCTCTTCCTGATTCAAATGTCGTTTCCTTACTGAAGCAATTTCTTTCTGATCTTACCAGTTGGAAGTGACTGTTCAACATCTCTGACCTTCCAGTATCTTATTTTTTCTCTCTTTTATGACACCTAAAACTTTCTACTTTATAGTTATGTGTGTGCATATTCTGATCTTAATAGACCATAGACTCCTTGAGGTAGAGACTGTAATGCATACTGCCTTGTGTTTAATGGATGCCTATGAATTTCTAACGAACCATCAACCAGTAAATTAGGCAGAGTCAATATTCAGGAGTGTTATTAAAAATGACAATCACCTAGCCCACTGGTCCAATATCTAAAACAAAACTGAATCCATGCAAATAGGCCAAATGCATTAATGTCCCTGGAATACCCTGACTCATGTAATCCTTTAATCACCTTAATACCCTTTTTATTTTTTTAGGTTTATTTTTTTATTTATTTTGAGAGAGAAAGAGAGAGAGAGCATGCAAGGGACCGAGAGGGAAAGCAAGAGAATCTTGAGCAGGTTCCATGCTCAGCACAGAGCCTAATGTGGGGCTCTATTTCACAACTCTAAGATTATGACCTGAGTGGAAATCAAGAGTCGGGTGCTTACCCAACTGAGCCACCCTGATGGCCCAACACCCTGCTTTAAAAGACCACCATCTGGTCAAAAATATGGTAAAAGGGGCCATGAACCAAAGAACTTTTTAACCAATGAGGTCTGGATAAAACTTTTATTAGGACATTTACTATACCAACTAGGCATATACACCAAATCTTCAGTTTCCACCAAGAATAAACTATTTTTTTTAAGTGAACCTCACAAACTCCTGGAATTCTATTTTAATTAAATAGCCAATTTGTCTCTTTCCACCCTCCATTCCCCTGTATAGCCAGCATGCACATGGACATGTGAACGTGCACACCCACACACACACTCCTCATTGTTCCTGTTCCTCTGTTTCTCATCATCTTGGTTTGCACCATTAATTTATCAAGCCAATAGTCTGAGAATCCCCCTCAACTACTGACCCCAACCCCTTCTCATGTCTTCACTCTTGCCTCTGCAGCCCACATCTCACAGCTGATCCCAGCCCCGTCTCTGAGTAGTACTGTCAACATCCTGATTCCAGGTCTTGCTGTCTCAGCCGGCAAAACCCCAACCCTGGGTCAGTCCAGCTGCTCTTCCCTCCTACCCCAGGCTGGAAGGGCTGCTGGAGAAAATCACCCAACAGCGCAGATCATGTCACTGGACATTCAGTCTCCAGCTTCCACCGAGCCCTGTACACCTGCCGTCCTGTGCCCTTGTCAGCTGTCTTCCCAGCAGCCACTCCAGGCCTCCCTCTATGCCATGCCCTCCTGCAGTTCTAGAGGGTTCATGCTATCCAGATCCCTCTGAGCTCCATTCCACTGACCCCACGGCACACAAGAGGTCTCTCCACCAGGTGTCCTCAGCCACCTCAAGCCCCGCATGTCCCTGAGACCTGTTCTCTCCTGCATTCCTCTGTGAATGGAATCACTACACATTCACACAATTGCCCACACCCCCTATTCAGGTGTCACCTTCTCCAATCAACCATATAATAACTGTTTATTGAAAACTCACTATGAACCAGTGTTCAAGCAGTATATCCATTAATTGATTTAATCACCACAACGACCTTAGATGTAGGTGCTATTATTCACCCCAAATCACCGATTAAAAAAAACAAAAAACAAAAAAAACTAGAGGCACAGAGAAGGTATATAACCTGCTCTGGATTCCATACTAGTAAAGGCTAGACCTGGGAGGAGAGCCAGTCACTCTAGTTCCAGAGTCCACACTCGTAATCATGATGCTATTCTGCCTTGACCTCCTGGGTATCTCACAAATCTATCTCCTCCTTTCCACCCCTGTAGCCCTCCTTTTTTAATGTAACCCATATGTTTTGCCCAGGCGACCAGAACAACCTCTTAGCTGACCTCCCTGACTCCAGCATCACATTCTGACAACACCCCTATCCCCTAGCCATTCTCTGCACTGAAGCCACAGTCACTTTCTAAAGCTAAAATGTGGTCATGTTATTTCCCTGCCTAAAAACTTTTAGTCCAGAATACTCTGTAAGCTCCTTAGCATGATATACATCCCAGGAACTTGCTCTTTTTGCACTTCATGCTCAACTTGCAGTTCACAACCTCAGGGGTGCTCACACACCTCTAGACTCATACATGCCACCTGGAATGCCTTTCCTTCCACACCCCCATCTCCACCAATGCCCATTCCTCTTTCCTGGACTCAGATGTCACCTTTTTCAGAAAGGCTTCTCTGACCCTGCAAGGCTGCCCCTTCTTTATGATCTCATTCTCACCCCTACCATGGTTATTTATTCAACTCCCTCTGCTAATAGACTGTAAGTTACTCAAGAACAGAAACTTTGTCTTTTCCATCACTGTGTTCTCAGTGGCCAGTATACTGCCTCATGCATCTGCTTATTTAATAAATGTGTTAAAACTAATTAATTAATCCATACAAATGACTTTTCACAGTCCCCAAATGTGTCTGGCTTTTCATACCTCTATACGCTTATATAAGCTCATCCTTTCTTCTCACTTCCCTATCCTTATCTGCCCAGCAAACTTCTATTCATCCCATAAAACCCATCACAAGGGTTCCCAGAAGTAAGGCTCTCGCTAATACAGTGTCAATTACTCTGTCCTTTGCATATGCCTCTATTATTGAATGTAATCCACTGTATTGCAATTATTTGCTTACAAGGCTGTTCCTACCTCCAAAATGTAACCTTGACTGTAGGGAGTATGTGCGAATGCAAAGAAAAAAGGCTCAGTTAATATTTGTTGAATTTAATTTAATATTAAATTGCACTTATTAAGAGAGAAATTTTCATGGGACAAAAATATTTCCCAGAAGAACTATTTTCCTTCTTTTGTTTTGTTTTCCCCAATTTAAATGTTAACCTTGGGTTCCTTCTGTGTTTCAATGTAACAGAATGTACATTAAGTCACAGTATCTTCTTTCAGAAAAAAGACAAGAAAAGGTATTCTCAGCTAATGCTTAGAAGGGAGAACCAGGCAGGATGGGGTTTGCGTTAAAGCTCTGCCTGAGATATGTAGAAACTAATTTGACAATAAACTATTTGTAAAAAAAAAAAAAAAAAAAAAAAAGCTCTGCCTGAGAGATTTGCAGCCTTGCAACAACAACAAAAGTTTTAGGGTAGATACTCTTTTTTTAGATAAAGTTTGTTTGTTTGTTTTGAGAGAGAAAGAGTATAAGCAGGGCAGAGAGAGGGAGAGAGAGAATCCCAAGCAGGCTCCGCACTGTCGGGGCAGAGCCCAATGCAGAGCTCCATCTCACAAACTGGAAGACTGTGACCTGAGCTGAAACCAAGAGTTGGACACCTAACCGAATGACCCACCCAAGTGCCCCATACGATAGATGTTCCTAAGCACAAAATTCATTTTCTTCACAAAGTTGACTTTTGCTCATCTCTGGGAACTCATAAGGGAGCCAAGTCTAAAAGTATTCACATGTAGAAGGGTTTGCGGCCTGGTATAGCTGAATTTCATGACATATATTGTTAAATTAGTGAACACCTCCCACCCAGACCCTTGGGGACGTGTACATGCCACATAAACAACCATCATGACCATTGTAACTGTCTCCCATCCCTCACCTCTATTCATCTCTTCTTGCTTTCCCTTCATCTTAAATGTCTCAAAGACTTACTGCCTTGTATTTTTATTCTTGACTTCTCCTTCCATCCCCAAGTCCCCCCTTTCCTGAGAGCCAGACAAAAAATTGGCAAAAACATCTCAGAACAAGTTAAAATCTTTTCTACCCAGTGAGCAACATGTAAGACAAAAACAAATCTCAAAGAACTTCCATGCCAAACACTGTATTTCATGTTTTTTCGTGCACTGCAGTAGCCCACACACCTCTAACATATTTAACTAAATATATAGGTTGACAGACTAAAGATGCTTTTCCATAATTCTGAAAAATAATTTTTTTCCTCTCAGAAGGTATCATCAGCAGTAATAAACCAAAACCCTGAAGAAGTATTCTGTTTCTATCAAGGTCAAAGTTTTTAGAATCCTCAGACCTCGGTTTTAATCTTCCCAAGCCTCTGTTTTCTCATCTGTAAAATGGAGGTAATAGTAGTGAGCCTCCTCTAATAGTTATCTATTGCCATGTAACAAATTGCTCCAAAACTCAGTAGTTGGAAACAACACAAAACATTTGTCATTTCTCACAGTTTCTGTGATTGAAGATTTTGAAAGATGCTGGTGTAGGCGATTCTGGATTAGGCTCTGTTAGGAGTTTGCAGTCAAAACTGGCAGCAAGGGCTGCAGCTCTCTAAAGGCTTGACTAAGGCTGGAAAAACGTACTTCCAAGATGGCTCATTCACATGGCTAGCAAGGTGGTCCTGGCTCTCAGGGGGACACCTCAGATCCTCTCATGGGTCCCTCTACAGGGCTGCTTAAGTGTCCTCATGGCATGATGACCTTCAGAGCAAGCAGCCCAAGAGTCCAAGGGAGAGGCTGTCATGTCCTTTGTGACCCAGAAATCATGCACCATCATTTATGCAACACCAATCATCTCTATTCAGTGCAGGAGAAGCCACATGAGGACGTGAAGACCAGAAAGGGAGGCTCACTGGGAGCCATCTTGAAAGTCAGATACCACAGTGATCCATGTTTAATATGAGGATTAAATGAAGATAGTGTTTATAAAATACTTGACTTTGTACAGTACCTGGCATTATAATTGGTCTTAGTTTTAGCATTAGCAGAAAGCTTGGTTTAAGAAGAAAAGCAATGAATCCATTCATGTCTTCAATTTCTGCTACTGCCACAGCAAGCGTAGGGCAATTATACTCTGGAACACTGATAAATTTTTCTTTACCCCCAAACACCATTTTAGCAGGATAATATCAAAGAAAACCTTAGGGGAAATGGTCAAATGCAACATGACTTTTGTTGTCAGTGAGGGGTTCTTCAGAAACTCAGAATAAAAGGACTAATTTTAATGTTTTAATCTTACTTCATCTTCTGTGTTCCTACTGTTTCTAAAGCTGTTACGCTCCTTGGTTTTCTATTTGTCTTATCTCTTTTAAGTTGGATTACTTTAGATGTCACAGGTTTCTCACTGGCCTCTGCTTTCTTTCTCATTGAAATACTTCCTGAAAACAATCTGTCTCTGCAAAATGTATGACCTATTATGTCTGATGTAGATTAGAGAGATAAATTTCACAAAGAATCCTCTTGTTTGACCTATGGTGAAGAAAACAAAAGTGAAGATGTGTTTTCTTCTGGTCACCAATTCCAATGTGGGGGGTGGGAAAGTAGGGCTGAGGGGAATGATCCCTACACCAAGAAGCAATTCTCAGGATACCAGTTGGCTGTCGTACAATTCAACTCAATTCTGACACTATCGACCCAGAGTTAGCATCAGATTCTACAAGCTAAGGGTTCATTCCTACAAGACTCTCTCCCCCACGACCACCAGATGCTCACCACAAACCCAGAGTTGTTACCTGTACTGTGACCACCTAGAGATAAATCAGAGGTTTCCAAGACCCATCCTCAGGTTCAATTAACTTCTTTGAGTGACTCCTAGAACTCAAAGAAACATTTCACTTAACTAGAGCATGGGTTTATTATAAAAAGATATAATTTAGGAACAGCCAGATAGAAGAGATGCAGAGGACAAGGTATGTGGGAAGGGGTACAGACTTTCCATGCCTTCTCTCAGGGCTCCACTCTCCCCAAATCTCTACATATTCACTAACCTGGAAGCTTTCCAAACCCTGTCCTTTTGGACTTTTATGGAGGACTTACTACACAGGCATGATTGATCAAACGTTTGGTCATTAAAAACTGATCCTTGGCCCTGCACTGAATCTGGAACCTGCTTGGGATTCTCTCTCTCCCCCGCTGCCCCAACCCTTCCCCTGTTCGCTCACTCTCTCTCTCTCTCTCAAAATAAGTAAATAAATATATTTTTTAAAAGTTTTAAATTAAAAGAAAACAAAACACTGATTCAACCTCCAGCCCCTCTCTCCTCTAGCCTCCCCTCCCCAGAGGTGGGTGGGACTGAAAGTTCCAACCCTTTAATGATATGATGGTTCTTCTGGCAACCAGACCCTCATCCTCAGGTGGGGTCCAGAAGTCATCTCATTAACATAAAAAAGACACCTTTATTGCTTTCCTCACTCAGGAAATTCCAAAGGTTTTAGGAGCTCTGTACAGAAATGATGAAAACCAAATACATATTTTGTATTATAAACCCAAATATCACAAGATGGTGAAAACTAATTTTCCTAGGCCTCAAATTACAAAAAGAACTGCTTCTCAGAGAAAAATGTCACGTGCTAGAAACCTGTTAAAATTTAGAACCAGGCCAGATACAGTCAGGGAACAAGTCAAACAGCCAACTATGAGCCAAATGGGAAGAAGGTAATGTTAAAAAACAAAATTCAACTAAGTAAACATGAAGATCAAGTTGGCTTTATTCAATTATTCATGAATAGGGCAGAATCTCATTGAGTAAAAAGAAAGGAGCTCCAAAAAGCTCTACTAAATGGAAGGGTTAGATAGGCAGATGGGGATGGGAAAAAGAAAGTTAAAGTAATGGATTATTTCAGGCAACAGTCACTTTTCTACAGGGGATGGGATCTATCAAGCAGATTACCTCACTACTGACCAGGTAATTCCAGATTGAATGGTCAAAGGTAACATTCCTAGGAGAGGCTGAAACTGCATATTAGGTAGTAAGTCTTGGTTTGCTGACTTGGGCTTAGCATAAGTGACACCATGTGGGGTCATTTTTTTGTTTTGTTTTGTTTTAACACTAAGGACAGGAACAGAGAGAACCACAGCTGCAGTAAGTGCTTATTTATTATTTGTGAACCCTAATTCACATCATTTTCATAATTTAAACCAAGAATTTACAAGTATTACAGTTCAAAAATAGATTACTTTTCTTACATGGAATTCAATTATCTTTCGATTTAAGAGAGTATCTACTATTTGCAAAGTACTATATTAATTATAATATAGACTTAGGAGCACCTGAGTGGCTCAGTGGCTTGAGCCTCTGACTCTAGATTTTGGTTCAGGTCATGATCTCATGGTTCATGAGTTCAAGCCCCACGTGATTCATGAGTCCCAGCCCTGCCTGGGATTCTCTCTCTCACCCCTCCCTGCCCCTCCCCTGCTTGCACGTGCACACGCACATACACACACACACTGAAAATAAATAAACTTTAAAAATAAATAAATAAAATCATACTGGCTTTGAGGAGTGCAAAAGAAAGTGAGTGTTATGGCTTCTAGCACAAGCACCCAGAAATCTAACTGGAATTGACTTTGACTTTGCATATCTGCCTGCATTCAGGCGTGGTCACAACTCTAAGTGAAAAAATTATTGCAATTCGATTGAGCATGTGATAAATTCTTTTTTTTTAATTTTTTTAATGTTTTATTTATTTCTGAGAGAGAGAGAGAGAGAGGCAGCGTGAGCAGGAAAGGGTCAGAGAGCGAGCGAGACACAGAATCCGAAGCAGGCTCCGGGCTCTGAGCTAGCTGTCAGCACAGATCCCGACGCAGGGCTCGAACCCACGAACCGTGAGATCATGACCTGAGCCGAAGATGGATGCTTAACCGACTGAGCCACCCAGGCGCCCAGAGCATGTGATAAATTCTGCTTTTAGTTACAATGAGGTGGATAAAAGATAAAGTGATATAGTCTTTTAAAAGATTTTACTGTGAAATTTTATATACATACAGAAAAGTTATATCCATTACAGCTCAATGAATTTTTTACCACATGAATATCCATGTCATGATCACCCAGGTAAAGATACAGAACACTGTCAGCACCCCCAGAAGGACCCTCACATCCCTTCTCAATCACTAAGCTGTTTCTCCCCACTAAAGGTAATCGCTCTCTTCACTTTTGTAGAAATCACTTCCTTAATTTTCTTTTATTACCTAAGCATCCATCCCTAAGCACTATAGTTTTGCCCAGTTTCTAATATTTGAAACAATGGAATCATACAGTATGCAGTCCTCTGTGTCTGGCTTCCTCTGTTCTACTCTATGTATCTATTTCATTGCATATAGCTCTAACCTCTTTTCATTTAAGTTTAATAGTTTACTGTTTGAAATACACTATTATTTATTAATCCATTCTATTGGTTAACATTTGAGTTGTTTCCAGCTTGAGGCTATCATGAATAAGACATGAACAGTCTTACCAATGTCTTTCTTCACACAAGGCCAAGCAGACCATATATCTCAGAATGGAATTGTTGGATTGTAGGGTAAGCGTATCTGAAACTATGGGAGATAATGCTAAGCAGCTTTCTAAGTTATTGTACTTCTTTATGCTCCCACCAGCAGTGTATGAGAGATCTGGTTGCCACCCAAATTTGCCAACACTTGCTATTAGCAACCTAAATTTTAGCTATCCAATGGTGTATCATCATAGCTCACTGTGCTACTAATTTGCATTTTCCTGATTACTGACGAGATTGAGTATCTTCACATATGCTGATTGTCCATTTGGATGTCCCCTTCTTTGAAATGTCTTATGAAGCAAATCTCTTGACTTTTTCTTTTCGGTTGTCTTTTATTTCTTGATTTGTGGAAGTCCTTCAAATATTATAGATGCAAACATTTTGTCAGTTCCATATTTTCGTAAATGTCTTTGCCCACTCTATGGCTTGTTTTTTCAAGTGGCTTCATGGGCCAACTTTCGGTTTATCCCTATTCCGTTGAGGCAGCCCTTTGAAGTCCAAATCCCAACAGGAATTCACCTGGAGTCTTTTACCCTTGGGAGGCCCTGGTCACCAATCTCTGTTGCTTTAGCCCACAAAGACTGTCCCAACTCTTAGTCTCTCAGCTTCTTTCTCGGAAGTTGTATGCACTCTCAGGGGTTCTAAGTTTGGGGCTCAATTCCCTGGGTACCTGTTCCCCCTAGAGATGGCCTGATAATTTTCACCACCTTGTTAGCCTTCTGGTGCCCTGAAGCAGGCTTCTGTTTATAAGATGTCCAGGTTTCCTAGATGTCCTCAGCAGGAGGACAGACGTGCACTACCCAGTCTACCCTTCTCAGAAGGAGACATCCTCATTTGCTAAGAGTGTAGATGGTAAAAGGGGAGAAAATCTAATTTGTGCCTAATGAATTTTTCCAATGCAAAAATATTCCAATGCAAGTTGAAAATTTGAAGATAAAATCCAAAAATGAAGCACAATACAAATAGCGACTAGGACTAGTGAAATTTAAGTTACAGCACTCCTCAGATGTCTGAAATTAACCTGGATTATCCATCTTTGCCACCTAATCCAAGATTTACAGAGCTGATGTCTTGACATTGTTATTTATTTTAGGCATCAAGTGAGAGACAATTAGTGTCAACTTGGTGTATTAACAATGAATACCTACTTGCAGAACTTGAATGGCCAGAAGTAAACATTTTAATTTCTCTACCGAGCAACCAAGGACATATTTTCCAGCCCCTTCTCACTTGAAGAACCAAAAAAAGCAATAAATTTTTTTGAAAAGGTATATTAAAATTGAGACTGTCTAAGCTTTAGCTAGATCTTCTTTCAGAAAGTGTCCTGATCCATGTATGGATCTGAATTATGAGACACTATTACAGATACTCTCAGACGACCTGGTAAAATGCATAGTTCTTTTCTCTAGAATGCCCAGCTTCTCCTTCCAAGTCCATTAACCCTACTAGTATAGTCAGGTCCATTTTGTTTAGGTTCTCAGGCTGCCCTGTTTCCCCTGATCAAACTACCAGGTTATTTAGAGATAAATCTCTGGAGCTCTCTTTTTCAGCGCCACCGTCTTTCCCATGCTAACTTAAACTCATCCTACAGGGGTCATTTGAAACATCACTGTCTCTAGAAAGCCTTTTCTGAAGTCTTACAGTGATTTTACTTTTCACATATTAAGTAAATAATTTGTATAACTAGATTTCTATGTCTGCCTTCTTCACCAGAGAGAAAGTCCCATGAGATAAGAGACCCTGACCATCATCCTCATCACTGGTATATATGCCTAACATAATGCCTAGTATGGAGTCAATAAATATTTGTTGAGTGATCGGATAGGTAGCTAAATCACTAAACCACATATGCTTTCTTTCTCAAAGATATCTTCATTTAAAAAAAAAAGAATCATTTGTCAGATTTTTCTCTAAGTTTTTACCACCCTCTATCTATTTATCCTTCTTCTGAAATCAAAATTATTTTCCCTCAGAGAAACACCCCGCTTTTTACCCCAGTCCAGGAGTGGCTTATCCCAATATCACATCTCTCTGGACACAGTGATTGGTCCTGGACATGGCAAGTGATTAAAGTCAAACCAGTCAGAGCCAATGAGGCTTAATTCTGACTTTACTGGAACTGCTGCCAAAGAGGCACCTTTCTTTCCACTGAGGTTGCTGACAGGTAGGTTATGAGCTTGAACCCGTCAGCAGCCCTCTTGCCCCTCTGAGAGGAGAGAGGCTGTTAAGAATGAAGCCACACATGAAAGCTGTGCTATTAGAATGAATTCTGATGAAATCATTTAAATCCTTAGATCCAGCCAGGAATTTCTAAATTATCTGAGCCAATTAATATTCTATGACACAAATGTCATCTGAGCTATATTCTGTGGCCACAATCTCTTGACAAAGTGAAATCCTTATAAATAACTGCAGACTGTCTATTATTTCTAATGTGTTACTATAGCATGAAGAGCTTGAGAACCATTTAGGCCAAAATTTCCAAAGGCAGTTTTTGATGGCCTTGTTCATTTTGTCAAATATGTGGATATAAACATGGCAGACAAGCTACTTTAAATCCATGTTTGCTTTATTTAAACATAACTTCTACTGTATATACCACTGATTCTGTTACCACCAGATCCTACAGACCAGTTGGCTTGCAGAAACACACAAACGGAATGACTCTGATTTCTACAACTATTACACAGGATGAATATTCATTTGAAGAATTTGCTTCAATTCACAACACACACACATCATTCAAGGTGAACTATTTTATAAGCTTCTTATGAATGCCAGGCAATTCATATTGCTTTCATTGCAGCAATTCATAAACAAATACATAGTTATTTATTAATTGGCTGCAAGAAAGAAGAGATACTGAAATTACCATTAATTGATAACTAAATTTCATTATTTTGAATTTAACCATCAAATCAATCAATCAGTTTAACCATCAACTCATATTTTAATGTCAACAACAAATGTAGTGGCCCCCTCCTGTTGGTATAGCAAAAATTAAAAATAATTTTTGTAAAAGGCTGCAGTCTACCATTTCTTTACAACTCCTTTGTGGAAGAAATAAAAGCAAAGGAAAATATTGGGTATGTAAATTTCTTTTCCTAACACAGCAATCCGTAATTCAAGTGTCCTTTCCTCCAGTGTGCTGTATCAATTATTCTAATTATGGAATTTTCTAACATGAGAAAATATCTTCTCATATGCATATAACGGGTTTAGTAAATATTTTCTCAAACCTATGTATCTTACTTGGATTCAAAAATGCATACTCAATTAGGAATACCCAACAGCTCTTAACTCCTTTTAATACTCTACTTTTATAAAGGATTTCTTTTGGCTGTCTAGTATAATTCCCCATACACACACACACCCACCCATTCTCCTTCTTCCTGTAAGAACCCACTGCCCTGTACAGAAAGGGTAGAGAGACCTGGCCAAACAGAGTGTACAATTCTCGTAATGCTCTGGATGGTCTTCGGTGTGAGCATGTGACTCTAATAATGCCAATCGGAATCCTTCCCTTGAATAATAGCTGGATCTTGATAAAGAGAGTAATTTTTCCTTGGATTTTCTGGGCTGAACATGAATTTAAAGCTATTGGCAGCCATCTTCCTCACCACATGCAAAAGGTGCTTTTTAAAAAAAACAACAACATGTATTTATTTATTCATTTTGAGAGAGTGAGAGAAAGAGTGAGCAGGAAAGGGGCAGAGAGAGAATTCCAAACTGGCTCCAGGCATGGAGCATGACCACAGGGCTGTCTCACAACCATGAGATTGTGACCTGAGGCGAAATCAGGAGTCAGACGCTTAACCAAGTGAGTCTCCCAGGCACCCCATGGAAAAAAGCTTTCTTGAAAAAAAAAAAAAAAAAAAAAGGAGATAAAAGCAGAAAGGTGAACAGGATGGATAGATGATAGGAGGAAAGAATGATGAATATGAGTGAACCATATTGCTATTAAAAGCAAATCTAAACTTTGCAGCCCTGGTACAAGTGGTTCATCTTTTGATCCTATGAGCCATCCTAGTGTCCTAACTAAATGGACTACTAAATTTCTTATTTTAATTGAGCCGTACTGAAGTTTGAACTAAGTTTCTATTACTTGAAATCTAGCAGTCTCTAGATTGTTATTATATTTTTAGGAATCATACATTTCTTAAAATTTACTCCTGGGGTTTATTAGGAAGATTTGCAAATAACTAACACGTAATGGAGCAAGTTGCTATTTACAAAGGCAAATTAAAAATGCCTTATTTCTATCAGAGTAGGAGAGAATAAGCTTATATATTTTGCACTTATATATAATGCATAGACTAATTCATTTGTACCATCAAATGTACCATCCAGGATGGCTAAAAGTCTGGAAATCATGGAAAGTCATTAGATATTTGGATTAAGTAACCCAGGACAGGTAATTTCATACACAAATTATCCCACATCTGAATATAAGTAGCACATAACAGAGTCTCTGCAGAAGTTTACATGGATCCAAGAATTCTGGGTCATCTGAGTCCAAAAGATAACTAGATATACTTCATTTTCATACTTCAAATAAGTATACAACCCTATAGAGGGTTAGAGAGAAAATTCTTTACAAAAAACTGGTACATTTTACATATATTTCCTCTAAGTACTAACAAAATAGAGTTATTTGCAAATATTATTTAAAAGTGACCTGAGCCTGGGTGGCTCAGTCAGTTAAGCGTCCAACTTCGGCTCAGGTTATGATTTCAAGGTTCATGAGTTTGAGCCCCATGTCAGGCTCTATGGTGAGCACTCAGAGCCTGGAGCCTGCTTCAGATTCTGTGTCTCCCTCTCTCTGCCCCTCCCCCACCTTCTCTCTCAAAAATAAACAAACATTAAAAAATTTTTTTAAGTAATCTTATTTGTTAATCAAATTCTTCTGACAAAAATAATGCCTGGGAATCAAATTTCCTTTCACAGAAATTAGTTAGAATACTTTTCATAAAGCCTGCCATACATATTAGAGCAAACCTGGATTTACTCTTTGACACTTCCATGGCTCCAACTAACATGAATGAAGAAAGGCACTGGTGCTTTCATCAATCTCCACCAGCCATTAGGGATGTGGTAATTCCCAGAAGCAAGTGAACAGCAAACTAGCTTGACCCTGCTCAACCTGAGTGCTTTCAGCACTGATCATTGTCTCATACATCCTCACTAGCAGCTACTTGTTAAATGCTGTATGTCTACCTTTTATTAAAATGTCAAAAGTAACTCTTTTATTTCATACTGGGTGGCTGTGACAACAGAATTCAGTAATGAAAACTAATGACAGAGATTGGTTACATACTATAAAACTATACTTGAACCATCTGGCATAAAACAGGGCCATTTTTCTTCTCTCAGTTATCACACTGGTATATATTGACTATGAAATTCTTAGTGTGTTGGTGTCACAGGGCTTGGCCAGATCGATTTCTATTACAATAGTATGAAAAATACCTGTATCCAGCCTACATTTTTAATAATAAGAAAAATATATTTTTCTCCTAAAATTAAAGAGGACTTCCATTTCCAGTAAATGCCAGGTAACAGTTGGTTGAACCAACCATTTATGTGAACACTACTAAAAACTTGAGGTGAAAAAATTGTAATCTTCTTTAAAGTATTAAAAGGCTATCAATATAGTAAGCAATCATCAGACCAAAATCTAAACGCACTAGAGAAGTAAGCAAAGCCCTCAACTCCATAGTCGCTTTTGCCCTAGGACATTCACTAATCTTGAAAAACTGGGGCATTGCTTGGTGGCCTTGCTGGGCAGGGAGACAGAAGTCAATGATTAGAGTCTGCTCAAGATGGGAAATATAATGAGAAATCTTTTTTCACTTTACGCTGGGACCCAAAATTACAACTGGCCACTCCATCACCATCCCCTGAAAGCCATAGAAAAACTTGTCAAGGTGCTAAGCAGAGAAAGAGAAGAAAAAGAAAAAGGAAAAAACATCCCCAAAGTTGGGGTCACTTGTGACTCAAAATTGCAGCCCACATCCATACTGCTAAACTGTCCAGAGAACTCCAAACCATGAGTTAGGTCTAGGGCATTCCCAGATTAACAGAACCTAAGATGCGGGTCAGAAGCAATTATCATTCTCCTGTCCAGGAAGGCACCATCAATGCCAAATCTCAAAAACTAAAAAATCCCTACATTTTAGGACAATGAAGAATAGAAATCAGCAAACACACAAGAAAACTAGACACCATGAACAAAATTAGCAGAAACTAAAGATATTAGAAAGACCATCAACGGTTTCACATAGGGCACTTATTAGATACAGACTATAAAAAGAACTGTGTTTCTACTGTTTGAAGTACTAACAGATAAACTTGAAGTTATCTTCAGGGCACAGGAATCTTTTTTTTTTTTAATTACAACAATTCTGGGGTGCCTGAGTGGCTCAGTGGGTTAAGTCCAACTCTTGATTTGGGCTCTGGTTATGATCTCATGGTTTGTGAGTTCAAGCCTCAAGTTGGGCTCTATGCTGACAGCTCAGAGCCTGCTTGGGATTCTTTCTTCCTCTCTCTCTGCCCCTCCCCAACTCATGCTTTCTCTTTCTCTCTCAAAAAATAGATAAACTTTAAAATTAAAAAATAAAGTAAAATAAAATTACAACAATTCTTTAAGACAATGGGACTTAAAAAATGTCAACATCCTGAAAAACAAAACCCAAAAAGCCCCTTCCTCCTCAGATGTCAAGGGAACTTATCAGGGCACCTGGGTGGCTCAGTCAGTTAAATGTCTGGCTTTGGCTCAGGTCATGATCTCACGGTTCGTGGGTTCGAGCCCCACGTCAAGCTCTGTGCTGACAGCTAGCTCGGAGCCTGGAGCCTGCTTCAGATTCTGTATCATCTCCCTCTCTCCCTGACCCTTCCCCTCCTCACGCTGTCTCTCTCTCCCTCTCAGAAGTAAATAAAAAACATTTTTAAAAAATGTCAAGGGAACTTATCTACACTAAAGGAAACTAAAAAGCTTAACAATGCAAAGTAGCATGTGATCCTTGACTGGATCCTGGACTTCATTTTTATTTTTATTTATTTTATTTACATTTTAGTTAATATACAACACGATGGGCTAGATGGGTGTTGGGTATTAAGAAGGACACTTGCTGTAATGAGCACTGAAGTGTTGTACGTAAGTGATGAATCACTAGACTTCATTTTTAAAAACCACTATAAAGATTATTGAAAAACTGAGGAAATATGAACATGTAGTGTGTATCAGAAAATACTATATCAATTTTAAGTTTATAAACTGTGATAACAGCATTATGGTTATGTAAAAGAATGTTCTTAATCTTAGGAAATACCTGCTAACTATAAAAAGGAGCAGTGTCATTATATTTCCCATTAGAAGTCGTATATTTGCTTTCAAGTGATTCAAAAGAGAGAGAGAGAACAGAGGCAAATGTGGTAGAATGATAACAACAGCTGATGATGTGGAGTAAAGAGTACCTAGGTACGATTACTTCAAGTTTTTCTTAGGTTTGAAAATTTTTAAAAACAAAATGTAGGAAGGAGTTGTACAGCAGATTCAAAAAATATTCAAACAGAACATCTAGCAATGAAAGATACCAACTAAATTTGGAAATTTTGGATAGATAATAAGCATATTTTAAATAGCTGAGGAGAATATGAGTGAACTAGAAAACAGAGCAGAAGAATTATGCAGGTCAGTACATGGAGTGACAAAGAAACAGAAAATACACAAATGAGGTCAAGAAACATGAAGGACAGAAATTTAATGTCATTGGAGTCTTGAGTGAAAGAAAAGAGAGGAGTCAGAGTCAAAAACTGAAAACTAATAGCTGAGAATTCTACTGAAATGTTGGAAAAGACCAATCGAGAGATCCAAAAAGCCCATCAAATCTCAATCTACACAGATGGAGAAAAAAATGTGGGGCACCTGGGTGGCTCAGTTGGTTAAGCGCCCGACTTTGGTTTAGGTCATGATCTCACAGTTCATGGGTTTGAGCCCCGCATCAGACTCTGTGCTGACAGCTAGCTCGGAGCCTGGAGCCTGCTTCAGATTCTGTATCTCCCTCTCTCTCTGACCCTCCCCTGCTCACACTGCCTCTCTCTCTCTCTCAGAAATAAATAAAACATTAAAAAAATTTTTTTAAATGTACACCTAGAGAGGGTGACGAAAAACAGAGAGAGACAGAGAGAGACAGAGAGCAAGAGACACAGAGTGAGAGAGAGAAGTTATTAAAAGAGCCAATAAAATACATTATTTTCAACAGGGCCATGATTTCCTAGGAGCTAATTTCTCAATGCAGCAGAAGCCAGAAGAGGGTAGAATGATTAATTCAAATGTGCTTGAAGAAAAAACTGCCATCTTTTAATTCTATAACCAGCCAAAATACCTTTCAAGAGTAAGGGTGAACTAAGGATAATTTTAGATAAACAAATATGGGAAGTTCAACCTAGCAGACCTCTTTCACACCTACTCAATTAGCACTTCATGAATTTTCATTTAACCTGCACTGAAGTATAACATTCTGCTCTCCAGTAGTCTGCTGTTTCCTCCAACATACAACTATAGGATGGATACAAGAATAATGTCCAACCATTGCTGAAAATGATTCTGAAATGGCTAATACACAAATTGACCCCCATCTGAAGTCTCCATGGTGCTTCCAGTTGTCATTCATACAAGTTCATGAATACGTGCACATCCATACTAATGTACCACTTTTCCAACATGAGGAACCAAAACAATGTGAACTCAGCAGGGATCTCATTGTCCCTGATTCATAATAATATGTCTGCCTTATGGTTCTGTATTAATTACTTTACAAATAGAAATACCATTACCCATATATAAATTTCACTTCTGAACAGAACAAAACAAAACAAAGATCCATGAGTGGTGACCTCAAACTGAACTGGTTAAATTTAGGGACTCATTTGTAAAGGTCAGTGTCCTTTGCTGCAAACCCACTTCTTATGCAGATGAGAAGTGTAACCTGCCCTTTGGCACTGGGCATAATTAGCCAGCTGCACTCTTCTAATAAGGTGCAGATGGTTAATTACCCTAGCAAATAACTGCTTACTTGTGGGCACAAAAGCCTGTACCTAAAATCATTGAAAGTATATTGGACCTATTTTTGTTCATGCAAACAAAAACACTTCTTGCAAGGTTTCATCTGTGAACAGAGCACCACAGGCTCACGGGCACTTCTCTCGGGGAGACCCATTAACAACACTTCTGGGGTCTGGTTCAAGGGAGGGACCACTGGCCACAAAGCTGTATTTCAAGTGGTGAAATATTTCATGGGGTGCCGAATCCTTGTTGAAAAATCTCCTCAAGTTGATTCATTGCAATAGGAATCATAGATGGAACAGAATTGGAACCCAAAGTAAATTCTATACTCTTTCTATACTTTTCATAAGAGTATAGAAATGAGAACTCTGAAATAAAATAATTTTTTCACAAGCAAACATTGTCAACATTAGTTGTCTTAAGAAGAAAAAAAAATCGGGGCGCCTGGGTGGCTTAGTCGGTTAAGCGTCCGACTTTCGCTTAGGTCATGTACTCGCGGTTCGTGGGTTCGAGCCCCGCGTCGGGCTCTGTGCTGACTGCCAGCTCAGAGCCTGGAGCCTGTTTCAGTCTACGACTCCCTCTCTCTCTGACCCTCCCCTGCTCACGCGCTCTCTCTCTCTCTCTCCTAGAAATAAAATAAAAAAAAAAAAAAAGAAGAAGAAAAAAAAATCTAATTTTCCTGTGCTTTTGAGGAATGTCATGGGCTAGCTGAGAAACCAGAATTTAGGAAGCCATGTAAGATACAACATATCCAATGATTGTCAGTGACTGTTCCAAAGATCCCATTTAAAAATGTAATCTATCAATATTCCTATGGCAAGAATAGCATTCGGGGAGAAAGCAGAGAAGGGGTAACTACTCCTTGAAACCAGTGTTTAGAAGCCCTCTGCAGCTGCAAGGCTCTAAGGGCCTTGCAGGGGCATGGTGACGGGGCGGGGGAACAGAATACTAATCTACTTGAGTCTGCACAGAAACTTTCCTCTGAAGAACCCACAGGGTGTGTGATTCCATTCAGTTTAATTGTATGTTGGAGAAGAGGAAAAGCTGCTTGCCATAGTTTTAACTGCTAAGAACACACTCTCTTTTAAGGAACCATCTGTTTAATTATAATTACAAGCAGCGATGTAAAAACACAAATGCTTAACAAGTACAAACTCCCCTACCACTAACAGTTTTAACATAACGAGCCATATTGTGAAAGAGTATGTTGTCTTTTCCCTCTCTGCAATATTTCACGATTTAGCAAATGACAGCCTACCATTTATTATGGAATCTCATTCTGGTAAAGCTAAAGTTATTAATTACTATTCTTAGATTATATCCCTCAGTTACTCCTTTTTATTAAACCTTAATTCCCTCTGAGAGTGACGGGAATTATATCAGAAATGAAATACATACGGCCCTTTTTTTTTCCACCTCCCACTAAAATCTTTGAGGTTCCATATAATACACATCACCTATAATTAATTACAAGGGACATTCCAAAGTATTGCAAGACTAATTTTTTGGCTTTCATAAACACAAATTTCTGCCTTCCTGGTTTTGAAATATGCTTACAACACTGTTATTATTTTAAAAGCCACAAGTATTGGTAATTGTTTTCAGGCATGAATAAAAATAGCTTAACCTTGAAATTTATTTTAATTAGGGATTTTTCAAAGCCACTGCTGAAAACTTGGGTGGATTGTTTATAATAAAAACAAGCATCAACAACATAGTTGTGGAGAACATAGAATTAGGGAAAGTTATTTAACTTCGGCGCACAATAGTATTTTAAAGAAATAAAACAGACACAGACGCGGTCAGATCGTAATGTTACTAGAGCAACTTTACATTCAGGACGTTTAAAATAGGCTATTAAAGCAAGAACATGCCACATAAAATGCAGGAGATTTATGAACTACCAAAAAATTACAAGAGATTTCTTTCTTAGTCATTTCACACTAGTCTTCCTTCCTTCCTTCCTTCCTTCCTTCCTTCCTTCCTTCCTTCCTTCCTTCCTTCCTTCCCTCCCTCCCTCCCTCCCTCCCTCCCTCCTTCCTTCCTTCCTTCCTTTTTTTCTTTCTTTCTTTCTTTTCAGAGAAAGAGCATGCAAGTGCAGGAGCAAGGAGGGGCAGAGGTAGAGAGGGAATCTTAAGCAGATTCCATGCCCAGTGCTGAGGCTAACACAGGGCTTGATCGCAAGACTGCGAGGCCATTACCTGAACCAAAAGCAAGAGTCGGACACTCAACTGACTGAGCCACTCAGGTACCCCAACACTAATTTTTCTTTAAAGTCAACCAAGTTGATTCTTTGGTATTCATTGTAACATGAAGACCACTACTTTGACAAGATCATATACTTTCGGACAAGCCTTTCAATCAAGCAAAAAACATTTTTTAAAAGCCTGCTCCTCTTCCCTACCACCGCAAGGGGTAAATATGACTCTTAAAAAAAAATCAGAACTTAAGCACTTTAAATCCTCAAAGAAATGAAAAGACTGCACAGGTTTTCAAATTAAATCATGATAGAGGCATCTGGTGATTTGTGTGATTTGTCAATTCCTCAATTATCCTTCTCTGCCAAACCTGAAATTCTCGCAGCCATGATTTGACAATTATTTTTGCCTTATTTCAAGCCCTCATTCCCCTTGCAAGACATTTTTTATGAAGAGAAGTCAAATGCTAAGTGCTCTGCAGTGTTAATAAGGAAATAGATCTTGGAAGAAATCATTTGCGATGAGGAGACGGCCTGCAGGAAATGGCTGTTCCTTTACTTTCAATGACAGCAACCATGATGGAGTGTATTACTATCCCCTGCACTCTGAAACGTGCTCATCCTAAACCAGTGATCTTTAACCTTTGAGGTCTGAGTCCCACTAGGAACGGGATAAAAGCTATGAGCACTGTCCCCCAAAAGATTAACATAAACATAAAATCTAAAGATCCACATATCCAAGGTCAAAAATCTCTACATGGATCCCAAAGTGTATCAGTTAAAACTTGATTTCAATACAAGCTATGTGCATGTCTTTCAAACTTGATGAGAGTTTTCATGTTCCAAATATTTTTGCTGCTAACATGGAGAAACATTCTCAAAACTATTTTGAAGTTTGTAAAACTATGTCACTAACTAATAACAATAACTTTCCCTCTACTTTGTGGTTCCAAGAATTATTTTCACACACAAGTATTGTTGTGTCTTTCCCCAAATAAATCAAAGTTTGTTCATAAACAAATAAAATAAAATAAAATAACAATAATAAAATGATAAAAATGAAAAAATTTTTAAAACAAAAATGAAATAAAATGTAAAACCTAAATCTATAAAACTACATAAGGAAACAGAGAAGAAAATCTGTGTTACCATGGGTTAGGCAAAGAGCTCTAGACAGCAAATCCATAGAAGAAATCAATGATAAATTGGACTTCCTCAAAATTTAAAAAGAAAAAAATTCTTGACTTTAAAACACAACTCAGTAAGAGGGCAACCAAATAGGACATGGGCAAATGATATGAACAGAAACCTCACCAAAAACTAAACGAATAACAAATAAGCACATATGGTTCAATACCATAAGTCATCAAGGAAATGTGAATCAAAAAATGAGATACCACTACACATCTATAAAGATAATTAAAAATAATATAATTGTTACCTGCTGGCAAGGTTGTAGAGCAAACAAAACTCTTATAGTATGCTGGCAGAAGTACCAAATGGTACAATCACATGGAAAATAGTTTGCCAGTTTCTTATAAAATTAAACATACACATACCATAGAACCTAGCAATCTACTGCCAGGTATTTATCTGGAAGTGTAACATATGTACAACATATGTGGATACAAAGAGCTGTGTGTGGATGTTTATAACAGCTTTATTTATTCATAATCACTAAATACCAGAGGCAACCCCAAAGTCCATTGCCTGGTGGTACATCCATTTAATTGAATAGAACTCAGCAATAATAAAGAATGAACTACTGTTACATGCAACAACAGGGATAAATCTCAAAAGTGATGTGTTAAATAAAACAATCCAGACAAAAAGTGCTATGTATCTTATGACTCCACTAATATGATATTCTGGAAAACACAGAAACAGAAATCATAACATCAGTTGCCAGGGGCTGGAGGTAGGGAAAGGGGATTGACTACAACTAGGTACAAGTGAACTTTCTGAGCTAATGGAATCATTCTATATATTAATGTGGTTACATGACTATATTTTCCAAAACGCATTTTTGTTGAGGTAAATTTTATAGTATATAATTTATATATCACAAACCTGACTTTAAAAAATAGCTAAGAATACACTACAAGAAAACATTAATTTAATTTATATCTCAACATAGCGTAAAAGGTATCAATATCCAGGATATGTACAGTGACTCCACCATATTACCTCATGAAGGGCACACAAATCCTGAGGTGAGAATATTTTTTTCCTTTTTATCCTGCAGTACACCTACCTTAGTGCTTAGACATAAGGTGGGACTTCAGTTACTTGAAGGAGTAAAGAAGAATGGGAAAGAATCATCTTCATAAATTATATAATATTTGAAGTATTGTGCAATGGAAAGGACAAGATCCAACAGAGGAAGGGAGCAAGAAACAAATCCAAGGTAAACAGGTGAACACAGAGGACAACACACCTGGTATCCAGCATAGATGGTGAGTAAGAATCATAGCAATGGCCACTCACTAGCCCTCACGATGGGGTCCTTTCTGAACCCAAAGTTGCTCCACTGTAAAGGCAGTTAATCATTAAAATCACTTCACAGGACTATGGCTATGAAATGTGACCATATATGTGACCATATTGGTCAAGCATTGATCCCCAAAGTCTTCCTGAGAAGAAAAGGGGGAGGGAAGAAACGGGATGGGGGCGTGGAACCCCACTTGGGCGAGAAAATATGGAAAATGATTTGCCCAAGGTCTCATATCTACATAGAAGTTAGAAGCAAAGTGACCACCCAGGTCGGAGGTTCCGCTATTCTAATGGGAATGAGAAGGGCGCAGGGAAGGTAGACGAGGAACGGAGTCTGGAAAGCTTGAGTAACTAACACCCGGGATGCAGGGCAGAGAGGAGGTCCCAGCCAGTCCCCAAGTCCCTCAAACTGTGACCCCATGACCACTGCAAGGACTTCGGACCCTGGAACACCCCTGACTGCCTGTCATTGCTGTACCCTGTTCCCCCTCCAAGACCCTTCGTTCAACTCACAAACACCGTAGCCAAGGGGCTCCGTCCTCACCGGCTCCAAGCTGCCTGCTCCCCTCCAGCAGTCTGGGCCGAGTTGTTGCCATCCGTTGCCACAGCAACGACGGCGCGCTGCACAGCCCAGCAAGCCGAAACATGATTGGAGCAGGCAAGCGTCCATAGCAACTGCCAGGCAGCACTATTGGAAAACATTTCATTTTCAGGAATTCTTCGGATACCTCTCCCTAAAGGCACCCTGCAGCAGGCACTTGTCCTAGCTCTTTAAATGTAGTTCATGCAGTATCTTATTACAACATTTGTCTCTCCGTGTTATTGTGAGAGTTCCAGTTCCACAGAAACTTTTAAAATGGGGTCAATTTTACCTCTTCCCTTAAATGTCTATGAATCCCCCCTACATTATATGCAAAAGGTTATGTCCATTTACTCAGTAGGATAGTCCATAACTGTAGATTTTCAAAGGAGCCAGAACGAGAACCCAAGACACCCCAAAAGAATAATTTCTATATGCATTAACCCCATCTTCCTTCTCAGAGACCACAGATAAAAGTGTGGTCCTGGGGGGCCTGGCTTGCTCAGTCCATAGAGTATGCGGGGTTTTGGGTTACAGTCCTGCATTGGGTATAGATATTACTTAAAAATAAAGTCTTTTTTTAAAATAGTGTGGTGGGCGCCTGAATGGCTCAATTGGTTAAGCGTGGTACTCCTGGTTTTGGCTCAGGTCATGATCTCACAGTTGATGAGTTCGAGTCCCACATCTGGCTCTGTGCTGACAGTTCAGCACCTCCTTGGAATTCTCTCTCCCTCTCTCCTTGCCCCACCCCTACTCACTCATGCTGTCTCTCAAAAATAAATGATTTTTTTTAAATTTAATTTTGCGATTCTTGCCAGACTTAATTTAGATTGTTGGCCTCATTCAAATCCTGCCTTGCACAGAAAAGGACAAATATCATATGTTTGCACGTATAGGAGGATTAGGAGGAACTTAATGGAGGACCATGGGGGAGAAGAAGGGGAGAAATGGTGGGGGAAAGGGAGAGAGGCAAACCATGAGAGACTCTTGAATGCTGAGAACAAACTGAGGACTCATGGGTGTGAGGGGCAAAGGGGGAGATGGGCATGGACGAGGGCACTTGTGGGGATGAGCACTGGGTGTTATATGGAAACCAACTTGACAATAAACTATTTGTAAAAAATAAAATAAAATAAATTTTAAAAAAATCCTGCCTTGGAACAGTTCCCAAAGACTTTGACTAACTCTTGACATTCATTCATTCATTCATTCATTCACTCAATAAATATTCATTGATCACTAATTATGGGTCATACATTTGTCATAGAGGCACCTTTCTAGCCACTAGACTATAGCAATTAAGAAGACAAAGTCCCTAATTTCTTAGAGTTTCCCTTATGGTGTGAGAGACAACAGATGAATGAACAAGATCATTTCAGTTTATGATAATAAATAGGATGAGGTGATACGACAGCAAGTGTCTAAGGTAACATGCCCCATAGATAGGGTGGTCAGAGCAGTTCACATTGAGGAGATGGCATTTGAGCCAAGACTCAGTGTGAAGGCACCAGCTAAAGACAAGCAAGGAAGACAGCAAGAGAGGAACAGGAAACAGAAAGTTAAAAGAAATTAATTTGAATGTTAGAGAAAATGAAAGGCCAATATAGCTGAAAAGGGACAGCTTGTAGGACTGCGGGAGGATACAGTCAGACTGTCTTTCTCCTAGCTCTTCAAAGGACTGGCAATTTCTCCAGTCACACCCTATTGCCTTACCCCAGTTCTTTCCTTCATTGCCCTTGTGGCTTTTTACTGTCTGTGAGCTCCCCAAGGACAGAGACATTACTCAACACAGGATGCCCTGCACCTAAAATAACTGGCCCCTGCATGGACAGCTAATAAATATTTGTTGACTGCATGAATCTCCATATTACAATACTAGGAACCACAGTGGATCATGGGGACAAGACAAAGACACCTCTGCCTTTATGAAGGGTAAATGCTTGGTGGAATAAATGAATTAAAAACTATGTGGGCAAGTGAAATGTATGCAGAATTGAATGATTTAGACTATATGTGCTGTGGAAAGCTGTTGAACAATTCCCTTGATAATTTCTTCATTCTATTATATTTCTGTTCAATTTCACAAATATTTGGTGCTTACTATATGCCAAGCACTGTGGTATATAGTAACGACCAAGAAGAATACCAGTCTTCACTGGAAAGTTTACAGTCTACTGCCATGCTGTCTGCTACAGAAGCCACCAGACACTTGTGACCATTAAGCACTTGGTGTGTGGCTGGTTCAAACTGGAATGTGGAGCAAGTATAAACTCCAGATTTCAAAGACTTAGTGCAAAACAAACTGTAAAATATCTCATTAATTTTTTAAATTTATTTTTGAGACAGAGAATGACAGAGCACGAGTGGGGTCGGGGTAGAGAGAAAAGGAGACACAGAATCCAAAGCAGACTCCAGACTCTGAGCTGTCAGCACAGATCCCGATGTGGGCCTTGAACCCATGAACTGTAATATCATGACCTGAGCCGAAGTCGGACGCTCAACCGACTGAGCCACCGAGGCACCCCTTATTATTTTTTAAATATTGCTTTCATATTGATATAATAACATTTTAGATATATTGGGTTAAACAAGACTATCATTAAAATTGTTTTTACTTGCTTCTTGTTTTTTAATCTGTTAGAAAAGTGTTAAGTTATGTGTCTGGCTTGCATTATATTTCTATTGGACAGCACTAGTCTAGTGGGAGCTTAATGCTGGTTGAATAAACAAGTGACATCATATTACAGATATTATAATAGGCATTTCATCCAAGGCCTAATAGCTAGAAAACTTCAAACAGAGGAACTAGATCAAGAATGTATGAAGAAAATAAGTTAGACAACTCTTAAGACTTTCACACGTGAGTGTACAAACGGGTCAGGAGTAGGTGACTGGGAAGGATTTCTTCAAAGAGGACTGAGCTGTAAGCCCCACATCCTAAACCTCCTGTCAAAAGAAAGGGGCTTTGTGGGGACCACCAATGAATTTAACATATCAGGGGACACAGAGGGCTTGTTTCTGAATCCCACCTGGAATCTAAAGGGCAAGAGATCGCTGAACCAGTGAGGAGACAGCAGAGCAGAGGAAGAATTGCTTGCTCGGGGACAAACTGTCTCCTTACCCCAAGATTTATCAAGGTAAAAAATGCATAAGGATGTCTATGGAGATGTGGGCCACTCAAGAAAGATATGTAGGGTCATTTTGGATCCTTTCTAAGAGGAAAATCTGGTAGGAAAAGAAACTTCAGCAAAGGGAAGCTGAGGATATTGTTTGGTTTCCAGTGGTCAAGGAAAAGCAAAGAACCAGGCAAAAGAGAGATGCATTTGAGAGAGGCATTCCCATTAAGAGAAGTGCAGAATACAGATGCTCTGTAATGAGGGTTAGCTTTCTGAAAGACCCTTGAAAGTGCTCCACAGGTGGAAGTATCATCTTAATCATGGCAGTATAAGACAAGTAACAATTTTCTTACCATCTTTTTCTTCCCTACCTCTTCACGCTCTAATCGCAACAGGGCCAGAAAACAGTTGCCAAACTGGGGGCACAGGTACAGAGGCTGGCAATGAACCCAAGTAGAAGACAACAGGAAAGAAGGTGACCCTACTTTCATTTCCCAGCTATAGGGTTCCTACTTGCAGCAGCCCAAGCTAAAAAATGAAAAGGGGACACAACTTTAAAAGTTTTGACTATCACTTTGGACAGAACTTTTTAACAACTGTACTGAGTCTGAGTTTTGACACGCAAAAGGGTCCATAAAAGTCTTGGCATCTGAGTTCAACCACAGGCAGGGAAACAATGTGTCCCACAGAGCCATTTTAAAAAGAAACTAGAAGACAAAAATTAAGTTGCTTTATGACTAAAGCCCACAAGTCATGCTTGTCTGACTTAAGAGTTACATAAATATGAGACAGGCTATAAATACAAGCAGAAACGTGTTATTCTTCAAGTGTACAGAGCAGAAGATGTATAAAGTTAAGGATTAAAGTGCATATTATTACAGGGAGAAAAATAAACTATCAAAAGTTACATCCTCGGAGCCAGACCTAAGACTAGCATGGACTGCCCCATTCCCAGAGGCCTTTCTGGTGCTTCTGAGAGCTGCTGCTCCCTCAGGGTCCATCTGCAGCTGCTGCACAGGGATGAAAGCCTGGCCTATTCTCAGTGCCAGATGGACAGGTGGGCAGGCAGCACAGGAAAAACAAATACAAACACAAAGCAAAACAAAAGTCATGGGTCTAGAAATGGATATCCTACTGAAAACTAATTATGGTATTAATAAGTAGATCAAATTTGAAGATCTTCGATAAATTACATTTACCTTCAAACAAGAATGTTAACAGGAAGGATGAAGACTTCTCTATCCTAGAGCTGCATGACCCCAAATGAACCTCACACTTGTATTGGGTAAGAGATGAGGCCAGGACCTGTCCTTTCTAAGGTAATTGGATTAATGAACAGTCAAGACTGAGTCTTCTTTAGACTTTAGAGGGGTTAAGTAGGCCAGCTGCCCTGGGGGCCTCAAGCCACCCAGCCTACCTCAGCAAGCCTGGTCCATGAGACTCTGGCAGAGGAGGACCATGATCATGAACTTAGGGGGCAGATAACCAGAAATCATGGATTCACTGTTATAAAGAACCTTATAGATCAATGTGTATAAAACTTTTAGAACACAGTAATTGTTCAAAGCATGAGCAATGATTCTTCTTGCTATTATGAGATGACTCTAGTTCTGAACATACTCCCTATATGGAGTTCACTACTTAACCTCTCTGTAGTTAAGTTACCACATCTGTAAAATAGGGGCAACTACCACATAGGATCATTGAAGATTAAATAAGATAATAACATAAACCAAGGGCTTAATGAAGGAAAGCTATCATTATTATTAATATTGTCACCATCCTTCATTCCAGTTTTCCATTTCTTTGACATCACTTCCAAATAGTTGCCAGAGCTAAAGACTGAATGTTTGCATCATTATTCAAAATTCAAAATTTACTAACCCCCAAAGTGATAGTATTAAGAAGTGGGGCCTTTGGAGGTGATGGGATCAGGAGGGTCGAGCCATCATGAATGGGATTAGTCCTTTTAATAAAATAGACCCCAGAGAGCTCCCTAGAGGCCATCCACCATGTAAGTTTACAGCAAAAAGACAGCAGCCATGAACCAGGAAGTGGGCTCTCACCAGACACCGAATCTGCCAACACCTTGATCTTAGACTTCCCAGCTTCCAGAACTGTAAGAAATAAATGTCTATTGTTTAGCCCACCCAGTCTGTTGTGGTTTTGTCACAGTAATCCAAACAAACTAAGATACCTAGACTCTGTTTAAACTGTTGCTCTTCATTCTTCCCTTTACCAAGCTTTGACTGAGAACCCACTAAGCCCTGAGCTTATGTTAAGCACAGAGTATACTCAGTGAATAAGATGGAGCTCCTGTCCTCAAGGGTCTTTCTTTTTTGTTTGTTTGTTTAGGACGCTTACTCCTCATATCTTATCAAACCTAAGATCAAGCATCAGGATGCCCATTTTTGAACAGCTACAATTTTTGAAAAATTCTTCATTAAATAACCCAGAATGTGACTTCTATATTTCTCTTTTATGTGACAGTCTTCCAGTTTAAAAACCATCCATCATGGCTTTCCAAGTCCTCTATTTTTCAGATTAAACCACTTGAGTCTCTTCAACAGTTTCTCACATGGTATGACTTAAAGTCCCTTTGTATCCTGATTGTGGTGGACAAACCCCAGAGTGCCCTCCCTCATTGTAGCTCAAAATGAAATACAGTTCTCTCAAGTGCTCTGAGGTGTGTGTAGAATGGAATTCTTTTAAGAAAAAAATTTAGTTCTTCACATTCTGAGACAGTGGGGTAAATGAACCACCTTTTCTTGTTTTATATAAAAAACAAATTCTAATCAGCCTCATTTTGTGAGTAGCCACTACCAAAATTTTCTGTTGATGCTTGGTTAACGTAAATCACAGTCTGAAGAAGACTGAAGGTTTGCCAAAATTGAGACCCATCTCCCCACACTTCTGCTATTTTGCCTTCAAGGTTCTAGGATGAAAATCAGAGAAACTCACTCCAACTAGCTTAAGCAAATAGGAAGATTTATTGAAGAATTCAACTAAATCACAGAACCTAAGGGCAGCTGGGCTTTCTGGAGGACAGGGACCAAGAAGTGGAAAATTTAATAGAATAAAAACAGGGCTGCTCCCTCTTTCTGTGTATCAACCCCTGAGCCAAATGTCCCTACTTCTCCATACATATACCTATGTCACTCTTTTTTCCTTCACCTTAGACCTGTCTCTCTCTACTTTCTACCCAAATCTTATAAAAAAGTCATCCCAGTGCCCTACATACCCATCCTCTCAGTGCACAAACATCTGTAAGTCTCCAAGTGTGATGGGTTACATGTTGGCTCTGAAAAGGGTTATGTTCACATCCTAATACCCATCCCCTGTGAATGTTACCTTATTTGGAAAGAAGGTCTTTGCAGATGTAATTAAGTTAAGGGTCTTAAGATAGGAGATTATTCCAAATTACCCAAGTGACCCCTAAATCCACTGACCCTATAAAAGACAGAACGGGAGAAGTCACAGACACAGAAGAGGCAGATATTGGAGTGGTATGGCCACAGAAGCCACAGGTCACCAAGAGCCACCAGAAACTGGAAGAAGCAAGGAAGGATTCTCCCCAGACCCTCCAAAACGAGTACAGGCCTGCCTATGCCTCAATTTCAGACTTCTGGCCTCCAGAACTGTGAAAGAACAATTTCTGTTATTTGGTAGTTAGTGGTAGTTAGTGGTAATTTGCTGCTGCAGTCATAGGAAATGAACACACTAAGTTTCAATTCTAAATTCTTGGAAGAGAAAATCTAACTGTCTTAGGCTAACACAAGTGCAACATATTTCTCCAGTTCAATCGCCTGCCAGAGAGAAGTCACACTGGATGGATGGGGGCTGGGCCACTCCTGTATGCAGGATGGCTGTTGTTCCCAAGAAACTGAGAATCAGAGTCTCCAAAAGCCATCTACAACACAGGAGTTTTCCAATCATCCAGGCACCCATTCCATTTTCCAAACCTCTTTACCCCATCCCCACATCCTATTCATTTATATTTTTGTGTTTTGTTGTGTTTTAAGTAATCTCTATATCCAACGTGGTGCTTGAATTCACAATACTGAGATCAAGAGTTGGATGCTCTACCAGCCAGGTGCCCCTCACTTATCATTTTTGTACCAGTTTTCCCTATCTTCAATTTTTCACTTCTACACTCCTTTCCAACTCTCCTGCCATGAATCTATCTTAAGCCAGCATCACATCTTGCCTCAGTCTAGTGCTATAGTTCTCAGACTGTGTACCTCAGGGTATCACAGTAAATTCACAGACATCCAGACATTTTAAGTTTTCACAGGAGCCACAGTAATATCTGTCAGAAACTATTAGCTTAAGATGGTCCACAGTTTCAACACTAGATTATTATACTGTCTTCAATAACCAAATCATTTCAAAGCTGAGCTTTCAATAATTGCTGAGGACGGTGATGTCTGATATGTTTCCAAGGCCTGAGAAAGTGTGCAGTGACCAACAGGCACTATGTTGTTAGGAACACACATGCTTATTAAACTATCTGGACATGATTACTTAATAAATGGAATTGTTGGCTATTTCTTTTGGCCCACAGATGCTGTGAAGCAATTACTAAGACACTAAAAAATATTACCCACCTGTTTACTCTTATTTTACCAACAGCAGGAGATAGCATTGACTCTCATTTCAAAGATGAGTCATATAGAATGCATCACCCAGAGAAGACTAGCTGGACTCTTCTGAACAGAATGTCTGAGATCACTTATTGTGTCGCTTAGAAATTATAGGCTCATCTTGCTTCCTCTTGTGGAAATGTCCAATATGTTCTAGTCAACTCAAAAAGCATATATTGAGAGTATACTGGGGAGCTTGCAGGGGAAAAAAGCACAAGACACTGGAAACCCAGGTTGGAGATGCAGTTCTACCATCTATCACTTTGTGCCCTGAGGCTGTAGCTACTTCACCTCTCTGAACCTGTTTCTGTAGCTTTTTTTTTTTTAATTTTTTAATGTTTTATTTATTTCTGAGAGAGAGAGAGAGAGACAGCGTGAGCAGGGGAGGGTCAGAGAGAGAGGGAGACAGAGAATCTGAAACAGGCTCCAGGCTCTGAGCTGCCTGTCGGCACAGAGCCCGACGCGGGGCTCGAACCTACGAACCACGAGATCATGACCTGAGCCTAAGACAGACATTTAACTGACTGAGCCACCCATGTGCCCCTCTGTAGCTTCTAAAAGACACAATTCAGTCATTCAAAAAACATTATTTATGAGCCTACTCTGTGCTCAGCAATGTTCTATACTGTAAGATAGTGTTCTCAACCTTTTTTTCCATTATTGCTCCCTTAAGGAGAGTTTTTAGACATTTTTGTTCTAATTATGCCTCCCAAATTTTAGTATCAGGTATACAATGAATATCAGTCTATGCAAAGTATATAAATTTGTGTTCTATACATTAAATGGTGAGATCTTTGTTTGCCCCTCCAGAGCCACTTTTTGCCTCTTGGGGATGATACCACCCCTATTGAGAATGCATGTTCTACAGAAACAAAAGGAAACATTTCTGCTTCCATGAAGCCTGTGTTTGAGTGTAAGAATTTGGACAAAAAAATAAACAATTAAAAATATCAGATGTGAAAAGTGCTATGAAATAGAATAGGATGCTATGATGGAGAATGGCTGAGGGGATGAGCCAGAGTCCTTTCTGAAAAGTGACCCCAGTGGTGAGATCTGAATGACAAGCAGGGGCAGCCAGGCATCTACAAGGGAAGAGCCACTAACATGGCATCCTTGCTGGGCACCAGCCCAGCAAGAGGGAAGTGAGTTCAGTGATACTGCCCTTAGAGAGAAGGTCGTTTTGAAGACTGAGTCATACAGTATAGAAAAACACTTTGTAAATAGATTTTTTTAATGTTCATTTATTTTTGAGAGAGAGACAGAGAGAGCACATGTGAGTGGGGGGTGGACAGAGGCGGGCGGGGGACAGATGATTCAAAGCAGGCTCTGTGCTGACAGCAGCAAGCCCTACTGGGAGCTCGAACTCACGAACTGCAAGATCATGACCTGAGCTGAAATCAAATCCTTAACCAAATGAGCCACCCAGGTGCCCTGCAAATAGTAGATTGTTAAATGAATGGGAGGGATTATTGTTTGCAAAATGCTGCTTTGAGTCACTATAGGCAGAAAATGACTAAGCTCTGAACCCTGTTGTCAAAAAAAGTTGGTTTTGAAAAACAGCTGAAGAGGCTGGATTCTAGAAAAAAGCTTAAATAACCAAAGGTATCAGATAGCTAGGTATCTAGATAGACCTAGAAGAGAGAAAAACATTAGAAGAAATGATACCTAACATTTCTGAAATTCTTACCCTGTGCTTCCATACAGAGTGCTCTACACACACAAATCTTCACACCTCAAAGGGTTATTCTCTTCCTTTCAAAAATGAGGAGCTGAGGCTCAGAAAGCACAAGTGACTTGCCCAAAATTCACACAGGCAGTAAGTGACAGGACTTAGTCTGTCTGACCTGAGTCTAGGGCCTTAATCAAGATGATGTCACCTGTTTCCTCATCTAGTCCTATGCACGCTCCATCTTCTCTGCCTGCTCCTTTGCTGTAAGTGATTTCTATTTATTCAATTTGAGGAACTAGATTTCTCCTGCTAGAACATCGGGCTCAGCTCAACAATTAAAAGACTAATTATAATGTTCTTCCAGGGCTAGGAATAAAAACTGTCAGCACCATGTTTAATGACCCACTGTCTTGCTTGTAGAGGGGAAATATATCTTGCCTCATGTCCTGATGATTAGTCAATACAGACTGTGTCTGGGTTGGGAGGGAATTTAAAAGCAGACTTTATTCTGTTTTGGACTTCTTAAAAATGCAAATCCAAGAACTGCCAACAGGACTGCACTGCCAGTGATTAACTGTCAAGAGGAGACCCAGAGAGAAATACTTGTCATGAGGAGACACCAGACACTTGTTGTGTCTGGCAGCCAGGAGTCATAATTTAAAGAGTAGTAGATGTGAGCACCCAGGATCAGGGATTGATTCATGATATGAAAATGTCATATGGAACCAAAAGCATGTGGTAGAGAAGACCTATAGTTTAAAAGTGATGGACCCAGACCTCATCTGTGAAAATTCTGCCAGTCATCAGATATACACAGTTTTAAGCACAAGCTTTCATTCTTGTCAATACTCAGGCAAAATCAAGAGTCTCCTGTTAGGCAACTACTTGATAAAGCAGTATTTACAATTACAGATGCACTATGTTTTTTCCTCCTTTTTGATGAAAATCTCACAAAATAGGGGAACTAGGATGGCTCACTTGGTTAAGTGTCTGACTTCAGCTTAGGTCATGATCTCACAACCATGAGTTCATGGTTCTGCAGTGACAAGCTTAGAGCCTGGAGCCTGCTTCGAATTCTGTTGTCTCCTTCTCTCTCTGCCCCTTCCCCTGCTCGCGCGCGCTCTCTCAAAAATAAATAAACATTTAAAAAAATGTTTAAAACGAAAATCTCACAAAACAGAATCCCTGTGTTTGTAGGGCCCACAGTGTAGCAGTACTACAAAAAATGAGTATGTCTGGGTGTGAGGTAGCACATGATATATATGAAACTATCAATAATTAAAAATACCATATTACATCAACCATCCTAGAGAAAAGACTGAACTATTTTCTCTAGAAAATGTTACTACAAAATCATTTTTATATGAAAAGGCAATCAAAGGTTAGGCAGACAAAAGTATAAAAGAAAATCATAAAAATATGGCAAGTGTCTAATGAATAAAAATCTTATTTTTTTATTTTGTGATGTGTGTGGTGCTCATCCGTTTTTTTAAAGTTATAATGTGTTACAATTCACCCTAAAAAAATTCACTTTTGTATCTAGTTTGTATTTGTACTAAGGAGCTTCCAAAGTTGGATAAGCTTCAGACTCCACAGAAATCAGCTCCTGGATGAAGCTTCCAATCAAGGGGAGATGAGGCACATTAGATACACGAAAATCAATGTACGATACATCACAAAATAAATAGCACTGTAATAATCTATAAAAAGATTCTGTAATACAAGGGTGGTTAAGAAGGGAAAGACTGGTTGGCTGGAGCTGTCAGGAAAGCTTTGGAGGAGGCTGACCTTGAAGCGGCCATTGAAGGGCTAGTAAAATTTTGACTCACTCATCGATGTGCTTTGATGGGTTCTTCAAATAGTATATTGAGTCTTTGCTCTAGAGCAGATAGTGCCAGTCACTGGTGGGGGCGGGGTAGGGCGGCTGAAACTTTATTATCATATTCAACAGCTATTCCTGAGTGCTTCCTCCATGCCAGACACTGGATATGTCACTGTGAAAACACAGAGTCACAGAGAGAGGAGGGATAGGAGGAGTGAGGCTTCCAGATGTGGAGGCTACAAACCCCTGTAAACAGGGTGTTTGTTCATCAGGGCTTAGCCATGGTGAAGATGTCAATTTCTAAGATAAAATGTAATTTTAGGTGCTTGGGAATAAAAAACTAGAGAGTGATAAAGCAGGGCACTTGAATAAAAGAGAAAATGGAGGTGGGCTACTACTTTGTCTTTGGAGAGGAGGGGAGACAAATCTCACATTCTCTTTCTGGAAAAACAGGGAAGGATCTGTGAAATGCCTAGATGTCCTAAAAGAGAAGGAGGAAATGTTTGAGTCCATATAAAAATTTTGCTCTGATGATTATATTCTGTTATAGAAATGGAGATGAATATATAAGAACTCATCCACTCATTCATTTAAACACATATTCTCAGATACCTAGGTATTCAAGACTGTATCAGCTGTGTCAGATACAGAGACAAAGAGAGGAAATTTTTCAGTTGTTTATTTTCCAGCTAGATTAAACAGGAAAGGTACAGCCTCTATAATAATACCATGGGAAGGGACCAGAAGGAGGTAGGCGTTGAGCTAGTGGTCTTCCGTAAGCTGACCAGGCTGAATGTTAGAATAAAACAAGAGGGGCGCCTGCGTGGCTCAGTAGGTTAAGCGTCCGACTTTGGCTCAGTTCATGATCTCACGGTCCGGGTTTAAGCCCCATGTCAGGCTCTGTGCTGACAGCTATCTCAGAGCCTGGAGCCTGCTTCAGATTCTGTACCTCCCTCTCTCTGACCCTGCCCTGCTCACTGTCTCTGTCTCTCAGAAATAAATAAAACATTTAAAATTTAAAAAAAAAAAAAAAAGAAGGAAACAAGAAAGCAAATTTAAAAGCACCCCATTGCCCTTGTCTTCCCATCAGACCAACCTTGAGGCTTTGGATACTCCTCAGGCCCCTGCCTCATTAGAAAAGCAGATGGACATATCAGGGGGTTAATGACAGCCAGGGATGACCCTGATATGATTTGGTCTTAGTTGCTGATCCTATAAAGAAGGTTATGACTTTGAAAGCTGTTAAGTTCCTCCTAATCCTCCTATACGTGCAAACATGTGATATTTGTCCTTCTCTGCCTGACTTTTTTCGCTCAGCATAACACCCTCAAGGTCCATCCATGTTGCTACACATGGCCAGATTTCATTGTTTCTCATTGCCATGTAGTATTCCATGGTATAGATAAACCTGAGAGCAATGACTTTTGGTGGGGAATGTACTGCAAGGCGAAATCTAAAATTATGTTAGGATTTAAGAAAAAAACCCATAAGAATATAGGGGGAAAGGAGAAATAAAAATTAAAATAGGGTAGTAGCAGTATCACTGATTGTTTATTAAATCAAGTATTCCCTACCTACACTAATAAAGGTAGTCACAGCATAGATGATATACCAAAAGTGAGTATTTCAAAATATTCTTAGCATCAGTGAGGAAAAATAGTGGAGGAACATGGCTGATATATACATGGGTGGGTAGTGAGTGAGTGAGTGAGTGAGTGTGTGTGTGTGTGTGTTTCTAAATTCACTTGGATATAGCAGAACTACATGATGTGTTCTGTCCATGTGTTCTTCCTGTTTCTGACCAGCTGTCTTGGTCTCTCGATGTCTGCACCCTGCCACCTACCCTTAATAAACAGTCTTTACTTATGCTGCTGGCAACACAGCATTATCAGGAACTGTGTAAGATGGAAGCATTCTACACCATGGATAAACGGGATTCTCTAAGAGCATGAAAACATCAAAGGTTAGGTTACAGTTGCTGCTTTTACCAGATGATCTGTGGATGTTTCCCATTCCAGAGTAACAGCTCTTGTGCCATTCTCAGATAGTAGTTTTATTATTTAGGAGCTCAGGAAATGAAAACAGTTTGCGAATCAGTTATGACTATTTCTGTACAGTCTCAGCCTTTTCCCATAGTACAGCTTCAATGTGCTAACAGTTCAGTATTTACAAGCATGCAAAGAGAGCATTAATCTTCCTGATTAATTAATTCAATGACTTATCCAAATTCTTGCCTGTGAGCACTCCTGGACCCGTGGTTCTCGCTCCCTCCACTCTTATTTCCCCACCTCTCTTAGCCTTTCTCTTCGCCTAGTGCTGGGCATTACAAATGGTCCCTGGTCTAGACTGCTTATGCATTCCTCAGCAGACACCTAAGAGACTTTCACAAATTCCTTGTTCACTTTTAAACTTTAATAATGAAGATTGTGGACTTGCATGAATAACTGGCAGGTGGAATTTGAAAGCCAATTTCTTTTGCTCATTAAAATTTCGTGCAGCCATATTATAAGCTCAAACACAATGGACTCATTTCACATTCTGTGACATAGACAACTGGCTATCCAATGCAAGAAGGGATTTAATATACATTTGAACAACATTCCTGGAGTGTGACAAAAGCTCTCTGAGTTACAGAAGTTTGAAGTGGTTGAGGTTTAGCTAGCGAATTTTAGAAAATGTTTGTGATCGAACTGCCAAACCGAATGGAGCAACTATACCTTGCTTGTGGGAGAGCCAGAGGAGCCAGCTAAGCTGTGCCAGGACTCTGGACCCACAGGGACTGTGAGAGAACAGACAGATGCTGTAGTTCTAGCCACTGAAAAAGGAAAATGAGATTTTTTTTGAGCAAACACACACATTCTAGGCAACTATATTTCCTCCTTCCTTTCTTTTTCCTTCTCATCTTTTCTTTTTTTTTTTTTTTTTTAAATGTTTTATTTTATTTCTAGCAGAGAGAGAGACAGCGTGAGCAGGGGAGGGTCAGAGAGAGAGGGAGTCACAGACTGAAACAGGCTCCAGGCTCTGAGCTGGCTGTCAGCACAGAGCCCGACGCGGGGCTCGAACCCACGAACCGCGAGATCATGACCTAAGCGAAAGTCGGACGCTTAACCGACTAAGCCACCCAGGCGCCCCCCTTCTCATCTTTTCTAACTTGATACGAATTATGCAGTAAATGGGCCTGTCTATTCTTATCAGACTTTAAGCCAAGGCCTGGACAGGTACATATCTCCCATTTCATGGGGGATGCACAGCATACACACATCATTTCATTTACTCTAATGGAGGGGAAAATTACTTTTAGAAAATATTTATTTATTTTTGAGATAAATTCCCCAAAACCACTAACTATAAAGTAAAGGAACTAATATTTACCAATGTAAATGAGATTATTTGGAGCTAGCACTAGAAGAGCCTTGAATTCCACATCAACAAATTTAAACATTCTGCATGTGATGGGGAACCATTCTGAGATTTTTGAAGGTGGAGTTGATGTTAAGCCAAGAGTTAACCATGAGTAGTAGGAGGAATGACATGGACAGGTAAGGAAGTGGAAGCAGTGAGACCAGGTAGGGAGCTATGGTAACAGTTAATGGGAAAAATAACAGAGTTAACCAGAGGCAGTGTGAATGAGAGAAGGGGAAAAATACATAGTGATGGGGCACCAGTATCTTAGTAATTGATGGCTAGTTGGATGGAAGATAAAGAAAGAGCAGATGCAATTTGTAGCCTTCATGACTGTGTAGGTGATGATGCCACAACCTGAGATAGGGAATACAGAAGGTAACACAAATGTGAGGAGAAGGAAGAATTATTATACACTGACAATTTTTAAAATTTGCTTATACTCTTGATATGATGTGATGAAAATGACACCTTATCTGTAATCTTCCTCCCCGCAAACTGTAACCCCAGTCTAATCATGAGGAAAACTGCAGACAAATTCCATTAGAGGGACATTCTACATGACCAGTACTTGTCAAAACTGTCAAGGTGATCCTAAACAAGGAAAGTTTAAGAAATTGTCACAGCAGAAAGAAACCTAATTCAACATGATAAAGGTAATGTCTTATCCTGGATGCCATCATGGAACAGAAAAGGATATTAGGTAAAAGCTAAGGAAATCTGAATAAATGATAAACTTTGGCTAACTGTTCTAAAAAGTAAAATCTAATTTTGGGGGGCCCCTAGGAGGCTCAATCGGTTAAGCATTTGACTCCTGATTTTGGCTTAGGTCATGATTTCACACTTCATTGGTTTGAGCCCCATGTCAGGCTCTGTGCTAAAAATGAGGAGCCTGCCTGGGATTCTCCCTTTCTCTCTCTCTCTCCCCGTCCCCTGCTTGCATGCTTTCTCTCTCTCTCAAAATAAACAAACACTTAAAATACTTAAAAATAATAAGTAAAAAGTAAAATCTAATTTTACTAAGCAGTAAAAAACTGCTTATAAAGCTTTTAATACCTGCTAACCTCTCCTGGGAGCTGGGGAGGGGAGGCAGAGAAAACAAAGGCGTTTTTGTTCCCCGCCTACAAATGCTCCGTTTCATATTAGAGCACATCACTGATAAGGCCATCACCATCCCACCACCCACTCAAATGAGAAAGCTGAGGTGGAGGAAAGCAACTCGTTACCTACACTTAAAAGATAAGAGTTTCTTCAAAACGGATGAAAGACCTAAACATAAGACAGGTAGCCATCAAATTCCTAGAGGAGAAAACAGGCAAACATGTTACTCAACATGTCTCCAGAGGCAAAATGTTTTTCCTCAACGTATCTCCAGAAACAAAAGCAAAAATGAACTACTGGGACCTCATCAAGATAAAATGCTTCTGCACAATGAAGGAAACAATCAGCAAAACTAAAAGGCAATCATTAGAATAGGAGAGGATATTTGCAAATGACATACCAGAGAAAGGGTTAGTATCCAAAATCTATAAAGAACTTATCAAACTCAACACCCAAAAAACAAATAATCCAGTGAAGAAATTGGCTAAAGACATGAACAGACACTTCTCCAAAGAAGACATCCAGATAGTTAACACACAAATGAAAAAATGCTCAACATCACTCATCATCAGGGAACACAGGGTTGGGATGAACACTGGGTGTTATACATAGGGGGTGAATCACTAGAATCTACTCCTGAAAACATTATTGCACTATATGCTAACTGACTTGGATGTAAATTAAAAATAAATAACAAAAAAATAGTTTCTGGTACTAATGTTGAAATGACAAAAAGGAGCAATCTGACAATAGGAAAGCTAGCCTAAGGAAAGCATTGTTTTGGTCAATGCTACATTGGAGTTGCAAAGAAACTATGATCATATACCTCAACCCTCTGTGCTTCTGAATTTCACCCAACAAATGTACATTTAGCACTAGACAAAGGAAAGTACTGTTAGATGCCAGGGAGATGATGAATGTGCCATAGCTCCTGCCCATAAGAAGTTCACAGTCTACTCTAGAAATAGAATCACCAATAATTATAGTATGCCGTTATAGCAGGGATATTAAAAAGAGATAAAAATTGGGGGAGGAGGAAACAATAATTTCTCCCTAGATTGGTAGTCAGGGAGGGCAACACCAGAGAGATAGCTTTGAAATGGGCCATGGTGGGGAAGCCATCTCCTGTCATGTGAAGAGGGAGTATTCAGCATTTGCAAAGACATGGTGACAGCCAACAGCATGGCGTGCTTGGGGAAATGGCAGCTAGAGCTTTGGGTATGGACTTAGGTCAATCCAGGAGGAGAAAGGCTTAAGTTGGGGAGAGCAGGTAGGAAGCCACTATAACAATTCAGGCTAGAGAGGATGATACTCTATAAATCAGGAGGAAATATTAAAAATGGCTCAACTCTCCTATCTTCTCATCCCTCCAACAAAGTTAATCAACAGAACCTTGAGTCCCCAAGGTCCTCTGCTCTTGGCAATGCAGTAAGGCCTACCATCTGTTTCTTGAGCAGCCAGTGGCTAGAGGTTGCCAGGGTCCAAGCAACCTCTCATTAGAGGCCCCTAGGGTATGGGCCCATGCCTGTTTCAGAGTCCACTGGGGAATTCCATATGCACCTCCACCATCTGCTAAGTAACTTTCCCTTCTCCCCAGTACAAGTCCTCTCCATTCTGGCTGTTAGAAGAGGGCCATGCTCACAGTCTGCCTGGGAGCACTTTGGCATAGCTTCAAACTGCACAGATTACCAACTATCTTTTTTGTTTCCAGAAAGATGTGGTCAAAGCCATGGAGATACAGGCTGCTTCTTCCCTTGAAAGTGAGTGAAGAAAAACTATGGCAGATATTTTTCTTAGAAGAAGGTGACCTCATGAATCCTCAGGGGTTGGTTCCATATTCATTTTTCACTCACTGCTTTTGTCAATTGATACAACTCAAAGAATTCAATCTTTTGTCAAATGATACAACTCAAGAACTCAAGCAATAATTCCTGCTGGACTCTGGCCCTGTGGCTTTGCTGCCCTAGTTGGTGCTAAGGAAATGCATATGTTGGGCTGGCAAAGAGTGAAGACTCTGTAGCACACAGATTTGGCTTTCAATCCTGGCTCCATCACATACTAGTGATAAGAGTTTTGTCGGTTACTTTACCTCTCCATATCTGTTTCCCCTTTTGTAAAAATGGGCACAACAGTACCCGTTACAAAGGGCTGTTATGAGAATTAAACATTATATTCTAGGGGAAGCACTTGTTTACAGCCTGGCACCTGGTCATCACACTTAGCTGGCATACACCTTTTGCAGGACCACCCTGCACTAGCTCCACCCTGTGCCTCCGGATGTGTTACACCAACGCAGTACGCATACCAAGTGCCTGCTGCTGGTAGGGCTGGAGGCTTGGGGCAGTGATACACAGTGATCAAAGGATGGAACTCAACTGCCAAGGTTTGAATCACAACTATTTCACTACCTAGTTTTATGGGCTCCAGCAATAAGATACCCTCTCTGTGCTCACTTGCCTCATGTGCAAAACGAGAGTAATAGTAAGTATCACCTCATGGAGTTACTGTGAATAAATGAAATTCATCCAGTGTTGCATATAGTTGGGAGTTTATTCATCCTCATTGCTATTCAGCAGTACATTTTGTAGTACATTCTATGATCTATTTGTCCATTCTACTCTTTTAAGTTTATTTATTTACTTATTTTGAGAGAGACAGAGACAGCATGAGTGGAGGAAGGGCAGAGAGAAAGAGAATCCCAAGTTCGATATGGGGCTCAAACTCATGAACTGTGAGATCATGACCTGAGCAGAAACCAAGAGTCAAACTCCTAATCGAATGAGCCACCCAGGTGTCCCTATCCATTCTACTCTTGATGGAGATTTCAGTTGTTTGCAGTTTAGGGCTTTTATAAGTAGCACTGCTTTGAAATGTTTCATACATCATCTTTTGGTGAAACTATGGATACAATTTCTGGGTCAAGTAGAATTTCTCAGGGGGTATCAGCTTGAGCAGGTACCACCAACCAGTTTGCCAAAGTGGTTGTTCCAATTTAAATCCCTACTAGCAGTGGGTGAGACCTCAGTGGCTCCACAGCCTCACCAACACTTGGTGTTTTTGATGTTTCCATTCTGGTCATTCTAATGGACTTGCAGCATTATCACATTGTAGTTTCAATTTGAATTTCTCTGGTGATTTAATAAAGGTGAACACCTTATCATGTATATATTAAACACTGTCTGGTATATAGTAAGCATGCAATAAATATTAGCCATATCATCATCATCATTCTCTGTCAACAAAAGAATAACTTTCCAGGTAAAGGCATACACAGAGATTTCTGGAAGCTTCAAAACAGTTTATACTCTCTTGGCCTATCTTCTATCTCTCATATACGCTCTTCCCCATGCCTCCCTCTTTTCCTGGTTAACTTCCCTATAAATAAACTCCTTGATTCTGAGTCCAGACATGCTGGGTAAGAATTGAAAGCCAGGTGAGACTTCTGACCTCCACCCCAAACAGGTTCCCACTCTTGCGCAGATGTTCTCATTCCAAGAGGAATAGTCTCCAGGTCACCCAGAGTCTCATCCAGCTGACCTGACCTCCCTCTAGCTCTTTACTGATAAATGGCTTTGGCAACTTTCTCATTATTATGGTGTCTGGTCCAAATCAGACTTGAATCTTTAATTCTTCCCATTAGGAAAAATGCATCACTTGACTTTTAGGCTGCAGAAACAATTCCCCTTGCAAAGACGATATCCTGAGGGGTTGTTAATTCATCAAGCCATGTACCTCTGAGGAAAATTCCATGATGTCCCCAAAACAAGAAGACAGTTAGTTTAGCCCTTCCTGATAAACTCTAGGAGCAAAGAACAAAAAATCTGTAATTGTGGGTGGACTTGCATCTTATAAGATATTGGAAAAGAGACAGAAAGAAGACAGACAGCTTAACACTTCCCAAACCAAGTAAACAAATTTCAACCATGTTTGTATAAAATATTATGTAATGTAACAGATACAATTTTATTCTCTATGTAGCTAGGCTAAGATTTTCTCTTAGATCAAACCCACCCTTGTCAAGAAATTTCTTGGTATACTCCCCACGGAACAAAAGTGTGGGACCCCTGCCCCCAAGGACCACAAGAGACAGAAATGGTCTGGAAGACAAAGAAACAAAGCTACTGACTGCAATAGAGGTTGCAGGGAAGAGAAAGAAAGAGGGATGCTAAGCAGGGAAAGAGATAGTTTAAGGCTGTTCAGGGGCATATGTGACCCCTTAAGTCTTTGGGAGAGGTGCTTACTTCATTAAATACACCGTGCAAGGTTTTTGTGGAAGTCCATGGAGGAGCTGAGCTCCATGTGCACATTAAGCAGGGGAGGAACTGGAGAAGCCTGAATACAGAAGCCACAAGAGGGAGGCAGAAAGAGCAGGCAGCCTGCAACAAGCCTGACATGTGGTGAGGGCTCTTGACTCAGTCAAGCTTGGTGTAACCAACTTGTAGCAGTTTAAGCAAAACTTTCCAAGTTTAGCATTCCAAGGATCCCCTCTGTCCCAGGCCAACTCTAACCTGGAAAAACTGAAGATCTGAATGAAGTTTACCCAAATTTCCTAACGCTCAGTGGAGAGGCAGGGCAGGGGTGGGGGTCCCAGATGACAACTGAATCCTAATTAAAACTGCACATATACTATTCAATCTTTGGTTTTTGAATTCCAATACACAAACATACATCAGATACACAAAATACCAAAAGGATATGCTAAAATTAATAAAAATGTTTCCTGATAAGCTAAATCCCATTCCTGATCAATAGTTTAAGTTTTTCACCATGGTTTACTTAAGAGCTTGCTCTTCTTTGTGCATTGAGGAAGATCACCAGCTCTGGCTCAGCTCCTGTTTAAGCCCTTGAAGTCAGCTGCCTTTCCATTTGAAGATACTCATTTTGAACCTGCACTTTTGGGAGGGAGAGAAAAAAGCAGCAGCGAAAGAGTCTCACTTCTGGGACTCCACTTGTCCCCATTTTCCTTCTCCCCACTGATGGGCACACTAGATGGAAGAACTGATCTCCGGAGGATGTGAATGCTTGCAAAATCTGGGCCCACTGATTCTCAGCTAAGATTAAATTATGATTATGTTTTCAATAAATGTAACTCAGCCTTTCTATTTTTTTAGTCTTAAAAATCAGTAGAAACAAATGTATTAAGAATGTGCTCTCATCTCCAAATATTCACTCGGTCCATGGTCTTCTAAATTAGAGCACAAATTCCAAGCATCAGATCAGAATTACCATTTAGGCTAATAGGATTAGAATTGTGCAGTATAATCCAGGTTTGTTTAGAACAAAATGAGCCTGGATTTTAATTCCAAACCTGGTCGGAAGTCACCAGCCCCTGTAAATGACAGTGTGAAAGAAAAATCAAGGATCTGGGCCTGAAAAAGTAAAAGGGTGCAGTAGTTACAACGGAGATGGTGCAGGTTGCAGGGAGAAATGGCCAGAGTGAGGTATAGAGTATGTTAAGGAGAGAGTTCTGCAATGAAATAGAAGTTCTGGAGTCACTGACATACAGATGATATTTGAAACTCTGATCAAATGAGATTACTAAGGGAATAATGGCAGGGAGAGAAATGTCTCTTATGTCCGTGAGTGTGCCATACTAGCATGAAGTTGGCTGGCCATAAATCCCCTCACGCTCCATCCCTCCAACCTTTGCCAGTCAGTCCATCAGAGCAGAAGTTTCAGTGCTCCCTCCTCCATGAAAAGCCAAAGCTATGTAGAAGAAAGTGTAGGAATTTCAGGCTTCTAGATAAGAGGGGCTTGGGCTCAGCTCAGCTACTTCCAAGTGTATTACCTTGGGCAAATCACTTAATCTCAATGAACCCTCATTTTTTCATCTGTGAATTGGAGATCATTACCTCCCTCTAGCATATCTGTGTTAAATAAGTAGAATAAAATACTTTGTAAAATATTTATCCTTTACAAATCATTATCCATCTCATTATAGTCTCTGATAATCGAAGGGAGAATATACCGTGTTTCTATTAGTGATTAGACATAAAGTTTAGGACAGTATCTACCAATGTTTAAAATGCACATATCCTTTGATGAGGCAATTCTAATTATCCTACAAATATAGTTGCAGAAGCATAAAGATAAATGTGTTAGGCACTGTTAAAAATGAAAAATCTGAAAAAAAAATATGTATCAGTAATGGATCAGTAAAGAAGTCATGGTACATTCATACTTTGGAATGCCAGTTGTTAAATATAACCAGAAATGTTATGTGTGTTGATATGAAAAGATACCCATAAAATAATAAATTGCAAATAATATATAGAGTATGATTCAATTTCTGTTTTAAATTTCTATATGTTCATATTTCACATTCCGATAAACACATAGCATAAAGACTAGAACTCCTAATAGTGGTCATTGTGTGTGGCTGAGGCGTTCATGTTCCCCTGAGGAATGGGACTAATGTTAGAAAGAATGGTATGCACTTGCTCCTTTTTACACTTTGAAATTCTTTGAAATTTTATAACAAACAAAAGGTATTTTAAAGACATATCCCAAACTAATCCCCGTGCTCCAAGATTCTTAAGAGGGTGAGTGCCCCAGGAACATAGAGCACATATCCAAGTTCAGAAAGAATGTCTCTACTGGGTTCCTGGTTCTATTGCAATTTTACAAGCCACAGCTTTCCTTCCTCCAGTCCATGTGGTAACATGAAGAGAGTTCACTCCTGGGGGCCCCAAAGTAGGGTCACTTTGGGAAGGAAAAGGAAAATGTAAATGTACTCTGAAAACAGATGGTGTCTGAAAGAGAAAGTGTGTTTGACAGCAAGAAGGAAAATCACAGGAGGAGAGAAAAGCAGTAAAAGAAAAACAGCCAAAGGAGGTGGTAATTAAGTGTGAAGCTGATGATTTCCAAGGGACTTTTCAGCTTTGGCAAGAGTCAGTCCTCTGGACAATTCTGCCAAAGTGTGTAGACATTGTTTTACATTTCTTTTTTTTTTTCATTAAAATTATTCCATTAGAGTTATACCTTGGAACCATGATATCCTGACACTATTTGTTACCAATGTTCCAAGTATTAAATTTCTGAATAATTTACTTAATTTCATAGTTTGAGGTTAACCCTCTCCTTCATTTTGATATGCTTCCTGGAGTGAGAGATGAAGGGGAGAGTCACTGCTGGTGGTGAGGAAGTTGTATATGTGCCTCATCACCTCCTAATGCTTCTTCTCTGGGCTCTGGGGCCCCTCTAGGGTCACTGGTTGAGTAGGCAGGACAACTATGATGTTAGGAGATGCCTATGACAATCAAGAGTCATGCTACTTCCCACCTCATTTACAGTATGAACCAAGACACAAGTGTCTGAAGTGTCCAATAACAAAGAGATTAATTGATGGATTATTTTGCACTAAATTGCTTGCTGTTACAGCTGCTGAGGATGTCAAAGAGCACCCAGAACTATGACCATTCCAGCAGGGAACAGGTGCAGGGGTTAGAGACCAGCTCCCCTACCCAGTGAAGGACAGAAGTCCTTATGTCTGGATCAATCCTTCTTGTTATACCAGTGACAGTTCACAGACAAGATTACAAAGGTTTTTGTATTTGGTCCTAAATAATCTTTTAATGTCAGAAAAACTGAACCAAAACCAAGAATACATTATGACTTCTCAAATTATCAGTTCTATCTTTGAAATGAGATGCATAACATCACCAAACTGAGGGTCAGGAAACAAGTCTTCTCTAGACACAATCAAAATCTTTCAGAGTCTCATAAACAGAGCTTGTGATACAAATTTATTTTAATAGAGAACTTTTGGGTTACATGAGCTCTAGACATTGGATATAGAAGGGCTGAGTTTCCAGATACTTAATTACCAAGTTATTTTATATGTGTGTGTATATGTACACATATACATGTACGTATATGTATATAGTAATATGTATATGTGAGTATATACATATATATACACAGTATATGGAACAGTAAATTATTTACATAGTCCTTTCTACCTACTCATTTAACCTCTGTAGAGTTCACCTGTATGTCAGCTGCCTCTGTCAAATTTTTTTTAACATAATCACAATGTCTTTATCACACAAAACAAAGTTAACAAGTCCTTTATATCATTTAAATTTCCAGATCCTATAATGTTTCCCCAATTGTCTCAAAATGTCTTTTTACAATTAGTTCATCTGAATCTAAATTCAAACAATGTCCACACATTTCATATCTCTCTCTCTCTCTCTCCCCCCACCCCCACCCCCCACCCCCCCTGCAGGCCTATCCACTAGGAGGATGAGAGGGGCTGGGGGCAGTGATACCGAATAGCAATAACACCTGATCTTGGTTTCTAAGTTTTATTCTCCACTAAAAGGAAACAGGGAGAAATGGCTGATCTGAGGGTTAGAGCAAGGAAAGTACAAGACATGCTCAGGATACCCTGTGCCAGAAAGTAAGGAAGTAGCCAAAGAATAATGGGTCAGGTGCAAAGGCCAGATTGATGGGGCTCAAAATAAATAATGACAGTAACAGATTATAACCCACTAAATAAAATGAGAATCCATTGATTTGTTGATATAAATAAGTGAATAAAACAAATGTTGAATGAAGAATAGGATATTTAAAAATTTTCAAAGTGCCTCCTCAAAAAATACTTCTTGATTACAAAGAGAAAAGAGTAACTTCACAGTGAAGAAGTCTGATAGACCCCATCTGAATCAACTAATCAAAATGAACATCATCGGTAAGGGGACAAATCAAAATCAGATACCACTTGACACAAAGGTAAAAGAAGGACTCTTATTACAAAGGATGTTATTAATACAATTGGACATTAATGTTAATTTCTTAAATTTGATGACTGTAGGGTGGTTATCTAATAGAGTATCCTTATTTATGGGAAATGCAAAGTATTTCAGGTATTCAGTATTCAGGGGTGACAGGGCATCAGCTTGGTAACTTCCTCTCAAATGGCTTGGGGAAAAAAGTCTTTCATTGTACTCTACTTGACATTTTTGGTAACTCTGAGATTATTTTGAAATAAGAAAAAAATTATACAATTAACAAAATACTTTATCTATAGAGAGGATCATATAGTTCTTATCCTTTTTTTTTATTAATGTGGTGTATCACATTGATTTGTGAATACTGAACCACCCGTATATCCACTGACTGATGAATGAATGAGGATGTGGTGTGTGTGTGTGTGTGTGTGTGTGTGTGTGTGTGTGTGTAATATTACTTAGCCATCAAAAAGAATGAAATCTTGCCATTTGCAACAACATGGATGGAGCTAGAGTGTATTATGCTAAGCAAAGTAAGTCAGAGAAAGACAAATACCATATGATTTCACTCATATGTGGAATTTAAGAAACAAATGAACATAGGGGAAGGAAGAAAAGAGAGAGACAGAGGCAAACCATAAGAGATTGTTAACTATAGAGAACAAACTGAGTGGGGTGGGGTGGGGGATGGACTAAATGGGTGATGCGCATCAAGTAGGGCACTTGTTGTGATGAGCACTGGGTGTTATATGTAAGTGATGAATCACTAAACACTAAATTCTGCTCTTGAAACTAATATTACATTATACATAACCAGAATTTAAACTAAAACTTGAAACAAAGAATAAACAAAAAAACCCACCTTCCCTCACCAACTATCTTTCTCTGAACACAGTTCATATAGGAAAGACAGAATAGTTAATTCTGTACTTTTATTAATTTTCATGAGTATAAACTCAGTTATGGTTGAGAGGGCCTCATTATGAATGATAAACAGTATTTCTGTCACCCCTATCACTTAGGATATTCCAATTTTAGGAGCTCTGTGATGGGCACGAGAGAAGATCAAATATATGTATTTCTTATTATGTTATATCACAATGATTAAATTTATTATAACCTTTCTCATCTCAGGCACTGAGTGACAGATCTGGGAGTCTACTTGTTTTATTCACAAGTGTTTATTTATCTAACAGAAACATTTAAAAGTAGTAAGTAGTTCAATTTCTAGAAACATCTTACTCTAAAGCTAGAGCTGTCAATGTTGTATTGTTCACTCTAGTCTCCTAACATTCAAATTTTGTCTTTTTCTGAGGTAAGGAAGGCTAACCCCAAAATCACTCACCAATGCCAGACGGAACTCACACATCCATGCAATAAATTTTACTAAGTGCCTATTATGAGTCAAACACTGTTCTTGGCACGGACGGTACAACAGTGAACACTACAGGAATAAACTCTTGCCTCTGTGGAGTTTACTGTCAAGCGGGAGGAAACAAACCACAAGATAAATAAGTAAACTACAGGGTACAAGAAAAACAAAGCAGGAAAGTTCAGTACAGAGGGAGATACAATTTTAAATAAATGGTTGCTGGGTACACCCCAAATGAGAAGATGACATTGAGCAAACACTTGAAGAAAACAAGTCATGTGCTTTTATGGAGGAAGAGATTTCGGGCAGAGGAAACAGCATGTGTGAACATCCTGAGGTACAAATGTGCTTTGAATGTTTATGAAATAGTAGGGGAGCCACTGTAGCTGGAGTGGAATAAGCAAAGCGAAGAGAGGAGAGAAGAGAGGAAGAAGGTAATGTGAAGGTCAGAGGGGACAGAGCACCACTACAGGCCATTTTAAGGACTTGGGCTTTTACTCTAAATTAGGTGGGAAATCATCTGTGATTTTTTTTGGAAAGGGGAATGACTTTATCCAACTTACCTTTTAACAGCTTTGCATCTCTCTGGCTGCTGTGTTGAGAACAGAATGAGGGGGAGCAAGTATAGGCACAGAGAGACCAGTTAGGAAGTACTGTAAAAATCTAGATGGGAGATGATGGTGACTATGTCAAGGGTGATAGCAAGAAGGGAGGTAAAATGTGGCCAAATTGTTAATAGCTTTAAAAGTAGAGCCACCAGGGGAGTCTGGGTGGCTTAGTCGGTTTAACTTCTGACTCTTGACTTTGGCTCTGGTCATGATCCCAAGGTTGTGGGATCGAGCCCTGCATCAAGCTCCACACTCAATGGAGTGTGGAACCTGCTTATGAATCTCTCTCTCTCTTCTTCTATTCCTCTCCCTGGCTTTCTCTCTCAAAAAAAAAAAAAAAAAAAAAAAAATAGAGCCACCAAGATGTGCCTGAAGGACAAGAAATAGGTGAGAAAGAGAGTGCACCTGGGAAGTCAAAAATCATCCTTATGTTTTGACCTAAGCATCTAAAATGGTGGATCCTTCAAATATCATGAAGAATATTGAGAGAAGCACATTTGGGGGAAGTTGCTCAGGAGCTCAGTTTTGGACAAATTACGTTTGAGATGTTTATAAAACATTCAAATGGAGAAGTCAAGTGGGTAATTGAATATATGGCTCTGGAGTTTGGGAGAATGGTCTAGGCTGGAGACATATATTGGGGCATTGTGGTAGGCAGAACAATGTTCCCCCAAAGATGGCCATGACCTAATTTTCAGAACAAATGAATAGATTACCTTTCCATGGCAAAAAATCAAAACAAAACAAAACAACAAAAAACACTTCACAGTTGTGACTAAGAGTATGGACTTTGAGATGGGACAATTATCCTCGATTATATGACTGAGCCAAATTTACCCAGATGGGTCATTCATAGTGAAAGAGAGAGAGTTGAAGCTGCAAAAGCAAAGAAATGGATTGTTCACTAGAGCCTCTAGAAAGGAATGTGGCCTTGGTACAGGTTATTTTAGCCCAGGGAGACTGTTAAACTTCTAGCCTAAAGAACTATAAGGGAATAATTCAGTGATGTTTTAAGCCACTAAATTTGTGGTCATTTGTTACAGTAGCAATGGAAAATTAATGCAAGCATCATCAATACTAGATAGCATTTAAATCTGTAAGGGTGTGTTATTAGTGACAGAAAAGAGAAGTCTTGGGACTGATCTTGGGCAAATTTGAATATTAAGACAGGGAAATAAGGAAGACCCAGCAGAGATAACTGAGTCAGAATGGACACAAGTAAGAAGAAAACAGAAGGAAGCAGTCTTCTAGAAGCCAAATGAAGAGTCTGTGTCACAGGCTGCTGAAAGGTCAGCAAAGAGGACAGAATTAGGAAACAATATCAGGCAGGATAGGGACAACATGCATGTTCAGGCCAGCTGATACATAGAGGATATATAGAGAAGGAAAACAGTGGACCCTGGTCCTCAGCACTCCAGTGGTATCGATGGGAGAGACACCTGAATGAAAGCCCCCTCCCCACTCCTCAGAGTATTTTCAGACACAGGGATTCAAGAGTCTCTAGACAACTTGACCCAACTAGAACCCTGGAATGTTTCCAATCAGACCAGCACTCTTTCACCTTGGGGGAGGGAAGGAGTGAAGGTCAGTAGCAAAAGGAGGAGAGCAGAAGAGAAAAAAACAGACTTGCAACTTTCTCTTACAAACCTGCAGTATTGTCTCTCCTTTTACCATGCAATATGGTCTGAAGCCCTCCAAGGCCCTAAATTGTTAAAAGGCATAAACTCTAAGCCAGGAGAATTAACATAATATCTCAAGACGTGGAACTAGTTGTTTTGGGGTTTTTTTTTTAGGGAAAAAAAAAGCACATGACCTCATCAAAAAACAAAAACCAAAACATCACACAACCTTCCAGGACCTGATGTTTCACGTCAGCCACGGCTTCAGACAACCTTCTGTATTTTTCCTTCCTTCACCTCTAAACTCAGTCATTAACGTGACCACCTATAATGGTGGATTGAAGTCATGCCTGCAGACAAATATAGCCTCAGACAAATATAGCCTGTGTCACACTGCCTCACACTGACTTGTAATTATTTATTTACCTGTTTATCTTTTCAACTCGACTCAGAAGTCCTCATAAAGGTGAGACTATGCCCTTTCATCAGTGAATAGCACAAACAATAATTCATTAATTTCTCATTCACTGAACTAGTAATATGTGTCAGACATGGTTCTGCTTGCAGCCATTTACTCTTCACAGATCCTGTGAGTGGGTATTATTTATTCCTCTTCCCAGGTAAAAAGATTGAGATTCAGAAAGGTTAAGAAACATAGTCATGTTAAGTCAGAGGTGGTAGAGCTGGCAATGCCAAATTCTGTGCTAAGTAATGGCCCTTGCAAATATGCCACTTCTAATTCCTGGAACCTGTGAATGTTACTGTAAATGGAAAATGGGACTTTGTAGATGAGATTAAATTATGGGTTTTGAGGTGGGGTGATTATACTGGATTACCCATCATGGGCTCAATGTAATCACAAGAATCCTTACAAGAGGCAGGCAGGAGACCACACTGAGTAGCAGCAGATGTGACAACAGAAGCAGGGGATGAAGCGATTTAAGGAAGGGGCCATGAGCCAAGGAAAGCAGGCAGCCTCTAGGAGCTAGAAAAGGTGAGGAAACAGATTCTCCCCTAGAGCCTTGAGAAGGAACACAGACCTGCCAATACCTTGATTTTAGATTTCTGAACTTCAGAGCAGGAAGACAATAAAACTGTTATTTTAAGCCACTAAGTTTGTGATAATTTGTTAATGGTAGCAATAGGAAACTGACACAGTGTTCTTTGTCTCTAATCTCATATGGCCTTACATCCCCAGGACCTGATGTGGTCAGTGGCTATTTGCTAATTACTAAAGGAGGAATAGAGTTTCCTACAGGCTTTCTCTTATCTGGCCCAACCTGAACTCAAGTCAGGGGGCGTCTAGCCTTTCTCAGGGAGAGGGAGGCGAAGCAGCCCAGTTACATCCGGGCTGGTATATGTTTTCCTAACTGCTAAGTTGAATAGATGTGCTAGTAACAATCTGAAGCTCATTCTCTGTCAGTCAATATCCTTGGAAGATGACAAAATGCAACTCTAATTACAGCTGTGATTTAGAGCCATGGGGGGCTGGAGGGAGGTAGGAAGAGGAGGAGAATTGGTTATTTTTAGGCCACCAATTTAGGCTCTTTTTTCCATTTCCTGTAACTGTGCATTAAATATCACAAATGATTCCATTGAACTTACAAGCAACATTAGCAAAAACTTGAGCTGAGATCACATTTTATAAACTAATTCCTTAAATTATTTCATGACACATTATACATATGTGTATACTGCAAATGCATCAACTCTACCTTCCTCTTTCTCTGAGACCCTCATGGCCCATTCTTTAAACGAGGAGGATGATATCAATAGGGAAACAGTTTTCCAAATTAACAAATTCAATACGCCTCATAGCTTAGCTTCTCAAGAAATAGAGTTGGAAATCTGAACATTGCTTAGATTTTGTAGACGACTTACCATGCCATGAAGGGTTACTTCTCTCTTCTGCATCCCAGTTTCTCTAGCAGGTTAAAATCTCACACTTTGAGGGTGCCTGGGTGGCTCAATCAGTTAAGCAACTCACTCTTGATTTCAGCTCAGGTCATGGTCTCATGGTTCATGAGGTCAAGCCCCACATTGGGCTCTGCGCTGGGCGTGGAGCCTGCTTGGAATTCTTTCTCCCTCTCTCTGTCCTTCCCCTGCTCGTGCTTACTCACAAACTTTCTCCCTCTCTCTCAAAATAAATAAACATTTAAAAATATTAAAATATATATATAAAATATAAAATCCTACTCCTTGAAAGTAAGAAATTCAAAACAGTTTTTGATCAGGCACCTGGGTGGATCAGTCAGCTAATCTTCTGACTTCAGGTCTGGTCATGATCTTGCAGTTGCTGAGTTTGAGCCCTGAGTCAGGCTCTGTGCTGACAGCTCAGAGCCTGGAGCCTGCTTGGGATTCTGTATCTTCCTCTCTCTCTCCCCCTTCCGCCCCCTCAAAAAAAATAAAACTTTAAAAAAAAAAGATGGTTACAATTCCAGCTAAAAGCAATCATTTAGAACTGAATCTCAAATTCACATATGCTATATTCCATAATCTATATGATACAGAAGCTGAAATAAACTGAGTAGACCTAAGGTAAAATCAGTCACTGCTCTCAGTCTAGACCTTTTGATTAGACTGGCAATCCCCACATTTCCAGCTTGCCTGGTTTTGTAGCCAAAGTTCCCAGGGGTCCTGAATAGCTTTGGAATCTGAATAAATCACACACACTAGGGGTTCATTGAGACCACCAGAAACTCAATTTATTTGTGACCTGAGACAAGATTTTATTGCTTCTCAGATTAACAGTTAAAAATGTTTTGCTTTTCTGCCTCAGGGGTGTTAGTTTGATGTATGAGGCAGGGAGATTATTAAATCTGTGGTGCTTCCAAAGATGTAAATTAAACCACAGCACCTCCTTAGCCACCTTCCCTGGATGAGCTGGAGATTTATTATTAACTTGTCACTCTTGCATGCTCATCAAAACAAGCAGTACCATGATTAATTACACGTACTTCTTTAAGGATACCTGTCATTTCAACTTCTTGTAGACAGGATATGACAAAGTCTCCTGATTTCCTAGTAGAGCTAAGCAGGAGGACTTTTAGGGGGGAGAAGAGAATCACCATCCTCTCCTCATCATTTCCATGAATATATCTGAAAGAAAGGTGGCATGTATGCAACTTAATATTGTTCTTTTAGTTTTAAATGAAATTGCACTTCATTTTGGCTTCCCTTGCCTGTTCAGAGATATCAGATTAGCTTATTCTGTTCATTTGGATATTTTTGAAAGACTCTGGAAAGGTCCAGCACTAAATGGATATAAACTCTAAAATTCTCTTTTCAAGTCTGTCACTTGCAATTCAATTCAACAAATATATTATTTATTAGGTTCCTTCTATGTGGCAAGAAGCAGATGTGAATTTATTCATTCATTTCTTCATTCAGTATTTATGTAATGTCTTCTATGTGCCAGTGATGACACTAGATCTACCATTCACTAGTAAAAACAGTGAGCAGTCCTTGCCCACATGGAGCTGATTAGCCTTGTTACCCCTTCCCTGCTAAAGGAAGTCTGCACATATCCCTCCTAACGTAAGTCTGCACACACACAGAAAAGAGGGTCTCTTCTAACATAAGTTTGCACAAAATAGACATTAAACTGAGTTTGCTTTTATATGACATCTGCAAAGTTCATTCCCTCCTCCTGGGCCAGTGTGGACTGCAGGACTGAACTGCATTGAAACCATCCTATGACACCTCTTTTTGTTCCCCCACTGTACCTAACACATCACAGATTGTCTGGTTTGCTAAATAATCACAGAAGTACAGGAAGTTTTCAAACAAACTTTTAGGGATGCCTACCAGGCTTCTAATCTGACATAAGAAAAAAATCACCTTTACTGGTTTAAACTGTAGGATAATTACCTTTTTTTTTTTTTTTTTTAACTAGGTTCCTAGAGTGCCTAGGTGGCTCAGTCAGCCGAGTGTTCAACTCTTGATTTCAGGTCAGGTCATAATCCCAGGGTCATGGGATTGAGCCCCACATCGGGCTCCACACTGAGCATGGAGTCTGCTTAAACTTCTCTCTCTCTCTCTCTCTCTCTCTCTCTCTGTCTTCCCTTCTCCCTTGCTCCCTCTCTAAGATATAAAAAAAAAAAAAAGAAGAAGAAGAAGAAGGAGAAAGAACTAGGTTCCCAATTATATCCTTGTCCCTTTTTCAAGTTTTTATTATGGAAATTGATAAAAGTAAGAAAAGATGAGATAATAATGAATCCCCACATACACATCACCTAACTTCACTAGTGTCATTTTCTCATTTTTGTCTTTATCTAACACTTTTCTTTCCCCTTCACTTTTTTTTGTTTTTAAGTATTTTAAAGTAAATTCTGTCCTACCATTTTACCTTGAAATACATTAAAATTTATCTCTGACAAACAAGATTTTTTTTAAAATTCTATAATATCTTTATACTACTTAACAAAACCACAATAATTCTTTAAGACTTTTTTAATGTTTATTTATTTTTGAGAGAGAGAGAGAGAGAGAGGAGTATGAGTCAGGGGAGGGGCAGAAAAAGAGGGAGACAACAGAATCAAGAGCAGGCTTGAGGCTCTGCACTGACAGCACAAAGCTTGACGCAGGGCTTGAACCCACGAACCGTGAGATCATGACCTGAGCCAAAGTCGGACGCTTAACCAACTGAGCCATCCAGGTGCCCCATAATTCCTTAACATTTCTAATATACAGCTCATGTTCTAATGTCCCTGATTGCCTACCAAAAATCCTTTTGGAGTGAAACAAGATCCAAAAGTCTGCACGCTGGATTTGGTTGATGTGTCTTTCACTAACATCTTTTCTCCCATATCCTTTTGAATATCACCAAAATGATCAATATTTTATTTTTATCCAGGATAAACAAATCCATCCAAACTTACCATAAGCTCCTGGTGAAAACTTCATTCATGTAATATTTTGGGGGTAGGAGGATCATTTATCATTTAAGTGAAGAAACTTTTGAGTGAAAGGGAGATGCTATTAATAATAATACTGGTGTTGGGGGACCTGGGTGCCTCAGTCAGTTGGGCATCAGACTTCAGCACAGGTCATGATCTCTCAGCTCATGAGTTCAAGCCCCATGTCGGGGCTGTCAGCTGTGCTGATAGCTCAGAGCCTGGAGACCACTTCAGATTCTGTCTCTCTCTGCCCCTCCCCTGCTCACACTCTCTCTCTCCTTCAAAATAAGCAAACATTAAAGTTTATTATTATTATTATTATACTGGAATAAACCAGGACAAACAGTCACCCTGCCAGTAGTGATATCAGGAATTAAAAAGGAGGATCCAATTGCTGGTTTCTACATGGGTATAGAGTTAGAAAAGAGCTAGAAAGAATGTCCCTCCCATCCTGACAATTAAAAATTAAAAAGTTGACAAGTTAAAAACTGCAAGAGAACAACTTTTCCTGCATCCATCAGAGTTGAAGTTGAGGAAACTAGTCCCACAACTGAGTTAAGACAAGTGTCTACAGGGAGATACAGAATGCAAGCACTTGTTTTCTTGGGGCAGTTGAACACTAGGAAGAATTCACCTAGAATTGTTAACAAAATCGTGGAGGCTAAGAATTGGCTGGTGGCACAATATGGATCCCTAAAGACTACAGATAAAGGGGAGTTAACACCACTTGCAGGTTTCTCTCTCTATGGATGCCAAGAGGTACTCACAAAAACTGATGGCAATAGTCCTGAGAAAGCATCCCTCATGGTCAGGCTTCAGGGTGAGGAAGAGCAGCTGCTTCAGAAAGGCGATGGAGCCCAGCACAGATTCTTCTCTCTCTCCCCTATGAAAACAAAAACAAACACAAACAAACAAACAATCACTGGTGAGGTGATGTGGTATAGAAAAAAAATCAAGGAGAGTTTATCTATACCATGGAATACTACATGGCAATGAGAAACAATGAAATCTGGCCATGTGTAGCAACATGGATGGACCTTGAGGGTGTTATGCTGAGCGAAATAAGTCAGGCAGAGAAGGACAAATATCATATGTTTGCACGTATAGGAGGATTAGGAGGAACTTGACGGAGGAACAAGGGGGAGAAGAAGGGCGGAAATGGTGGGGGAAAGGGAGAGAGGCAAACCATGAGAGACTCTTGAATGCTGACAAAAACTGAGGACTGATGGATGTGGGGGGGGGATGGGCATGGAGGAGGACACTTGTGGGGATGAGCACTGAGTGTTATATGGAAACTAATTTGACAATAAACTATTTGTAAAAAAAAAAAAAGATAACACACACAAAAAAAATAAATAAATAAATACATAAACTAACTTTGGGGGCTCCTGGCTGACTCAGTTGGTAGACCACGTGACCTCTTGATTTCAGAGTTGTAAGTTCAAGCCATATATTGGTTGTAGAGATTACTTATAAATAAAACCTTTAAAAATTTTTTGAATAAAACAACTGCAAAATATGTCAAAGCCTCCAATGGAAAAAATGGACAAAACTCATTGTCAGATGAGTAATTTAGTAGAGAGATGGTAACTATAAGAAAAATCAAATGAAGATGCTGGAAATGGAAAACATAGTATTAGAGATCAAGATTGTCACTGACAGGTTCATCAGCAGAAGAATTCGTGAAATATCCAAACTGAAAGGGAGAAATGAGTAAAAAATAAAGAGAGAATATAGCAATCAGGAAATATAGAACAATATCAAATGATCTAACAGATATACAATTAGAATTCCAGAAGAAGAAGAAAAAAAAGACAGGGAATCAGGTAGAATAAATATTTGAAGGGATAATAGCTAAGAATTTTCAAAATTAATGGCATCTACCAAACTACAGATCAAATCACCAAGCAAGATAAATATCCAAGCCAGAGACAGAAGTATCATATCCAGCTTCTAAAAACACAAAAGAGAAAATCTTGAAGGCAGGCAAAGGGGGAAAACTTATTAAAGAGAAATAAACATAAGAATTATAACAACCATCTTGTTAGAAACCACACAAGCTAGAAGACAGTAGTAGAGTAACATTTTTAAAGGGCTGAATGAAAGAGTGACATCATCAAGATGGAGGAGTAGGAGCCTCCAGGCTCCATCCCCCTTACCAAAAATAAATAATAAATAAATAATAAAAAACAAAAAAAAATAAAAAATACAACTCACATCGGTGAACAAAAAACAGCTCTGGGAGAGTTTAACAGTCCACTTAAGAAGTTTCAGTAACACAATAGAGCTAAAAACCTGAGAATAACTATAAAAAGGGTAGGAAGAAGTTTCATTTTGGCTGCATCAAACCATCACCTCCAGACTGGCATTGTTCTGTACCAAGAGGGAACTTCTCAGTCCAAGAGACTTCCCCTCACTGGGAAAAGGAAAGCAGGGTGAGCAACAAGCTTCCCCACCCTCTGGGAGCACTGCACAAAAAACCCAGTTCAGTTTCACCCTGCCCAGAGACCAGCAAAGCTAAGACATCTAGAAATGGTTAGGAATAGAGAGCAAGGGCAGGGGCCACCAGTATCAGTCCATGCAGTGTGAGCAGCTGTGGTTCCCAGCGGCCTGCTCTGCAGAGCACCACAAAAATCTTCACTTCTGAACATCTCAACAGCCCTTGCATATGCTACAGACCCCATCCCCAGCTTTTATCACTGCAAATTACATTACAGTCCCCAGCAGAATGCCTCACAAAGGACCCCAGCAGCTTTTTGCTACTGAGAAATCTAACAGCCAGCACAACCACTGCAGACATCCTGCAGTTTTGCCTGTGAGGTTTTCATGTTCACAGATACCAGCTACCCGAGTCTCTCCAAGCTCCCTTCCCGCCAAAGCCCAGGATCCACACTGGCTGCCAGCCTCAGCCTCTACAGCTATGTGTGCACAAGATGCCAAGTGAGGCCTCCACGGCTGCTCCCCATGTCTATGCATGTACCTATGGCCAACTACTGCAGATATACAAGTGCATGTAGGCAGCTAAGGTCCCCAGAGTTGCTTGTAGACTCGGAGATGGCCCTGACTCCAGTCACTAGCCTGCACTGCCACATAGGAGCACCTAAATATATAAAGCAAATAATAAAAGACATAAAGGGAGAGACAGACAGCAATACAATAGCAGTAGGAGATTTTAATCCTCTATTTGCATCAATGGATACATCACCACACAGAAAATCAATGCTGAAACATTGGCCTTAAATAACACATTAGACCACATGAACTTAACAGATATATACAGATCATTTCATCCCCAAGTAACAGATTACACATTCTTCTCAAGCACACATGGAATATTCTCCAGGATGATCATCTGTTAGGTCATAAAACAAGTCTAAATAAATTTAGGAAGACTGAAATCAGATCAAGCATCTTTTCCAACTACAGTGGTATAAAACTAGAGATCAATTACAAAAAGAAGACTGGAAAATTCCTAAACTGTGGGGATCAAACAACATGCTACTAGACAACCAATGGGTCAAAGAAGAAATCAAAATATACCCTGAGACAAAGGAAGGTGGAAATATAACATACCAAACTTGTGGAATACAGCAAGAGTGAAGTTTTAAGAGTGAAGTTCATAGCAGTAAATGCCTACCTCAAGAAACAAGAAAAATCTCAAATAAATAATCTAATCTTAAGCCTCAAGGAACTAGAAAAAGAACAAATGAAGCCCAAAGTTAGTAGAAAGAAGGAAAAAACAAAAATCAGAGAAGAAATAAATGAAGTAGACTAAAAGGACAACAGAAAAGATCAATGAAACTAAGAGTTGTCTCTCTAAAAAAAAAAAAATAGACAAAACTTTAGCTAGATTTACCAAGGAAAAAAGAGAAAGGGCTCAAATAAAATTAAAAAATGAAAGAAGAGGTATTACAATGGATACCACAGAAATATAAAGGATCATAAGAGACTAGTGTGAACAATTACACATCAACAAATTGGACAGCTTAAAAGAAATGGATAAATCCTAGAAACATACACCTACCAAGACTTATCTAATCATAAAAATAGAAAATCTGAACAAATCTACTCCTGAAATCATTGTTGCACCATATGCTAACTGACTTGGATGTAAATTATAAAAAAGAAAGAAAGAAAGAAAGAAAGAAAATCTGAACTGATTACTAACAAGATTGAATCAGTAATAAAAAGCACCGAACAAACAAAAGTCCAGGACCAGACAGCTTCGCTAGTAAATTCTACAAAATATTTAAAGAATAATTAATACCAATCCTTCTCAAACTCTTCCAAAACAAAGACACTTCCAAACTCATTTTACAAGGCCAGCATTATCCTGGTACCAAAACCAGACAAGGATGACACAAGAAAACTATAGGCCAATATCTGTCATGAACACAGATTTAAAAATTCCCAGTAAAATATTAGCATACCAAATTCAATAATACATTAAAAGATCACACACCATGATTGAATGGGATTTATTCCAGAGCTGCAAGGATTATTTTACATCTGCAAATTAATGTGGTTCACTACATTAACAAAATGAAGGGTAAAAAATCATATGATCATCTCAATAGATGTAGAAAAAGCATTTGACAAAATTCAATACCCACTTATGATAAAAATTGTCAACAAAAACTGGGTACTGAGGGAACATACCTCAACATAATAAAATCCATAAATGACAATCCCACGGCTAACTTCATACTCAATGGTGGTGAGCTGAAATCTTTTCTAAGATTAGGAATAAGACAAGGGTGCCCTCTCTCACCACTTTTATTCAACATAGTATTGGAAGTTCTAGCCAGAGGAGTTGGCAAGAAAAAGAAATTCTTTACAATTTGGAAAGAAAGAATTAAAACTGTCACTATTTGCAAAGGACATATTATATATAGAAAACCCTAAAGACCTCACCAAAAACTGTTAAAATAAAAGAAGTCAGTAAAGTTGCAGGATATCAAATCAATATACAAAAATCTGTTGTGTTTCTATACACTAATTATGAACTATCAGAAGAAAATTTAAGAAAAAAATCCCATTTTCAATAGCATCAAAAAGAATAAAATACCTAGGAATAAATTTAGCCAAAGAGGTAAAAGACCTATACACTGAAAACTCTAAGACATTGATGAAAGAACTGAAGAAGACACAAATAAATAGAAATATATCCCATGTTCATGGACTGGAAGACTTAATATTGTTAAAATGTCCATACTATCCAAAACAATCTACAGATCCAATGCAGTTCCTATGAAAATTCCAATAACATTTTCAAAGAAATAAAACAATCCTAAAATTTGTATGAAACCACAAAAGTCTCAAATAGTGAAAGCAATCTAGAGAAAGAAAAAATAAAAAGCTGGAGGTATCATGCCCCTTGATTTAGAACTACATTACAAGGCTATAGTAATCAAAGCTGTATGGTACTGATATAAAAACAGACACATAGATCAACAAAATAGAGAGACCAGAAATAAACCCACACACACAGTCAATTCATTTATGATGAAGGAGCCAAGAATACACAATGGGGAAAGGACAGTCTCTTCAATAAATGGTGCTAGGGAAACTAGACAGTTATGTGTGAGAGAATAAAACTGGAAAACTATCTTACACCATACACAAAAATCAACTCAGAATGGATCTAACATTTGAACATAAGACCCCAAAAACCCCTAGAATAAAACACAGGCAGAAATCTCAGTCTTGGTGAGGATTTTTTGGATCTGACACCAAAAGCAAAAATAAACAAGTGTGACTACATAAAACTAAAAAGCTTCTGCACAGCAAAAGAAACAAACCATCAACAAAATGAAAAGGCAATCTACCTAATGGGAGAAAATATTTGCAAATGATATATCTGGTAAGGGGTTAATATCCAAAATATACCAATAACTCATATAACTCAGTAACAAAAGAACAACAACAACCCAGTTAAAAAGTGGGCAGGGGCTCAGTCAGTTAAGCATCCAACTATTAATTTTGGCTCTGGTCATTGTCTCACAGTTTGTGAGTTTGAGCCCCACATCTGCTAAAATTTTTATTAAACTAAATAAAAATTAAATAAAAAATTAAAAATGGGCAGAGGATCTAAATAGACATTTTTCCAAAGAAGACAGAAAGATGGCAAACAGGTACATGAAAAGATGCTCAACATCATTTATCACTGGGGAAATGCAAATCAAAACCACAATGACACATTACTCCATACCTGTGAGAATGGCTGTTATCAAAAAGACAAGAAATATATGTTGGTGAGGATGTGGAAAGGGAACACTAATGCACTGTTAGTGGGAATGTAGACTGGTGCAGCCTCTATGTTTCACTCTACTGAAACAGTATGAAAGTTTCTCAAAACATTAAAAATAGAACTACCATATGATCGATGCAGCAATTCCACTTGAACTACCATATGATCGATCCAGCAATTCCACTTGAGTATTTATCTGAAGGAAATAAAAACACTAATTTGAAAAGATGTATGCACTGCCATGTTCATTGCAGCATTACTCACAATAGCCAAAACATGGAAACAGCCTAAGAGTCCTTGATAGATAAATGGATAAAGAAGATGAAATATTATTCAGTCATTTTTTAAAAAAGGACATCATGCCATTTACAACAACACGATGGGCCTTAAGTGCTTTATGCTAAATGAACTGAGTCTTATTTATTAATCTAAAACAATTTTTTAATGAGTCCATGAATATAGAGAATGGACTGGTAGTTGCCAGAGGCAGGGGTTTTATATATATATATAATAAATATATTACATACAAATAAAAAAATACATATATATACACATATATAGTTAATAATACTGTTATATTTGAAAGTTGCTAAGAGAGTAGATCTTTCTCATAATAGGAAAAATATTATAACTATGTACATTGATGAATGTTAACTAAACTTACTGTGGTGATCACTCCACAATATGTACATATATTGAATCACTATGTGGTACACCTGAAACTGATATCATGTTATCTGTCAATTATATCTCAATTTTTTTAAATAAAGCAGAAATCGATTAGTTAGAAAAAACAATGAGTAAACCAAAATAGCTGGTTCTTTGAAACCTAATCAACAAAATAGAAATAGTTAACCTGATTTTTAAATGATGAAGAGAAAGTACAAGCACAAAAAAGAAACAAGGTCAGAAGAGGAATTTTTTTAAATCATGAGACTACTTTATACAACTCTATAAAATAAAAACTTTTTAAAGAAAACATAGATGAAATAAGCAACATTCTAAACAAATGAATTGTGTAAAAAAATATAGAAATACATAGTCGTAAAAGAGCTCCCTCAGCAAAAAGGCACTAGGCTCAGCCAGTTTCACAAAGAATGTTACCAAATCTGTAAAGATCAGATGATGTAAATGCTACTTAAACTATTTCAGAGCATTGAAAAAAAATACAAATTATTTTTATAAAGCAAATTTAGTATCAATTCCAAAAGCAAACATTGCTCAATAAAATGCAACTATAAACCAATTTTACTTATTAAAATTAATGCAAAAATATAAATAAAATATTAGCATATAGAACCCCAAATCATCATGATCAAGCAGTGTTTGTTCAGTATCGGAAATCCATTAATACAATTAATCATATTAACAAAACTAAAGAGAAATATACACTCATCTCCACAGATTTTAGCAATGGAAAAACTACACATTTATGTTTTTTAAAAGCCTCAAAAACAGGAATACCTCATTGATATAAATAAAAATAAAATAAACTTTAAAAAATCAGCAGCCAATATAATGGGAATACACTAGAACAGCAATTTTCAAACTAAACTATGGTGTGTGGACCCAAACCAAGACATTATTTATTTGCCCTCTACACTATGTTAATAGTTTCACTGATGATGCAGAAGCAGTGATGGGCAAAATTGCTGTTGCCTTAGCACAAATCAAGGTAGTGGCACTAAACTCCTCTATGTAGTCACTGTATTCTTCATCACACATGTTCATTATGGTGGAAAAAGAGCTATTCTTAATTAAGAATATACTCAATGAGGTGGCTAAAAATAATTAAATGTATTAAGTTTCGACCTTTGAGCCTTTAATATTCTAGGTGAAGAAGTGGAAAGTATGCAGAAAGCATTTCTGCATTCCGAAGTAGGATGGCTGACACCAGCAAGAGCATTTGTGTGCTGAGGATGAGCATTTTTCATGGAATACATTTACTTGGAAGAACAACTGGCAAACAAACTACAGTTATTATATAGTTTATCGTTAGAGTTTATAGTTTTAAACATGGGTTTGACAGGTATTTCCCCAATAATTAATAAAGTGAGCTCTCATTTCAAGGAAAACAACTAACAATATTTGTTGCAATGAGAAAATATAAGCATCCAAGCAAAAATGAAAATTTTAGATTTTTTTCTGATGAGATCAGCAGTGATGTTTAAAAATATGACTGTTTGGATACCATATAAATCAAATGCATCCAGCATCTGCAAGACCTGCATAACTCAATGAACTCATTTTCCAAATGACTAATTTGTGGTGTTAACAAAACCACATATCGGTAAAGCAATCCATTGAAAGTGCAAGATGTCTCCAATGGATTTTAACAGAGTTCAAAAAGTTCACTCATATAGTTTAAGATTCTTCTTTGCAATCAACTTTTAAGAAACTATCACCTGTCAAGTTTTGGAGTAGCATCAAAGAATATCCATAAGTACATGAAAAGGTTATCAAAATACTCCTCCCTTTTCTAATTACCTATTTGAGTCCAGATTTTCTGAAGTACTTCAACCAAAACAATGTATTCCAACAGACTGAATGTAAAAACAAAGAATCTAGCTGTCTTCTATTATAAAGATAAAAAAGATCTACAAAAATGGAAACACTGCCATGCTCCTAACTTTTGTTTTGAACGTGATTTTTGATAAAATATACTTATGTTAACACATAATAGTTTTATTTTTGTAATTTTTCAATTAATTAATAAAACTTAAAATGTTTATGAACTTTAGCTTCTGATATCGAACACCTCAACAGATATAACTGTAATGAACAAAAGCTTTTTGAATTCTTCAGTAACTTTTAAGAGAGTAAAGGGGTCCAGAGACCAAAAAGTTTGAGAACTACTACCCTATAGACATTCCCATTAAAGTCAGGATGATGTCGGGTCTGGGCAGAAAATATACAAGATGAGATGGGCATATGTTGTGCCAAAGAGTATTGAAGCTATCAAAGACTTTTTGAATTATATATATAATATCATAGGTATCAACTTGAAGGAGCCCTTTCCCTCACCCACCCAAGCCAAAATAGGATACTATGAGCATCAAATGAGAACAGTATTTGTAATTCATTAAAATACATCAAATATATAACCATTCATGAGTTCCTAAGTTAGTTTAAAAACTACAAAAAAAAATTCCATTGGTCACCTTTGAAGACTGCTAAAACATCACCTTATTATCTGAAAACTGATAGTGTTTGAAAACATTAAGCACTTTCCCTAGCTTTTCCTGAATAACCTATTTCAGGGAAAAAATGGATAACTTCAAGTACCTATTATAAAGCCCAATGAATACGGAAGAAATGTGGTTAGAAAATCACTAATTTGTGGGGCGCCTGGGTGACTCAATCAGTTAAGTATCTAACTCTTTTTTTTTTAAATATTTTTTATTTATTTCTAGGAGAGAGAGAGAGAGACATCGTGAGCAGGGGAGGGTCAGTGAGAGAGGGAGTCACAGACTGAAACAGGCTCCAGGCTCTGAGCCGGCAGTCAGCACAGAGCCCGACGCGGGGCTCGAACCCACGAACCGCGAGATCATGACCTAAGCGAAAGTCGGACGCTTAACCGACTAAGCCACCCAGGCGCCCCATAAGTATCTAACTCTTGATTTTGACTCAGGTCATAATCTAAGGGTTGTGAGGTGGGGCTCCATGAAGCCTCCTTGAGTCTCTTTCTCTCCCTTTACCCCTCCCCACTCCCATCTTGTGTGCTTCCTCTCTCTCTCAAAAAAAAAATCACTAATTGCAACCTCTAATAGATCTCAGTATCAATATTCAATAAATGCGGAAAACTATGAGATGAAAATCAATAGAAAATTAGCATTTAAATAAGGCTGACATTTGAATCTGATTAACCTTAATGTCTCCGAGGGAGGCAACTAGTCATTTTGTTTTGTGATGTGATAAAAAAGAAATTACACAATACCACTCATGAAATTTTCCTGCCAAAAGCACCCAGTCCTCTAAATCTAACTACCAATTTATAGGAAGTACATGACTTGGGGATACAAATCAAAAGATGAAACAGACAAATACAGCATGTGGAAAAGTACAGGACAGTTAACATGGCATGGAAAAGAAAATGTTGGACTGCAGAGTGGGGTGAGGGACTTTTAACAGACAGACTTCAGAGGCACACAAAGAAAATGCAATGTGTCAGCATTATTTGGATCCTTAACTGAACCAACTGTAAAAAGGCATCTTTGAGACAACCTGAAAATTTTGAACATGGACTAAGTATTGGGTAATATTAATTTTGTCACGAGTGATAAAGTCCTTATATGTTAAGAGAGATTTCATGAATTTGTTTTAAAATATGCAAAAAAAAAAAGTGCAGAAGGATAATCCAAGTTAAGCAAAATATTGGTAGTTACAGAACCTGGCTGAGGGTACGTGAGGAGTTGTTAACCTGATTTAATTGTGTGTATGTTTGAAATCTTTCTATAAGCAACAGAAAGAGAAATCAAGAAACTGATCCCATTCACAATTGCACAAAAACCATAAAATACCTCGGAATAAACCTAACCAAGGATACAAGAGATCTGTATGATGAAAACTAGAGAAAACTTATGAAAGAAATTGAAGAAAACAAAAAGAAATGGAAGAACATTCCATGCTCATGGATAGGAAGAATAAACATAGTTAAGATGTCATTACTACCCAAAGCAATCTACACACTCAATGCAATTCCAATCAAAATTGCACCAGCATCCTTCTCAAAACTAGAACAAACTATCCTAAAATTCGGATGGAACCACAAAAGACCACGAATAGCCAAAGTAATACTGAAAAACAAAACCAAAACGGGAGGTATCACCATCCCAGACTTTAGCCTCTACTACAAAGCTGTCATCATCACGACAGTATGGTATTGGCACAAAAACAGACACATAGACCAATGGAACAGAATTGAGAACTCAGAAGTGGACCCAAACGTATACCCAACTAATCTTTGACGAAGCAGGAAAGAATATCCAATGGAAAAAAGACAGCCTCTTTAACAGATGGTGTTGGAAGAACTGGACAACAACATGCAGAAGAATGAAACTAGATCATTTTCTCACACCATGCACAAATATAAACTCAAAATGGATA
>NW_024080649.1:6186745-6412446 GCF_003009895.1 Hyaena hyaena | reverse complement strand
GGAGGAGGGCACTTGTGGGGATGAGCACTGGGTGTTATATGGAAACCAATTTGACAATAAATTATTTGTAAAAAAAAAAAAAAAAAGAAAGAAATCTTTCTATAATTAAAAAATCAAGTAGTATTCTGGTATTTGTAGATACCTATACCAACAATATGAAATACAAAATAAGTATATGCCATAGCACCCTGCCCTTGAATTTATAATCCTGGCAGGAAAATGAAAAAATGGAGGAAAAAAGAAAGAACAATGTAAGACTGTTTAAGGTAATGCTCAGATTAAGTAATTCAAGCAGTAAGTACAATTGCTCTAGGAAGAGATTAATATTACTTGAGTTATCTAAATTACAGGAATGATGTTTACTCTAATAAAAAAAAATCCACTAGGATATGTTTGTGCTTCTTTTGAATTTTCTCAGCTAGTCTAGTATGCAGACTAATTTTTCAATCTGAAATTTGCTGGAAACAACAGAAATTCTCAAAAGCTAGACAGTAAAAGCACATCTGTCTTGCCCAGTAAAATAATTTGGTGTTGAAGCACAAGCTTAAACAGCAAAAAGATGCAGATACACATGTAAATAAAATATGTTTATCCACAAAGGTCTACAGAATCATTTCAATAAAATTTTCAGAAGAATGTATACAAATAGTTTAGAGGAAAAGAACAATCTCTACAAACGTTTTCCTTAATTATGTCATGACCAGTTTAACCCACAAACCAACAATGTGGCTGCAATATTAAATAATACATAATATTAAATGTCTGATAACAGCCTACACTGATGCTGCTGCACCTGGCATACAGAAACACAGAATTACACCTAGTTGGTCTATAATACTCTGGAAAAACAAAAAGTGCAAGGTGTCAAGAAAATTAAAGAAAACACTATTATGGGTACAGCTTGTAAATGAGTATACAACCTATATGTGACCATAAGCAGATTACACACGAGTAAAATTAAATGCTAACCTATGCTCAGTGACAGATAATTTCTATATATTTTCACTAATAAAGAACAGCTGGCATCTTCACCATATCTGTGGTCATAAAGCAGCTTCACCTCTTCCTAAAACATTCCAGTATAAACTTTTACTTATCCAAAGATAAGTTACTTTCACCTTCTCTACTGGCCAAAACTAAGAAAATAAAAATAATAGATTGGGGGTGGTGGGCAGAATTCTTTATTCCAAGATTGCTACTTTTTATAAAGAAAGAATTGATTAGAAGCACAAAATAAGAATCCATTATAAATGTTAAGGATTACATACCATTAAACATAGCTATATATTATGACTAGTACTATACGTTGTATCAAGCTTTTAGTTTACTTGCTACATAGCCATTAGGCCAGCTCTAAAAAATGTTTACCATCCAAATAGAAATTCATTAGGGAATATCGAAATGTTTGTTTTATGGTTAGTTCTGCTCCTAAGATCAGCCTGAAGAGTTTTAATCGTTTGAAGGAAGGAAGGAAGGAAGGAAGAAAAAGAAGGTGAGCAGGACTATTCTCAAATAACTGAGTCTCCATTTTCAATAGTAACTATTCAAAAAACAAAGTTTCTGTCAGGCCTTGCATATCTATGTATAATAATTTTCATCATTTTAATAAAAAGAAATAAAATAAAAAAATAAAATAATGTATTAAACAGGTGGGCCGCCTGGGTGACTCAGTTGGTTAAGTGTCGACTTTGGCTCAGGTCATGATCTCACAATTCGAGGGTTCGAGCCCCGTGTCAGGCTCTGTGCAGACAGCTAGCTTGGAGCCTGGAGCCTGTTTCAGATTCTCTATCTCCCCCTCTCTCTGACCCTCCCCTGCTCACGCTGTCTGTCTGTCTCTCTCTCTGAAATAAATAAAAACATTAAAAATAATGTATTAAACAGATAACTAAAGACATTTAAATAAGGACTAATTGTACCAGTTTAATAAATGTTTTTTAGAACATAAAAATTAAAAATCTCTTATGCTTTAAAATCTTTGTATGTACTGCTTTTATAAAATGTGATAACCATTTATTGTTTAAAATAATTTTTAAAATTAAAACTAAAACTGTCCTATTTCTGGGACATCTGGGTGGCTCAGTTGTTAAGCATCCTTGGATTTTGGCTGGGGTCATGATCTCATGGTTCATAGATTTAAGCCCCGTGTCCAGCTCCAGCTCCACGCTGGCAATGCAGATCCTACTTGGGATTCTCCATCTACCTTTCTCTGCCCTTCCCCTATTTGAGCTCTCATACAAAATAAATAAACACTTTTTAAATTAAAAAAATGTCCTGTTTCTTATTTTCATTTTAGAAAGCAAAAGTGCACTAAATATCAGTGTTATCCTTTTGTTTTCAAATCAATTTAAATATGGAAAAGTATTTAAACACAGAAAAAAAGATTTTGGTTGGGTTTATAAACATTTTCATTTCTAAAAGTGTGGAAATATAAGGGATTAACTGATTTCATTTGCCCATCCCACAGCAATACAATTATAATGAGCTCAACTGCAAATGAAAAATAAGGCCTATATATTTTTAAATATCTGGTATATTTTCATCAAAAATAAGTAAAACAACAAGGGGCACCTGGGTGGTTCAGTTGGTTGAGCTTCCAACTTCGGCTCGGGTCATGATCTTGAGCTCCACATCGACTTGCTGCTATCAAGGCAGAGCCTGCTTCAGATCCTGTCCCTTGCTCCCTCTCCCCAACTTGTGCTCTCTCAGAAAAACATAAAACATTTTCTTTAAAAAGTTAAAAGAAAATAAAAAATAAAAAAATTAGTAAAACAAAAGCATCATCAATATTTTTTTTCACCTCTCCCTCATATTTTAAACTTGCTTCTTTCATTCCGCTCCAAGACCTTTGGAGTAGAAAGAAATTTTAATACAAATGTTTTTAAACAAAAGAACAATTTTAAAGATGGAATAAAGTCCACAAATTCAGATTTTCAATTTATTCCAGAAAAGATATTTTCAATGCATTTAAATATTTAAGTAGTATTAGGATAATATATAAAAGCTCTCACTAGAATATAAAACTGACTTTTTTCTTAGGGAGGACAAAAATTAATAGTGAAGAAATTATGTTTTTAAGACCTCTTTCTCATCTAAGTTTTTTAAGAAACACATTTTGTGAAGTTTAAATTTCTGGTTGTTTAGACCTACAAAAAAATTTTTTTAAAGAACAGTAACTACCTTGATATATAAACCATTCCTCACCTCATGACAGTAGTCTTCTTGTCATTCATTTTTTATACAGTATTTTTTCCTCCACTTTTTCTCAAAGAGAAATTCCTCTAAGTCACTGGTACCTGTCACCCACATTCAGTTCAGTTTGAACCTTCGAGCCCTATCTCATCTATATGGAGCAAATCTGAATCTAACAAATCAGATGAACAGCAACTGATTCCAAAAGCCAAGTTAAATACCAAAAAATTTCTAATAAACACCAGTATGCTATATATCCTAACAGAGTGATTAGTGTTAACACACACACTCACACACACACACACACACACACACCCCAACAACAACTAAGCATTTAATACTTATTTGAGATGCTTAAAAGAAAGTTTAATACCAGAACCTGGACCTAGGCTTTCAACTTCATTCAAATGAACTGGTTAAAAAAAACAAAAATAAACTGTCATTAAATTAGACCAAACCAACCAAGCCATAAAGACTATTAGGTACAAAATGGTTTTCCAAGAGTGGCTTTTTAATTCTCTTCTAGTAACCAAGTTTCTGTCAGATTTGTATCATTATACAACTAGAACTGTTTCCATAAAGTCACCCACCATTAAGAAATTACAATTCTTTTGGAAATCTCCCTGCAGACCACCATTCCTCCCTGGCAAAAACTCAATCTACCCCCTTCTCCTCCCTCCCTTAAGTATTGAGTTTCTTTCCCGAAGTAGAATTTCCATAAATATTACAATATTAAGGACTAAATTTTAATGAATACATATCAGAGGAAATGAAGGAACATTAACTCCCATTCAAACCTTCCTTAAAAAAAATGTTTCCAAGTTATATTTTTAACTTCCCCCATGATTCTCTTTAAAAAAGACGAACACAAAATCTCTCTGCTAATGACTTTATTCATGAATCTATAATGTAACTCAAAATAGCAAAGAACATTCTAAAAATTCAGATTAATATTTATCAACCAAATACATCACAGAATACGTCTATTTTTTATATAACTAACAAAAATGTCTAAAATGCACATGTGAGAGTATAAACACTCTCCACTTTGTGGAATTTCAAAGTAATGAAGATTTGCTTAATACAGTTTGGTGGAAAGCTCATTTACACAGTTGAATACATATAATTTAAAAGAAGTCAGACATAACTGATAAAATAACCATCTTATGGTTAACTTTTAGTAAAGTGCTACTTTCACACTGAAAAAAGAAAATTAAACATTTTTAAATGCTGAACCACCATTCTGAAGTGTTAAAATTTTTCTTTAGGATTCACTATGTTCATCATATTCAAACGTCTCCAATATGAGACCATACAATTTTGCAATCTAAAAAACTCCTTTAGTTCACAGATTATTTCCTGGAAATTAAAAATTCCTACACGATTGCTTAAATGAAGCTTTTCATGATACAGGTTGTATATTAGCCACAGTGATTTTTCATTGTTTAAAACATAATCTTTGGTTTGAAGTTGTCCTGGATAGACTAGCTGGATGGCTGTGGTTAGTGAAATATTCATAAAACAGCACACTAGCTTCTTTTAAACCACACCAGTAACTGGGTCAGTGGCCTAAAGGCAGGGAATGGCACATTTTGAACATCTGGCAAAATGAGTTCCCCGAATCCATAACTGACGTGGTCAGGAATAAAGAAAACCGGTGCAGCTGAGGTTTTCACCTCCTTTCATCAAAGACGTCTATCAATTTATTAAGAGCATTCTCCATTTCTTTCTGAGGAAATTATTTGGGAAACAAATCTAATTTGAATGAAGGCACATGGGTACAAATCTTAAATAGATAAGGAAGACCAACAAAACTGCTCAAATAGTATGGCTGTGTCCATCCCAACCACCCACGCACATCTCATGTCTGAGGCTGAATATCATCACTGCATAGACAGCACCACATGGAAAACTCTATGCCTGTGAGCATATATATCCGATCAGAAAAAGCTGGTGGTGGTTTTCCAGAAATAATAATGAGACTTTCAATGATGCAAAAATTGTCCTTTTCCCCAAATGAAAGGTTTTAAATTAACAGCAAAGGACTATAATAACAATGGAAACCGTAAGAAGCCATAAAGTTAAATCTCAAAAAGGACAAGTTTCAATTTCATAGCTGAAGGCTGCTGATGATTTCTTCTCTCTCTCCTTGAATAATCACATGCAAATGCCTTTTAGCAATGGCAGCATTCAAATCCCACAAAAAATCAAGCAGTGTCCCCGTAAGGAGCACCTCCATTGGCACAAACTGTAAAACCTGTTGGGGTGCGTCAGAGTTCAGCAAAGACCTCAACAATTCATTCACATTCTGCAGATACTGGAAAACTGGATTCGGAAGTTCCTGGTAACCCACACACAGCAGGACTGCACAGGTCTTCAGGGTCTCAGAGGAAGTGGGACAAGAAAACGTGATGACTCTAAAACAGTTGTGGAGCACAAAGATCAAACCAGCCATAAATCTTGTAAAACAAGAAAGTACAGGCAAAATCATAGCATCTCCTGTCTGAAGCTGCTGCAATGCGTGTATAAGGCAGTCCAAAAACAGCTGCTGGTAAATGGGGTCTCCATCATGAAGCAATGAACAGCTGAAGGCCATGAGTTCAGCTGATTCCAAGCGCTGAACTTCCAATGGTATATGTGCTTTGATATCGCTGAGGGGTGGAAAGCCCACAAGCAGGCACTTTATTTGGTTGTTGGGTTCTACCACCTGCTCATCCTGAAGGCACTTGGTGAGGCTAAACAACTCAGAAAATATCAGTTCTTCAGTAAAAATGTGACAAGAACAGTAATACTGCTGTTTGGGCCAGAATTTGGAATCCAAATTCATGGCTCCTCCTAATGACTTTTCAATTGCTTCATTAAGAGCCTTTAAAATTTCACCATCACAGAAAGGAGAACACTTTACCTTTGGCAGTTTCTTTCCCTCTAAAATATGCCATAAGTGACACTCAAGATTGAAAGCTGTCCCTTCTAAGAGAGAACTTTGCCCAGAATGATACACAGCATGCTCTTCTGCCCAACTATTAAAGTATCCTTTGGCCACCTTATCTTTCCATGAAAGGGTTTCCAGCATTTTCCTTTCATTATAGGTTTTAAAATATCTGTTCCTCTGCCCAAACCGTTTTGTATTTGTACTACAACCGATATTAGATTTTTTCACTAGCCAATTACTTCTGGAGAGAGGCTTTAACTGAAACTTTTCCATAAAATATTGAACAGCATAGTCCCTTAAATTATTCAGTTTTGTTTGTTCCCCTTTTCCCATGCACTGAAACAGCCGAATGTTCTCAGAAATAGTCTCTAGCTGGTATTTATGAAAGAACATACAACATTCTTCGTGCCTTTTAAGAAAAGATTCGGGAATCACGTGATGGGGAAAGAGAGCTTTTTGGGTCATTTCAGTCCCAAAATTCAGCACCATCTTAGATAATAGAGGATGGATCGCCTCTCTTCCCTTATAGTGGAGACATACCACATAGACTTCTGAGTTTCCTGCCTTGCTAGTAGCAGGTTTGAAAACATGGACTTGGTCAAAGGAACAGTTTAGCAGGTACATCAGATTTATGGAACAATGTTCAAACAAAGTAAACATCTTCAGAACAAAAGAGCCACCATTTCCAAGAGTCGTCAGAGCAGTGACAACTTCACAGTAATGCAAAGAAGAGACTAAAGCTTCTTGTTCACCTGGGTTTCCTTGGCAATCAAAACTCCCATCTGCAGTGATCAAGTGAATGGTAGCCATGTTGCTTATGAAATTCTGAAGTCCAGTCAGATATTTCAAGTTCATGATATCACCGGTGTTATCTGGACCAAAGTACCACCAATGCAAGGTATTTGCAATAAGTCGGTCATCCATAATCATCATAAGATTGTCATTTGCTTCATGGTATGGATTCAAAGTATTAGCTACCCAACTCCATTCACAGGGGAACCGATGGGATTTTAAGTAGTGATTGAGACTAGCTATAAAAGCTCCAGGAGCTTCACAAAGGTGTAGAGAATTCAGTTTTCCATTCTGAAAAGCGTCCTGTGGAATAAGTGGAAAGCTGCACAAAATTTCATGAAACTTACACCATGCTTGAGTACAAAGTTCAGCGTTCACAGATTTTTTCACATGAGAAATTATTTTTCCAGCTTTATTAGTAAAAGCAGTGTGTTCATGCCACTCATCCAATTTCTTGTCACTCAGTAGGTTTTTTACTTCATTTAGGGAGTTCTTCAAATCAAGCAATGCATTAAATTCCATGTGGTCACAAGTGAAAATCTCATTGGGATCTGGTAACTGCCACTCATTATGAAGTGGCTTGCCATAAGAAAAGTTCTTGGCAAAGAGTTCAAAAATGTCAGCAACAACATCTGGGCTGAATGTCTCAGGACTTGAACCCAGTGGTGGTTTTCTGCACTTACTCATTTTCAAATTAAATTAAAATCTAGAAAAAGAAAACACATAATTAAATGAATCAAATTTATTAGTGAGTGAAATCTCATCCACAGCAAATCGGAACACACTCATGACAAACTGCATAAAATGGGAAGGCTAATATCAGCACACGCTGTTACATAATGAGACAATTTGGAATAAAGTAAAAGTCAAGGCTTTCATACCCAACAGAACTGAGCTCAATTTCCAGCTCTGCAACTCACAGCTAAAAAGGAGTCTTGGGAAAATTATATTTTTGAGCCTATTTCTTATTTAAAAATTAGGGTATTAATTTTCTAGATGAGGATAAAACATGCTAACATATAAAAGGTATACACCAAAGAATAATCATCAGTGATGGCACCTCATATGACCATATTAATCCATCTAGCTCCTCCCAAAGTTTCCCTCTACCCATAGCTGAGACACCACCCACACGGCCCCCAAACACTGTCAGACTAAGATTCATCCCTGAACATGACCTTTGGTGAAGCTTTAACAAGTGACTTTTAGGGAGTTTCGTTGTTGTTGTTTTACTTTTTTTTTAAGTTTTTATTTATTTATTTTGAGAGAGAGAGAGAGAGAGAGAGAGCAAGCACACGCAAACTGGGGAAGGGCAGAGAGAGGGAGAGGCAGAATTCCAAGCAGGGTCCACGCCATCAAAACAGACCCCAATATAGGTCTCTAACTCACAAACTGTGAAATCATGACTTGAGCCAAGCTGAAGAGTTGAATGGTTAACCAACTGTGCCATCCAGGCACCTCAAGACTTTCAGCTTTTTTTTTAGTTCCCTCCAAATCTCACCTCCTTCCAGGAGAAGTTTCTACACCTAAACCCAGTACTGATATTGCTACCAGACCTCCCTGCCACCACACACTTATTTACCTACAGGGACTGTCAAGTACATCCTTCATCCAGATCTCACACTCTTGCTAAAACATGCACTTTGGTGGTACCAAATCACTTACATAGGCAACTTCCTAACACTCATCACCATACTGCTTGTTGACTGTGGTGTACTTGACTAGTTAGCCTCCATTCAGCTCAATGCTGAAACTGAACTATATAGTTCAACTTGGCATGTCCGTAAACTAGACTCCTGTTTCATCTGTTCAGACAGCTCCATGCTTCTTCCACTATAAAATATTATTTCTTCTTGCCACTAAAACGTAACACACTTTGGGGGTGCCTGGGTGGCTCAGTTGGTTAAGCGTCCAACTTCAGCTCAGGTCACGATCTCATGGTTCATGAGTTGGAGCCCCACATCAGGCCCTGAACTGAGAGTACAGAGCCTGCTTGGGATTCTCTCCCTCTCTTTTTGCCACTCCTCCACTCATGCTTTCTCACTCAAAATAAATACACTTAAAAAAAAAAAAAAAGAAAGAAAGAAAAGTAACATACTTTGACAGAAAACCTTTAAATGGAAGAAATATTCTCACTGAATATACAAATTACAGTCACCCTGACATTCTGTGTTCTAACACTGACTAAGAAATCAAACCTATCTGTCCACTGGAGAGGGATAAGAGAAAGAAGCATGGCCTAATGGCATAGTGTTGGGTAAGTCCCAAATTCCAGCAGACATAGCTGTAAGTATTACCTAGTACTTGTTAGTTCAATGTTAATCAATAGGTGTTTTAGTTCATAACTTCCTAGTTTATGTAGTATATTCGATTCATTCTACACTAGTTTTTTCAAAAAGAATCTAAATTTGTCAAACAAAAAATTGATAAACACTATCCCACAAAAAGCCAACAGATGATGATTAAATTGGAAAATAAAGATGAGCTAGTGCCACAATAAATACAATAATATCCAGAAGACTGTAATCTATTAGCATTTACTTTGTACTGGTCTTTTGGCAGTTCTTTTATATTTTGTTTATATTATTTACAATCCTGTCTATTCTACTAGCTTGCAAGCTTTGTGAAGTAACAAGTATCTTCTTAGTCATTTGTCTGCCACAGTATATTTAGCATATACATAAGTTATAGCTATTAGCCACATTTGCCCATCAATATCTTTTTCTTATTGTTCACTGTTAGAACCTATATCCAGACAAATTCTGAAAGAAAGCAAAAAGGAGGCATTGACACATTCACTAAAATCCTAAATAAAAGCAAATGAAAGTTTATTACAAGTTGTTCTGCCTTAATTCACACTGTGCTTACTGGAAACTAAAACCATGTTTAGGTCACAACTATACTCTACTTTGGAAAAAGTATGATTTTAGTCATTAACTTCACATACTAATTAACAGCTGTAAGGAAGTTCTGAAATCTTACCTACTACATAATACTTTCACATGAGAAAAGTGAGTCAAACATTCCAATGTTCTTCCTGACTACACCTGTTGTACACAAATCAAGATATATATCTTATATCTTGAATATATATATCAATACATATATCTTCACTATATATATCTTAAATATATATCTATCTTCAATATATATAACTTGAACAAATATATACATATATAGAATGTTCAGGTCTATAATCCAACCTTTGTTTCCTTCTATCGAATTCCCAGAGTCCAACCACTTCTCACCTCCACCTCCAGCTACCAGCCTCCTGATTGCGGACGCTGCCAACTCTCCGCTGTATTACTGCCATAGCCTTCTAACTGGTTTCTTCTCTTTGCCTCCTTTGGTTTCCCATTTCACTCAAAATAAATGCCACAGTCCTTAGAGTAGCCTACAAGGCTCTTGAAGATTTCTGTCCTCCAGCCCCAACCTATCTCTAATCTGTCTTTTATCCCTCTTATTTATTCTGCTCCAGCCACATAAACTTTCTTGCTGTTAACTGAAACACCAGGCCGACTGCAACCTGAACTCCTTTGCACCGGCCAATCCCTCTGCCTGGAATACCTTCAGATTACCTGCACAGCTAACTTCCTCACCTCCTTCAAGTTATTTACTCAAGTGTAATTTCTCTCTGAGACCTACCCTGACATCCTAATAGCATCTTGCACTACCAACGGTAAAGAAAAGGATCTTGCTGTACTTTTTTTCCCATGACACTCTTTTCCTTCTAACATATAATTTGCTTGTTATGTTTATTATTGTCTTCCCCAAACTAGAATCTTAGCTCCACAGGGCAAGGATCTTTGTTGACTCGTGTATCACCCCGAGGTTAGAACAGTGCTTAAGGTACACAGTAAAAACCATTCTGTGATTATCTAATAAACAGACGTGTATTATACTTAGCACAAACAGCCCTCCTCTAATTAGGTTCTTAATATGAGTCAGAACTTCACTCCAGCACTTCAATGCTTAACCAAAAATTTTTAAAAACAGCAAAGCACGTGGTTTACAAACCTTAAGAAAAAAGTTTCCAGCATGTGTTCCTCTGTCCTTTACATTAAGCATTTCTTAGAGCTTTGTGGCATCATGATTCTGCTAAGAGGGTCAGTATTTCCATTCTTATTTTGCAGATTCGATTAGAAAGTCATGTTCTCCCTGCCCAGGTCCACAAACGAAAATACCCGCAAAATTCGTGGGCCTGACACAAACCCCACCAGATCTTATCAACAGTGCTCTCTCCAATTAACGCTTACAAAGGAGCTTTAGAAACGTTTCTGGTGAAACTCCTCCCAGCAACGGTGAAAATAACAGCTAAAGAGTATCCAGCGCTTTACTCTGGGCCAGGGAAACCCAAGACCTCGTTTCACCTGATGGGACTGAGCCTCAGGCTCCATTCGAGCGGCCCGAGCCCTCCTGACGTGGTGGAAGCTCAGTTCCAGCCCTTGCCTCACCCTCTGGAAAAGTCGAAGGACGACCAGGGCTCGGAAGCCGGGTCTGATTACCTTCGCTCACGCCCACTTCGGCTCCTAGAGTCTAGAGAGGCAGAGCGCTTCACTCACTCTCCCCACTCGAGGAAACCATCCTCCACTTCCGCTCCCGGGGCTGCTTCCCGGAACGGTCGCTCCTAGGGATTTACGGCGCCGCCCACCGCAGTGAAGAGAGGTGGCGCAAGAAAGGCGAGGAAGGAGGCCCGGACCCTCCCTAGCGACACCAGGAGCGGTACCCCACCTTCAGGTCGCGCCGCCGCGCAACGCCGGCCGTCCGCGGCCGGAGGGCCCTGAGAGACACACTGCGCACGCGCCTCACAGCCGAGACGGGCTGGCGTCACGCGCCAACGTTACGTGAGCCGGGGACTCTGGCAGCGCAGAGGCCCTCGTTCTCTATAGGTATTTTTTCTTTCCGGGTACTGGTGAGAAGGCTTCTATGGCAACGGAAACCGCTCGCGGAGGCGGGGCATCCTATGGCCCCGCCCCCTCAGGGAGGTGGGCGGGACAAACCTGTCCGGGACACTCCGGCTCCGCCTACCCAGAAGCTGAGCCGGGAAGGTTTTGTAAAGTTGTTAGGCAGAAGATGGTTCATAGTACAGGTTGAGTTAAAACTGAGGCTCAAAAGACAATAGGAAATTAAAAGCCAAACTAGGCAAACTGCGAGATAACATATATATGTTAGTATATATAGTAATATATATGTTATATATATGTGTATATATAGTAATATGTTATATGTGTGTATATATATAGTAATATATGTTATATATGTGTATATATAGTAATATATGTTATATGTATGTATATATATAGTAATATATGTATGTTTTGTATATATGTGTACCTATATAGTAATATATATATATATTTATAAACCAGAAAGGAAAAGACAATCTCAAAGGAAAATTGGGCAAAAATTTGGACAGGCCATCCAAAACTAGTAAAACAGCCAGGAAGGATGTACAAAAACTTTTAACCTATTATAAAAGAAACACTTGGAAATGAAAATAAGTTTCATTTTTACTTGATTTAGCAAAGAATGATAATGTCCACTGTTGGTGAGATTATGGAGAAACCAGTTGATATACTGTGCACGGGGCTAAAAACTGGTATAAACCTCACAGAAGGCAAACTTTAAAATGGCCTTGCACCTCAGCTGGGCAAGTCCCACTCCTAGCAATTTATCCTTAGGAAACGCAACATAACAGGCACTCACTTTGGACAAAATATTCATTTCATCTCCTTAATATCAACAATAACAAAAACTAGAAACTCTAAATGTCAACTTTAAGGGGATTAATAAAATTCTTTGTGATACAGGGGCGCCTAGATGGATCAGTTGGTTATCAGGTCATGATGTCACAGTTTGTGAATTCCAGCAGGCTCCCTCTCCCCAGAGGGCTCTGTGCTGACAGCGCTAAGCCTGGAGCCTGCTTCTGATTCTGTGTCTTCTTCCCTCTCTGACCCTCTCCTGCTTGCATTCTGTCTTTGACTCTCTCTAAAAAAAATAAATGAAAGATTTAAAAAAGTTATTTGTGATACATCCACATAACAGGATACCATTCAGGCAATAATAATGTGTGTCAACAGTATTGCATAAAAATGGAATATAGAACTGTGTGCAGAGTTTGTTCAAAAAAAAATTCTTTGTTCTAAGTCCTCCAGGATGTTCACCAATGAAGAAAAAAAAGTCTTTTCAAAAAATAGGGCTAGGATATTTGGATATTCATATGGAAAAAATTTTTATTTGGATCCTTACATCATAAAAATACATTTTATTTGGGCTACCAAACTATATTTTATAAGTCAAATAACTCTCGGGGCACCTGGGTGGCTCAGTCAGATGTGTCCCACTCTTGATTTTAGCTCAGGTCATGATCTCACACTTCATGAAATCAAGCTCCACATTAGCCTCTGCACTGACAGCACAGAACCAGCTTGAGATCTTCTCTCTCCCATTCAAGTGGCCTGAGCCACTACCCCATGCTCTCTCCCTCTCAAAACAACCAAAAATTAAACTTTAAAAAAAGTAAAAGTAAAACAACTATTTTAGCAGAAAACAGCTTGGTGACCTTGAAGTAGGCAAATGTATACAACAAGGCAGAAAAAGTACTAATCATAAAGGAAAATATATAAATTGAACCATATTAAAATTAAGATACCATTGAGAGTTTAAAGACAACCTACAGAGTGGGAGAAGATATTTACAATATATACGTATGACAAAGGACTTGTACCCAAAATATATAACTATTACAAATTAATAAGAAAAGATGCCCTAATGGAAAAATGGACAGTAAAAATACTTCTAAAAGATGATATGATATCCAAAAGTCTAATAAACATGAAAAGATGCTCAACTTCATTAGTTTTTGGAGAAATGCAAACTAACCCCATAATGAGATATAATTATACCTTACACTGGCTAAGATGAAAAAGATGAAATATTAGTGTTAGAAAATATGAGGGACAACTAATGGAAAGCTGTCTGGAAGGAAAAGATCTTCCAAGATATTCCAAATTCACAGGTTGGTTACCCTTTAGAAAAAAAAAAAAGCTATTTATATATAGTCAACTGCTGAGATCCTATGGGTACTATTCAACCACTTTTGCCAAATGTCTATGAAACATTCCATAAAGCTCTGTTAAGCCCCTTCTCAATCAATCTCCCACTCCCAAGAAGCAACCACTAATCTCTATTATATCATAGTTTAGTTTTGCCTATTTTAGAATTTTATATAAATTCAGTCACCATAGTTGTTTGTTTGCATCCCATTTCTGACTGGAAATCCTGAGGATGGATGGATGGATAGATGGATGGATGGATGGATGGATGGATGGATGGATGGATGGATGGATGGATACATAGATAGATATCAATTGATCAATAGATATAGTAGGGGAGAAAAAATATCTTTTCCTTCTACCCTCCTAGGTTCTTTGCTGGGGCTCTGTAATAAAAGATAGACAAGAGAAAAGCACGTTAAGTTTACTAATATTTTATGTGAGCCGGGAGCCTCCACAAGGAAATGAAGATCTAAAGAAACCATTAAATCTGAGTGTTTTCATACTAAGTTTGATGAGAAGTGGAAAGTTGTGGGGAAATGTGACAAAGGAGCATAAGCTAATGGTAGCACACTGGGGGAAATTTAGGCAAGGCATGTTCATCTAGATTCCTCTTGGAGTCCTTCCATCTTCAGAAATAAGGATATTCCTTTCCTACAAGTATAGGGAGGGCATATCTCACATGAGGATCTTGTGAGCTGCTTCAGGGCAAGGTCAGAGAGTCCTTCCTACACCTGCCATTTCTCAAATTCCTTTAGCTTAAAATATTTAATATGCCAATCACCATATTTTGGGGTAGTATGTTCTGAACCCTGTCAATATTCACCCATGCTGTTTTATGTATCTGTGGTTCATTCCTTTTTATTGCTAAGTAGTATGCCATTGTATGGATGAACCACAATTTAGTTATCTATCCTCTTATTGATGGACATTTGAGTTCTATTTCCAGATTGAGGCTATTGTGAATAAACTTGCTATGAATATTCTAGTACAAGACATTTTTGTAAGTGTATGTTTTCTTTACCCTTAGGTAAATACCTGGGCATGGAATCAATGGCTGGGTCATAGGGTGGATCAGGGTTTCTTAGCTCAGCATTAATGTCATTTTGAGAATCACAGAGGCAGATCTATGTGTAACTTTAAAGTAATCTCCCAACAATTTTCCCAGAGTGCTTGAACAATTTTACATCCCTACCTACAATACCTAAGAATTCTGGGCCTTGCAAACATGGCCCAGCCACGGTCTGAGCTGTTGGCAGACAAAGCTCCATAGACAGCAGAATATTTTCATGCTCTGAGCACTGGGGAGAAAGGATTTGGTTATAAAGTTTCCTGCCTGGACAGTATTATTCTGGGATTTATGTGCCATGGTAGTGCCTTAACACCATAATGGCACTGGCAACAAGTTCATCTATGGGGAGAAATTTGATGAGAATTTCATCCTGGAGCATATCGATCCTGGCATCTTGTCCTTGGCAAATGCTGGACCCAACACAAATGGTTCCCAGTGTTTCATCTATGCTGCCAAAACTGAGTGAGTGGATACCAAGCATGGGGTCTTTGGCAAGGAGAAAGACGGCATGACTATTGTGGAAAACATGTGGAACACCCTGGATCCAAGAATGGCAAGACCAGCAAGAAGACCAACATTGTTGATGAGGACAAATCTAATAAATGTGACTTGTGTCATATCTTAACCACCCTTATTCCTTCTGTAGCTTAGGAGAGTACCCCTTCACCCCTATCTCCTCAAAATATCCCATAATCTTTGTGTTCCTTGGGGCAGTTCAATGGGTCCCATATTTCCCTTATCACCCTCCATATCAAGTTATATTGCAGAGTTAAATCTATGATTATGAAATAAAAACTAAACAACAACAAATTCTTGTTACTTCACATCCTCACCAATTTTTGGTGTTGTGAGTCTTTGTCATTTTAGCTATTGGTGGGAGTTGGTTGCTTTTTACATCTGATTCTTAACAAATATTAATTAAAAATGAAAAGCTGTGGATATTGTTCTTTTATGGGACTAGATACTAGAAGAAGGATATATGATTTCTTAAATACAATTACTATGTTCCCTGAGCTTTATAAATATTATCAGGAATATTCCAAACAACAAAACATACTGAACCAGTCTTTACTAAAGTAATCAGAACATTAACCAACATTTGTTGAGTACATAATATGTGCTAAGCACTGAAAACTTCACCTTTTTTATTCCTTTAATCTTCTCAACAATTCCATGAAGTAGATACATGTATTGTACCTTTTAAACAGAAAAATCAATGACCAAAGTGATTAAGCAATTTGCTAAAGGTCATGGAGTCACAAAGTAGCAGAGTCAGGGTTTGGACCTAGGCCTGCCTAACTCCAAGGCCAATCTGTTCTGCAAAGAATTCCTAGAAATTACCTCCAGTAATTTAAAAACAACTTTATAGCCCACCTTCATGGCCAGAAATGTTTATATGAGGCCAGTGATTTTACTAAAAATGATGAGTTTTAGGGCACCTGGATTGCTCAGTCGATTGAGCGTCTGACTCTTGATTTTGACTCAGGTCATGATCTCACAGTTCATGGGATCAAGCCCCATGTCCCTGCATGGGGTTCTGCACTGACAGTGTGAAGCCTGCTTGGGATATATATATGTATACGTATATATATATATATGTATGTGTGTGTGTGTATATATATATATGCATGAATCTGAGCTACAATTATTCTTTCTAATTTCTGAGCATTCTTTATACTCAACTGGCATGGCAATGAGAATAGAAGTATCATGTAAGAATTAAAACAACCAGCTCTCCATCCTCTGCTCTGATTATGTTTCTCTGCAAAGCAAACAGAAACTAAACTACTTCTGTGGTCATTTATCACCAATCAACTTGCTGAGTCTCTAATTACATCTTTAGACAGATTCTGTGAGGTGACAGTGTATAAATCAATTTTCCAAAATCCCAGAGGGAGTTGTCTGGGATGATGGAAATGTTCTATAGCTTGATAAGGAGGTTTAGGTTAAGAGGTATATGTATCTGTCAAAATTTATCAAGTGGTATAATTAAGATTTGAGCATTTCACAAAACACAAATGTTACCTTTAAAAAAGCCATAAACAAATATTGAATTCTAGTTACCCACTTGGATGCTGAAGTCAAGTCTTTAGAAAGAAGCATACTGACATCTTACTTTGAAGTGCACCACTCATAAGATGGATTGATAAACAGATAGAGGGATGGATCGATGGTGAGGTAAATGTAGTATGATGTTCACAATTGTAGAATCTAGACAGTGGACACATGGATGTGCACTAATTCCTTCAGCTTTTTTCTGTTGAAATTTTTTTCATAATAAAATAGTGGGAGAAATAAACAGATTCACATCATAAAAGGCAAGAATGGCATCTCTTTCTATTAAAAAATACATATATTCATGCATACAGAAGTACCTAGTACTTCCCATTAATACAGGAAACAGAAGTTCTGAATGAACTTTACGTGAACAGCAGTGGATTTGGCCCCAACCAGGCCAGTGTTCTTATGGCTCAGTCATTCAGTCCATTAATCTGATTTGGAGAACACCATTTAGGCTTGGTTTTTGACCAATTTTATGATCTTAAATTGTTCCTATACTTTGTCACATACTGTTCCATTTTAATCTCTTCTTGCCACCTGGAACAGACCATTGTTTAGAGTCAGCACACCAGGGCACCTGGGTGGCTAAGTTGGTTAAGCATTCGACTTTTGATTTCTGCTCAGGTCACAGTTTGTGGGTTGGAGCCCTGCATCTGGCTCCATACTGACAGCATGGAGGCTGCTTGGGATTCTCTGTCTCCCTCTCTCTCTGCCTCTCCCCTGCTCATGCCCTCTTTATCTTTCTCAAAATAAATAAACAAACATTTAAAAAAGTAAAATAAATAAAGGCAGCAAACCAAGGAAGGGAACCCTTGACACTGAAATTCCAGAAGTCAGCAAAGGTTGTAAACCTGATAATTGTCCCAATTTCTCTCATGATGATCTTCACTAAATCTTTAAATTGTAGGGGCGCCTGGGTGGCTTAGTCGGTTAAGCGCCCGACTTTCGCTTAGGTCATGATCTCGCGGTTCGCGGGTTCGCGCCCCACGTCAGGCTCTGTGCTGACTGCCAGCTCGGAGCCCATCCAAATTCTCACACAGCATCTTAAGCTCTGGAAATTCAATGTTAAAAAGAGAAAATATAGTAAAAGTTAAAACCAATTTGTCTATTCAACTATTAAGTAGAGCACCTACATTGTAGTATTTGGGGGAAAGTGCTTGAAAAGAGCCTGAAATCTCTTCTTGCTTACTGTTTCGGAACTAGACAAAAATTATTAAAACAAATCAATTAATTTTTTGGCATAAATGAAAAAACTGTAAACATCAGTTTATGAAAGCAGTTTTTGTCTATTTTTGGTGCTGTAACATGTAGTTAAACCTCATTCTGCATTTTAATAAACATTCAGGACTACAATGCAGTATGAAACACCTTTCTCAAAACTTATTTTTTAGCAATTCATTTATTTCCTTACATAGTTAAAATTAACATACTGAGTCACTTACTAAAATGGGGAAAAGTAAAAATGTGTTTTTACATTATGAAATCATTAAAGATTATATTTTAGATGAACTTTACTATTCATAATACAATCTTTAATAATATGCTGACCTAAAATACTTATTTACTTAAAATCACTTGTTTATTTTCTTCATGAAAAAATGACCAAAATGACTTTTTAAAAAATTCTCAAGGGTTTAAGAAATAACATATATTACTGTGAGATGGGCACAGTTTTAAAGAAAAGTAAACACTAGTATATGGAATAGAACACGAGATGTGGCCCACCCTTGAAGCCTTAATCATTTCACTGCAGATACAACATGTTTAAAAATAAACAACATTATACAACTAAGTGCTCCATTGTATGGTACAGATTAAGTGTTGTGGGAGTCTAAAGCAGGGAGACTTGGCAGGGAAAAGATGGAGAAAAGAGACTCTAATTTTTGTCTTAAAAGATTGCTGTTATTTGGGGACAGGGAATACCAGCCAATCTTAGGAAAATAATGTGGGTTAAAAAAAAACAGACAAGAAGAAGGGTAATTAGAGAAAAGGAATGGTAGGTTAAGATTGAAATGCTGTATAGGTAGTGTCTCAGTCAGTTTAGGCTGCTACAAGAAAGCACTGTAGATGGGGTGACTTAAAGAACAGAAACTTGTTTCTCACAGCTCTAGATGCTGGGAAGTCCAAGATTAAAGTGCTGGAAGATTTGGTTCCAGTGAGGACTCTTAATGGGTTGCAGATCCACTTTCTCACTGTGTTCCCACATGACAGAAAGAGAGCAAGTGCTCTGGTCTCTTCTTACAAGGACACTAACCCTATCATGAGGACCCCACCCTTGTGAGCTCATCTAAACCTAATTACCTCCCAAAGGCAAAGTCTGCATCTCCAAATACCATCACACTGGGGGCTAGAGTTTCAATATATGAATTCTGTGGGGTCACTACTCAGTCCATAGCAAGTAGTGAAGAGCCAGAATATAGAGGACCACGGAAGCCAGACTAAGGTGCCAGAATCTGCTGCAACAGGAAATGGTTAAGAGGGAAAGAAATGACTAAGTTTGGTTCATACAGAGATAAGGATGATAGTGGAACAGTCAAGCAGAAATATCCAGGAGGGAGTTAGAAATCAATGGGTAGCTGAAGTTCAGGTAAGAAAACTAAAGTAACAATCAAGGGTGCCTGGGTGGCTCAGTCCATTAAGCGTCCAACTTCAGCTCAGGTCATGATATTGTACTTCATGAGTTTGAGCCCCATGTTGGGCTCTGTGCTGACAGCTCAGAGCCTAGAGCCTGCTTAGATTCTGTGTCTCCCTCTTTTTCTGTCCTTCCCCAACTTGTGCTCTGTCTTCCTCTCTCTCTCAAAAATAAACACTTACGGGGCCCCTGGGTGGCTTAGTCGGTTAAGCGTCCGACTTTCACTTAGGTCATGATCTCGCAGTTCGTGGGTTCAAGCCCCGCATCGGGCTCTGTGCCGACTGCCAGCTCAGAACCTGGAGCCTGATTCCCAGTCTGTGTCTCCCTCTCTCTCTGACCCTCCCCTGCTCACACTGTCTCTCTCTCTCCTAGAAATAAATTTAAAAATATTAAAAATAAAAAAATTAAAAAAAACACTTGAAGAAATCTAAAGTAACATTCAACTCTGTGAGTTTTTTAAGTACCTGCTTTATTATTATTTATTACTAACAATGATTATACTTAATTTGGAAATGGAATCAATACCAAAAATTGTTAAAGCACTAGCCCTGGGGGACTCTCTACTGTTAATAGCTCACCTAGCATTGTCCCTCCTGGGGATCAATATGGCTTCTCATTTTGAATAGTTAAGCACAACAGTGCTAACTACTGAGTACCTGGGTTAGAACATCCACCTACCAGCTACATGGCCTTGGGCAAGGAACACCTCCAAGGGTCACACTGAGGATTACCAAACGAATGTAAAATGCTTAGCACTGGCTCTTGCACTTAGCCAGCATCTGATAGAGGTTAGTTGTTCCTGAACAATGTCTGTTCTTTCCTGGAAGATGGGGTGCTAAATTCAGACTCTCCTTGCAAGGTTCTCCTTTGGCTGTTTCTTCTTATATTCCAAACCCTTAATTGAGTAGGAGGAAAAAAAAGGGGGTGAGGGGGAAGACTAAGGAGAAGAAAGGGAAAAAAGAGAAGACAATTGAGACCAAATTATTTCATAGCTGTCATTGAGAAGCTGTCAGCTTCTGTTTTCAACAATTTGGGCAGGTTTCAAAGAGCAGAAAGAAGACTGGCTGTAAAATGAATGAACACATGACTCAACACGGATGCATTTCCAAAACATAATGTGGAAAGATAAAGGCACGCCGCAGAACAGTTTTTACATTGCCTACCATTTATGTAATGTTTGAAAACAAATAAAACAATTCTGTTTCATGTTTATTGATACAAACATAGTCAAAATAGAAAAACACAGATGATAAAAACACACTGACTTCCAGAGAATGGTAACCTCTGGGAAGTAAGAGGGGATGGGAAAGAAGCACAAAATGGGCATCAAAGATACCTCTAACATTAATTCTCTTTGCTAATGTCTGAAGCTATGGCAAGATCTTGGCACCTTCAAAATCTAGGTAGTGGCTACATGGGTGTTATGTTATTCTCTTCACTTTTCTGAATGTTTGAAATATTTCCTAAAAATTTTAAACACGGAAAAGAAAACTATTGGCCTCATTTCTAAATCCACTCAAACTCCCATGCACTTTAGAAATCCATCTGTTCAGCTAAATCACACGTATGCATGATTTTCAGGAATGAGTATGCTTCTCAGATTCAATTAGAGAAGAGTATAATGAATCTATTAAAAATGGGTCATGTTTTGTGTTAGGTTCACGTTAGCAAAATATATTCCAAATTCTGATATCTGGGTTGAAATACACATATTATCCTATTATTAGATTTTAATGTCATTAACACCACATTACATCTTGGGGGTGTTTTGTGGTTAACAAATCGCTTATGTATACCTTAAGATACCCTGTGGGTTTCATTGCAGGGACAAACCCCAACTGAGTGATGGTGACTGGCCACAGTGCTCTGATGAGACAGGTAAGAAATTGTATCTGGGCTCCACAGGAAGAGTGACAGTCAGTTAGGGAGCTGTCTCAAGAGTAGGTGTCCCAATAATATTCCTGACACTTTCTTGACTCTCCTTCCACCTCTCACTGCTCTGTCCCCATCTCCCATCACTTACCCATTCTAACTTGGGGCTCCTAGAATTCCCCTCCTTGACTCTCAATGATGTTTACTCATACTGCAATAATCCCTACTGGTTTCATTTCACAGCAATCCTACACACTGATGAGCCCCCCCTCTTCTGTTTTTCTGTGAAGCCTTCCCAGCCCCATCCTGGCCAGGTGAGAAACTTCCCCTTCATCTCCATGGCACACACGCAGTGCAGCGTTTATCTCTAGGTATTCCAGCTATTTGATTACCCATCTATCTCTGTTCTGGGCTTTGAAAGGACAAGACTGGATCTTATTGATCTGCACTCCCAGCTTCTGGCACATAGTAAGCAATCAATAAATGTTTGTTAAATGAAAGAATGATTTAATGAATGGTGTCCTTATTCTGCAGAAAAGGAAAACAGACTCAGAGTTGGGATTTTTCTCAAGGTTATACTTCCTTGGGAACCTTTCCACCTTTCCTTCAGGACAGAGATTGACAAATATTTTCTGTAAAAGGACCAGATAGTATATTTTCAGTTTGTTGTCCAGAAGGTCTCTGTCACAGCCACTCCACTCTGACGCTAGCTAAAAAGCAAATGGAGACATAGCCATGTTGCAATAAAACTTTATTACAGAAAAAGGCAGTGAGCTGGATGTAGTCCATGGGTCAAAGCTTGTGACTTTGCTGTAAAAGATGAAAAGAGACCCTCCTACATATCTAGTTCCACCTTCTTTGACTCAACCCAAATTCCAAGGTCCTGATCCCAATGTTTCCACAGTGTTTGTTGGAGGTAGATCAATATCCCCTCATATCTCCGAGTTAAAGATTTTAGCTAGATTCATGAAAGAACTGGCTACAAAGCTGAGACCAGACAGGACAAGAGGAGTTTGTTGACAATGACCTTTAAGAGACCCAGAGGAATTCAAGCCCAACTTACTCACATCCTCCTTGAGCACCCATTTTGAACACTCAACATTTTAAAAAGAAAAGAGGTCCATTTCTTAGGTTTGCTGGACAAAGGAAAAAGGGGAATAAATAACTCTTTTCCATTCTTCACACTCCCTTTTCTGTGTTTCCAAATAGCAAGTCTCTTTTTCTTTCCCAGAGACTATTTTAAACTTCTTCCACTCTCATGTTTCCTATGCTATTGTCCTCTCATTCATTGTCAGAGATGACCTAACCTCGTCCTTCAGAAAGAAATAGAAGTCATCAAAGGAGAACTCCTTCAGAATTCTGCCACTCACCACTAATTTATCTGCACCTATCCCACTATCTTATCCTAGGTGTCTAAGATCACTCTGTTCTCTGTGTCCCAGGTCTTTCTACTTTCTCAGGGAAACTGATTCCATCAATTCTCTCTCCCTCTCTCTCTCCCCTTCTCTTTCCTCTTCCTTCCCTCTCTCCCTATATCCTGTATTTATCACTCTCTCTTCTGTGTCTTCCCTCCTCAACTTCATCTCAAAGACACAGAGGAGCTTCTCCTCCCACAACCACCCCCCATTGAGAAACTCTCCATCAACATTTAGACATGCATGTCCCCACCATCTTGAAATTAAGTTTCTGAAACGTGTATCTCCCTCCAATCATTACCCTATCTCTCCTACCTCCTTTCTTAAAAGAGTTGTTTGAGATTTCTTAAAAGAGTTGTTTCCACTTCACCATCTCCCAGTAAGTTTTCAACTCATGAAAAATTTGTTTCTCCTTCATTACACTTCTGAAAGTCTTTCATTGAAAGACCCCAAATAACCTCCTTTGGTTGCTACATCCAACCTAGAATTTTTTGCCCTCTCTTTACTGAATCTCTGGCACTATTTAACCTGGTGATTTTCCTTCTTTAAACTTTCTCTTCTCATGACTTTGGTGCCAACACAATCACCTGGTCTTGCTGCTATGGTCATTCTTCCTTAGGCTTCTTTGTAGGATCCAATAACTCTGCCTGATTATTACATAATTTCCAGCCAATCTTAAATATGTTTATGATTCTCAAAGTTACTTCTCCACCCCAGAGCTCACTACTGAGGCTAGAACCAGCCAGTCCACTGCTCTAATAGAATTAGAATAGAATAGAATTGCCCCTCTTCCCATTTATTCACTATATCCAGTCTCTTGTGTTTAGAAAACATTATCTTGACCTATCATCCTAGCCAACTACCACCCCTTTTGTCTCATTCACAGCAAAAGTTCTTTAAAATTGTCATTAAAACCCCCCTCCAATCATGCTCTCAACTATACAACTTCACTGAAACAGCTCTTGTCAAGTAACCCATGATAAAGGCAAATAATAATTCTCAAGTCCCATTTTACTTTGATCTTTCAACAAGCAGCATTTGACACAACTGGTCTCCTACTTCTCATGGATACCCATCCTTCCCTTGGCTTTCCAGATCCCACCCTCTTCTGGTTTACCTCCTATATCACTGAGCTATCTTCTCCATATTTGTTTGTTTCTCCTTTCTTCATGATTCTTAATATTGGGGTAAGCCAAGGCTCACTCCTTGACCTCCCTCCTCTACTTTCATCCTTAAATGATCTCACCAATCTCAAGCCTTAAGTGTCATCTCTACATCTGTGATTCCCAAATGTATATCTTTACCTCAGACCTCTCTTTCAACCTCTAGTCTCTTATATAATACTGCCTACTCAACGTCTCCATTGGGATGCCTCACAGTATCTCAGATTGAACTAACATTGAGTTTCAGTCCCAAAGACTTCTTTTACATAAAGATGTCAATAGATGTCATATCAATAGATGGCAACTTATTCCTTGGTGTCATCATATATAAGTTGATTCATCTGGAATCTTTTTACCACTGTTTCTCCACTTAAATCATTTTTTACCATGGTTTTAAGAATTTATTTTCAAGAGGGCTTATAAGTGTCAAGTTTGAGCAAGTTTTAAATTGTCTCGCACAGCCTTTATCCTCAAAGGACATACTTTCTTTTCCTAATAAGCTGGTAGAATTTATTCCATGATCAACTGGAAATGAGTTTTGCACTAATCTTTCTTTTCTTGACCTCTCCATTCATTTTTTAGTTTATTAAATTTCATCACTATAATGAGGTTTTTGTTTTGTTTTGTCTTTTTGGTCTTGTCTTATCGAATCCATGTTCTTATTAATTTCCTCTGTAGCTCAAAGCAATTGCAGGGAACCTTTCCTACATTCCTTGGTGGTTTTTGTTTTTTTTTTTATTTGGATATTTTTTCTTGCAGTCTCTCATCTGTTTTATGCCTGCTATACTCATTTAAATCTTCTCGTCACTTTACTCACCTGCAGAATGCTTACTTAGTTACCATGTTGCTTCTCTGTATCTTGCTTAGGCTCTAGGGACTGCCCTCCCCAGTTCTTCCTTTTGCTTTGAGAGATGAATTTCGAGGCCACCTGGGTGGCCCAATTGGCTAAGCTTCTTTCTGACTCTTTATTTCCGCTCAGGTCATGATCTCACAGTTAGAGAGACTGAGCCCTGTGTTGAGATCCAGCCCCACATCAGGCTCTGTACTGACAGCGTGGAGCCTGCTTGGGATTCTCTCTTACCCTCCCTCTCTCTGCCCTTCTCCTGCTTGTGCTTGCTCGCTCGCTCTCTCTCTCTCAAAATAAATAAAGATTTTAAAGAAGAAGAAGGTGGATGGATTCTCATTGACAACTTCTGAACCTTATCTGGGACCTTTTTCCCTTCCAGCAACATTTTCAGGCCAGGGGATTGCAATCCATCCATTTTAATATAGTCTGAGGGCAGGAACTTGAAAAGAACTTGGGAAATTTCCTGCAGTCTTTGGTATAGACCTAGACCTACCTTCTCTTCTAAGGTTGTTAATATCCAGATTGAGGTACCCCTTCTTCTCACAGGGTTAGTATCCTTAAGCTTCAACTCAATCCCCTGATTTAGCATGGAATCCTGGAAGATAATGACACCTGGAGGCTTTTCCTGGCTCCACTGTGACACTGAGATCATAGGTGGGAATCTCTACTCATGGAAGAGATTTCCTTGACTTGTCTCTACTCCAACTCTATCAGCTTCTGTCCAAATCAGGGGCTACTGGGGAGAATTCTCATCGTTTTACCAGTCCCTTGTATCACTTCTTCCTCCCTTTGTTTCACTTCTCAGAGACAGAGGGATTTAGGAACTTCATGAAGTCACACCAAAATCTTCTTTTTCATCTTGTCATTTTTCAGTTTATAGGAGAATAACCTCTTTCATTGTTTATTGTTGGTAGTAATTATTTTTAACCAGTTTATTTCATTGAGTGACAGGGGATGGTGATTCTGGAAGCCAAAAGGTGTTGTTGTTTTATAATTGTGAGGAGATTGGCCATTTCACCCTACCATCCTCAAGGACAGGATAGGAATGGGAACAAGACCCAACGGGATGATCCCAGCAGACCCCAGGCTCATGGTGGCGGCAGGCTCCACCCAGGGAGCCCGGTATTTTTTTGTGAAGTCTGTCTGGCTATCACACTTCCCATCTACTCTTTCTGCTACCCTTTGTTTTCTTAGGAAGGAGTGGTGTCACCCTTGACACAAAGGGCTTTTTGTTCTGCTTAACTTTAGTGTATTTTTTTTAACATTTATTTTTATTTTTGAGAGAGAGAGACAGAGTATGAGCTGGGGAAGGACAGATAGAGAGGATGACAGAATGCAAAGCAGGCTCCAGGCTCTGATGTTAGCACAGAGCCCAACGCAGGGCTTGGACCCAGGAACCATGAGATCGTGACCTGAACCGAAGTCCGACTCTTAACTGACTGAGCCACCCAGGTGCCCCAAGGTTTTCAAGGAAAGCAAGAAAAGCTCAGGAAGCTACCCCAACTCCACAGCAAGGCTCAGGAAGGAAGCAGCTCAGCCAAGTGAATGAGTGAAGTGGGGCAGGCAGCCTGAGTGCCTGGTGCTGCAAGAAAGTCACACTCTGGCGGGAGACAAGTAGAAAATCCAGGGCTGGCCAGTGGCCTTGGGATGTAGTGGTGTGAAGGGTGAGGTGAGGGAAGCCTGTGTGACTTAGTCGGTTAAGCACTCGACTCTTGGCTTTGGCTCAGGTCATGGTCTCACTGTTTGTGAGCTGACAATGCAGAGTCTGCTAGGGATTCTCTCTCTCCCATTCTTCCCGGCTTCCCTGCTCTCTCTCTCACACACACACACACACACTCTCTCTCTCTCTCTCTCAATATAAACAAACAAATAAATAAATAAATAAACTTTTAAAAAAGTGAGGTGAGACACATGGGAAATCTACAAATGCAGCAACTCCCACCACCATCCAAGCCCCACAGCTCATAGTGGGAGAAAAACAGCATCCTTGAGGAGAAATGAAAACATGAGAACTGAGCATCCAAGCTTGGAATTAATGAGCAAATCCCATCAAACCTCTGACACCACAGGCTTTAGCCTCAGAAGGCAGAAACCTTTTAAGCACCAATGGTCACCTGTGTGCTCTTCATCTTTGGGTTTTGTCTCTGTGATAAACTGCCACCTGCATAGCGCCCTGGCATTTCCACACACAAAATAATTGGCTGCAGACAGTCATTGGACACCTTTGTGCAAAGGAAACTGCAGAAACAAATTCTATTCCATCAACTCCAATATTTCTTGATATTTTAAATCTAAGACCATGTATTCTGTTTTGACTTCTCCGTGACAGGAAATCATTCTTTACTATAAAAACCAAAATAAGGGAAGTAGAAATAGTTCTTTATATTTAGTAGTTAAATCCTCATTTGCTTCAAAGGGATTTCTGGGTATTTCATGTTCCTCTCTATATCATTTCTGCAAGGGGCATAGAATTCTTTAGGTTTCTCTGAAGAAGAAACTGAGGCACCAATAATCCCAGCGTCTAAGGTTAGCAGAGCTGTGAAAGCTCAGTAACAGTAGCTAAGCTTTATTGATATCACTAATATTGATTAATCATTAATATTAGTATAACTCAACTACATGTAAGCTTTGGGTTTATTCATTTAGTTCCCATATAACAGCCACATTATTACTATTATCTCTATTTTACAGAAGTGAACATGACTTGAGTAGACAAAATAACTTGCACAAAACCCCACAGCTGGTACATGATGCAGTCTGGATAAGACATGGCTCATCTGACCTCAGAGCCTCTTTACTCACGCAGTGCCTGTATTTGTTATCTATTGTTATATAACAAACTACCCCAAAATTTAGTGGCTTGGTGAAGATGGGATGAGGGGCCTTCTGGAATGGTGGAACAAAACTTAGTGCCTTTTTTTTTTTAAGGTTTATTTATTTTTGAGAGAGAGAGCATGAGCACATGTGAGTGGGAGAGGGAAAGAGAGCGAGGGAGACAGAGGATCTGAAGTGGGCTCGGTGCTGACAGCAGAAAGCCCGATGCAAGGCTTGAACTCACAATCTGTGAGATCATGACCTGCGCCAAATTTGGACGCTTAACTGAGCCACCCAGATGCCTCAAAACTTAGTGGCTTAAAACACCACTCATTACCTCACAGTTTCTGTGGGTCAGGAATCCTGACACAACTCAGCTGGGTGCCTCTGGCTCTAGATGTCTTACAAGGTAACATACAGGATGTCAGCCAGGGCCACAGTCACCTCAAGGTTCAACTGGGGAAGGATCCACTTCCAAACTCACTCCCATGATTACTGGCAGGATTTAGTTCCTTGCTGGCACTGCCACCCTCCTTGCCTTATCACATGGACCTCTCCATGGGGCACAATATGGCAGCATGCTTTATCAGAATAAGTAAAAGGAAGAACCAGAAAGAAAGAGTTTGATCAAGGTGCAAGTCCCAGTCTTTTGTAACCTAGTTTCAGCACAGTCTGTTCATCATTATCAAGAGTCACTAGGTCCAGCCTACACGCAAAGGGAGAGAATTACCCAAGAGTGTGAATTCCGGGAAGTAGTGATCACTGGGAGCCATTTCAGAAGCTGCCTACCACAAGGCACTTCTGGGGTAACTATCCCCTGCCTCACCACTCTCCTGGGCAGGCTAAATGGTATTACGTGACTGTGGCCCCGAGCCACAGCTGACTGGAGATCGGTACCTGACCCAAACCTGACCAATGAGATTCTTTCCCCCAACAATCCTGAATTGCAACCCAGAGACTGCTTATTTTCTGCTAGAGGCTTGAAATGAAGGGACGTTAGGAACTATGGGTCAGCTATCTTGTGCTGTGCCCAAAGATAAGTAGACAAAGCCAGATAAGAAGACAGAAAAGTACTATACTTCCTTCCCTGGATTTGGAGAAGTATAATAAAAACCATAAATTTCTTTCACTTACACCCAGGGGTGACATTCATAATATTTAACAATCAGTAAGACCCAAACATAGACTGACCCAGAGGGAACTCACCATAAACATCTGGTGCAGCCCCATTCTGGACACTGGGCACACATCAGCTGTTTGCCACGTGGAAGCATACCACCCTCTCACCTTGACCTCTCTGCTACCCTCAAGGAGTGAAGATGAGGGAAGGTCTGACCCAAGAACCTCAGTTTCTCTTCAGTGGGAGTCGAGTGGCAGCCCAGCACAGAAACCTCAGTGTAATCAAAGATTTCTCCTATAGCCCACTGGGGACTCAGTATCTCTGCCAGATGGTTCACAGATGAATTTTTGTAATCATGTCAAATGCATTCACTGTGATCCCTGGAAGAATATACAGAGATGAAATGCCTCCATCTGATCTGTGTGAGAAGGAGCTGGAAAGATCCATCACTGAGTAATGGGACTTGGGGAATTTGCCATTCTCTTTAAAACATCACCATGGAGCTCCCTGAGGTCCTTGAGGGACTGTGAATCCCTTGATTGTATACAGAGTGCTGTGGGTATTCCTACATATATTGCTAATATCCAGGTACCCCAATGACATGACCAAGACAAAACAAAACAAAAAGGCTAAGAGCCAGTATTTAGGGAAAGGGTCAAGTTTATTATTTTTAAAATTAGATCAACTAAGAGTCAATGAAATCAGTGAATGCTCACCCAGTCTAATTCTGCTCAGGACCAAGAAGTTACCACAGCATTCCTCTCTAGTCTGGGAAGAATTTCCACCCCAACTCCTCATCTCCCTCACAACTGTCCTTCTCTACTAGGAATATCAACTACTGCATCTGAAAGCAGGTGAGAAATTGATCACCGAAGAAAGTTTTGCCCTGAACATTAAACCTACATCTGATCTCCTTTTCAGATCTCCTGTCAAGCTAAACCTTTACATGAGAGCTATGTAGTCAGATTATTTTTCCCACCTTAGATAATTGCTCTGTTTCCTTGTTCGACAAAATAGGAGGTAAGTTGTCGCAACTTGCAACAAAGATTTATGCCCCTGTCTCACAATTGAGCATGGTGTGCACATTTCCTTTCTAAGAAAATAAGGTCTACCACGATGCACTGAAGTAGAGTTCAATATTCATAATTATAAGTTATAACTCACAGTATGAATTTTCTTTGAATCAGGAATTTTTCCCTTGAAGAGATTTTGATTAAGGTATACAATATAGGTTACTTTTATAATTTAAGAAAGGAGGAAAAACATGCATGTAACAGTTCTCCTTTTATCAAAGCTTTAGAAGAATTCACTGCAAAATCCTGCAGCAACCACGTGGTTATATGTAGAGATATCCTTTGGAGGTTAGATTCATCATCAGTAGGAATGTGAATTCTGGAAAGTAGATTCAGCACTTGCTACTTGCCAGCCACCACACTAAATACATACATTATCCCATTTTACCCTCACGACCTTCCCAGTAACTATTATTATCCCCATTTTGCAGAAGAGGAATTGAGTTATAGAGAAATTTGACATTTAGTAAGTGGTAGAGCAGGGATTTGGAACCAGGTCTGTTTTATTCCAGTGTTTACTCTGAATCACCAGGAACTATCTCTGAACTAGAGACTCTAAAATTACCATACTGCTTTAAATATTCAGTAGCATAGTTAGTAAATTTCTAAATAGTCCCACCCCACATTATCTTCCTTCAATTAGCCTACATGAAACTGTTAGTGTATGAGTTAGCTATAGCTGCATAGTAAACTCTCCCCAGAATTAAGCAACATTAAACTATAAACACTTATTATTGCTCATAAATCTATATGGGTGAGCTGAGCAATTCTTCTGGTCCCAGCTGGGCTTATTCCTGTGCCTGAGGTCAGCTGTGGGTCCAGCAGGCAGTCCTGCTGATCTTAGTTGGGCTCTCTCACAAGACTGGGGTCTATGGGCTAATGACGCCCACTAGGACACCTGAGCTGTGTGTGTGGTTCTCATGTTCCAGCAGGCTAGCCCATGGTTTTCATGTAGTAGTGGCAGGGTTTCAACAGCCAGAAAGAGATAGCAAAGGAGTACAAGGCTCCTGGAGGCCCAGGCTTGAAACTAACAGATGCCACACTCCACTGGCCAAAGCAAGACACAGGCCAGCTTGAAGTCAGAGAGGGTAGGGTCTAGAAATTATCATGACAAAGGATGTAGATATATCATTAATTAGGCCTTCGATGTAATCAATCTTCCACAGTGAGTAGCTATGAAAATAGTCAATCCCTATTTGACACCAAGAGAAATGTTAGTTGAATTCAGAGTCTATGCAGACTCTATCACGTCTGCTCTATTACAATCGGCCCTTATATGAGAAGCAGCAAGGTTTAAAGAGATGATGAAATTTGCTTACAATCCGATGTTTCTGCACAAAGAATGTGGCCTTAGCTTTCATTGGCTCAGTCCAACCAACTGGGCCCTGAGCCAGGGGGCCCCAGCAACTTCTTTTCTTTAAAAAGCACAAGGACTAGCTACACCCACCTGGTCCCAAGTGTGTATTCAAAGGGTTTAGCCCTTTGGCTTTTCATCCTTTCAGTGGAGGCCCTCATGAAACTGACAGCTCCCCACAGTCCACAGCTCTGAAGAAGCCCCTTCTTAGTTTATTGCTTTGGCAGCTTTTGCTCAAATCCCAAGATGTATATGGTGCACCAGGGTATAATCGCCTTCTTCCAGAATGATCGACAAGATAAACCTTGACCTGGCTTCCGTGTCCTTTAAGTATACTGGAGGGAAGAACAGGGGCTAGGGACCAGGCACCTCTCTAAGCCTCTGTTTCTTCATCTGTAAATGATAAATATTTAACCTGACTCTGCCTCTCTCAAAGAATATTTGGGAGGATGCCAGAAGACAATGGGTATGAGCATGTTTTACAAAGATAAAAGGTGAGACATGGGGATATAAGGCAGAGAAGAGGATGCAGAATAGAACAGGAGACAAGAGGAAAGAGGAAAGAATGGGATCCTGGAGGATAAAGAAGGTGGTATTCTCTACCCAGAACCTGCCCAGACAGGTGCACTTTCAGGCTGCATAAACTCTTTCCTGGACCCCTGTGCTAAAAGCAGACAACCCCCAACTCATAAGTAATACAGTGGCTACACTGCCCCCTGCTGACCATCATATGGAAGAACACAGACACTGAGCAGTCCTGAAAACCATGAACTTGGGTTTCATAGACCATCAGACCACATATGTACCGGGGAACCTATGAGGACTTTCTGCTCTCCCAGCCCCAAGGCTGCCTATTAGGCCTAATACAGAATCTACACACACACACACACACACACACACACACACACACACACTCCACTTCTCCTTTTTCTCCGGAATCTGGAAAATGGGCATCTGTTCCTTTCCCTGAGGCATGGGTACTATCTACTCACTAAGCCATGGCTATAACATGGGACCCAGTCTTCTCAGCTTCTCTGTCTTCTCTGTAAAGACAAAGCACAAGGGTCATATTTCTTTCCAGAGCTTTATTACTAACCATTATGGGAAGCAGTGGGGACAGGGATGCAATATAGCAAAAATTTCAACCATATAACAAAAGCTGAAGTGACTTAACCAAGGTCACAGAGTTAGTAAGCAAGAGAACTAGACTTTGAACAAAGGCAGTTTGGCTCCAACACCCACCTGCCTAACCACTAGGCTGTCCCTCCTCTTGCTACAAGTAATGATCTTTGTGGCATACGGGCTCTGGGAGTTAGTCTGTGTTTTAATCCTTACTCCACTTGTCTTGTCATTTGCTCTCTGTGTGAACTTGGCCACTAAAATTTTTGAAGCTTTAATTTCTCCATTTGTAAAATAATAGAATGAAACCTCCTTTAGATCATTATGATAACTATTAGATAAAATGCTACAATGAAAGCATTTTGCACAAAGTCTAGCAACATTGAGCAGTTAATGAATGGTAGCTACTCTTTTATTTTTATATTTTTTTCAAATGAACTGAATCCATTTGTAATTGGAAGAAACCTGGTATTTTTATCCCTGGCTCTGCCATTAATTCACTGTGTGATTAAGGAGTTATCATTCATCTGGATCACAGCAGAAGCCTCTTCCCTTTCGTCCATGCTTATCCATCACCAGCTCCGATGGACAATTTTCCTTAAACAGCTAGAATAGTCCTGTGAAAAATAATACTAAGTCACCCTGCTTTCCTACTTAAAGCGTCCACCTTCATTTAATAAAATCACCTTATTGCACCAAAGACTTCTTCAAGAATTCTTTCTTGGTCCTCAACTCTGAATAAATATTGTGCTCTACTCACGGCAGTATGTGGTTTCTGTATCCTAAATGGACCCTGAGTGATACATAACCTGCAGAGTTGTGCCTCTATCAACCCCAGTTGTACTACATGGAAACTGGGCTACCTCAAGAAACAAGCCAAAGTACACATGGTAGAGAGTCCCAAATACCACTATGAGTAGGGAAGTAAAATACCAGTGTCTCAACAAGAGAGACCAAGAGACACCATTCAAAGAACACTTCCTGAACGGACAGGCCCTGGAGAGTCAAAGAGCCCTCTTTAATACAGCAGTACTCACAGGTGCAGAGTGCATGACAAGCTTTTAAAACTAACAAGAGACAGGGGCGCCTGGGTGGCTTTCGCGAAAGCGTCCGACTTTCGCTTAGGTCATGATCTCATGGTTCGTGGGTTCGAGCCCCGCGTCGGGCTCTGTGCTGACTGCCAGCTCAGAGCCTGGAGCCTGTTTCAGTCTGTGACTCCCTCTCTCTCTGACCCTCCCCTGCTCACTCTCTCTCTCTAGAAATATAAATAAAAAAAAACCTTAAAAAAAATTAAAAATAAATAAATAAATAAATAAATAAAACTAACAAGAGACAGAAAGCTAGCCAAAATGACGAAACAGAAGAACTCTCCTCTAAAGAAATTCCAGGAAGAAATGACAGCTAAAGAACTGCTCAAAACAGATATAAGAAACATAGTTGAACAAGAATTTAGAACAACAGGGGCGACTGGGCGGCTCAGTCGGTTGAGCATCCGACTTCGGCTCAGGATCTCACGGTTCATGGGTTCAAGCCCCGGGCCAGGCTCTGTGTTGACAGCTAGCTCAGAGCCTGGAGACTGTTTTGGATTCTGTGTCTCCCTCTCCCTCTGACCCTCCCCTGTTCATGCTGTCTCTATTTCTCTCTCAAAAATAAATTTAAAAAAAAACATTAAAAAAAAGAATTTAAAACAATAGTCATAAAATTAATCTCTGAGCTTAAAAAAGGCATGGAAGATATCAGAGAAACTACTGCTACAAAGACTATGGAGCTTAAAAATAGTTATGATGAATTTTAAAATGCTGTAAATGAGACACATTATAAAATGGAGGCATCCAATGCATGGATTGAATAAGCAGAGAGGAGAATAGGTGAATTAGAAGACACAATTATAGAAAAAGAGGAAACCAAGAAAGAAAGATAAATTGATCCGGAGATAAACACAAAAGGAGACTTCAAGAGCTGAGCAATACAAACAGAACAATATCCGTATCATAGGAACCCCAGAAGAGGAAGAGAGGGGGAAAGGCACTGAAGGAGTCCTTGAACAAATTATAGCAGAGAACTTCCCTGATATGGGGAAGGAAACAGACATTGAAATCCAAGAGGCAAAGAGAACTCCCCTCAGATGTAACTTGAATCAATCTTCTTTCTGACATATCATAGTGAAACTGGCCAAATATAAGGACAAAGGGAGAATTCTGAAAACAGCTAGGGAGAAAAGGGCCCTAACATACAAAGGGAAACCTATCAGAGTGGTTATAGACCTACCTACTGAAACTTGGCAGGTCAGAAGGAATGGCAGGAAATCTTCAATGTGATGAACAGAAAAAATATGCAGCCAAGAATTCTCTATCCAGCAAACCTGTCATTCAGAATAGAAGGAGAGATAAAAGTCTTCCCAAATAAATAAACATTGAAAGAATTTGTCACCACTAAACCAGCCCTACAAGAAATCCTGAGGGGGACTCTATGAGGGAAATGTTGCAGGGAATGCAAGGTATCAGAGACACCACCACAGCATCAATCCTACAAAGAACACAATGACTAAACCCATATTTTTGAGGAAGAAAACCAAAACAGGAGGTATCATCATACCAGACTTTAGCTTCTACTACAAAGCTGTCATCATCAAGACAGTATGGTATTGGCACAAAACAGAAAACCCGAAAGACTCCACCAGAAGCCTACTAGAACTGATTCAGGAATTCAGCCAAGTTGCAGGGTACAAAATCAACATACAGAAATCGGTTGCATTCTTATACACCAATAATGAAGCAACGGAAAGAGAAATCAAGAAGCTGATCCCATTCACAATTGCACAAAAAACCATAAAATACCTAGGAATAAACCTAACCAAGGATACAAAAGATCTGTATGATGAAAACTATAGAAAACTTATGAAAGAGATTGAAGAAGACACAAAGAAATGGAAAAACATTCCATGCTCATGGATAGGAAGAATAAATATAGTTAAGATGTCATTACTACCCAAAGCAATCTACACATTCAATGCAATTCCAATCAAAATTGCACCAGCATCCTTCTCAAAACTAGAACAAACTATCCTAAAATTCGTATGGAACCACAAAAGACCCCAAATAGCCAAAGTAATATTGAGGAAGAAAACAAAAACAGGAGGTATCATCATCCCAGACTTTAGCCTCTACTACAAAGCTGTCATCATCAAGACAGTATGGTATTGGCACAAAAACAGACACATAGACCAATGGAACAGAATTGAGAACTCAGAAGTGGACCCAAAAGTGTACAGCCAACTAATCTTTGACAAAGCAGGAAAGAGTATCCAACAGAAAAAAGACAGCCTCTTTAACAGATGGTGCTGGGAGAACTGGACAGCAACATGCAGAAGAATGAAACTAGATCATTTTCTCACACCGTACACAAAAATAAACTCAAAATGGATAAAGGACCTGAACATGAGACAGGAAACCATCAAAACCCTAGAGGAGAAAGCAGGAAACAACCTCCTTGACCTCCACCGCAGCAACTTCTTACTTGACACATCCCCAAAGGCAAGGGAATCAAGGGCAAAAATGAACTACTGGGACCTCATCAAGATCAAAAGCTTCTGCACGGCAAAGGAAACAACCCACAAAACTAATAGGCAACCAACAGAATGGGGAAAGATAGTTGCAAATGACATATCAGATAAAGGGCTAGTATTCAAAATCTATAAGGAACTCACCAAACTCCACACCCAAAAAACAAACAACCCAGGGAAGAAATGGGTAGAAGATAGGAACAGACACTTCTCCAAAGAGGACATCCAGATGGCCCACAGACACATGAAACGATGCTCAGCATCCCTCCTCATCAGGGAAATACAAATCAAAACCACACTGAGATACCACCTCACACTGGTCAGAGTGGTTAAAATGAACAAATCAGTTTACTCTAGATGCTGGCGAGGATGTGGAGAAACGGGCACCCTCCTACACTGTTGGTGGGAATGTAAGCTGGTACAGCCCCTCTGGAAAACAGTGTGGAGGTTCCTCAGGAAATTAACAGTAGAACTCCCCTATGACCCAGCAATAGCACTGCTAGGAATTTACCCAAGGGATACAGAAATGCTGATGCATAGGAGCACATGTACCCTAATGTTCATAGCAGCACTCTCCACAATAGCTAAAGTATGGGAAGAACCTAAGTGTCCATCAACGAACGAATGGATCAAGAAGATGTGGTTTATCTATACTATGGAATACTACATAGCAATGAGAAAGAATGAAATCTGGCCATGTGTAGCAACATGGATGAATCTTGAGGGTGTTATGCTGAGCGAAATAAGTCAGGCAGAGGACAGATACCATATGTTTGCACGTACAGGTGGATTAGGAGGAACTTAATGGAGGACCATGGGGGAAAAGAAAAGAAGGGGAAAATTGTTGGGGAGAGGGAGGGAGGCAACCATGAGAGACTCTTGAATCCTGAGAACAGGGCTAGTGGGGGGGGGGGGGAGTGGAAGGAGGGTGATGGGCATGGAGGAAGGTACTTGCTGGGATGAGCACTGGGTGTTGTATGGAAACCAATCTGACAATAAACTATTTAAGAAAAAAAAAAAAAAAAGCTTCCCATGGCTTCCCACTGCACAAAGAGTGAAATCCAAACTGCATGCCATGACTTACAAAGCCGGGCATGATATGACTGCTGCCCATTTCTCGCCTCCCCCTCCCTCACTGTGATCCAGTCACACTGGCCTTCTTTCTGTTCTTGAAGATAATGACTTATTCTCATCTTGTGGTATTTGCCAGAGAAGCAGCTGGAAATTCTTCACATGGAACTTTGCAAGGCTGACTCCTTCTTGTCATTTAGATTCCAATTCAACTATTCATTGGAGAGATGTGCTCCCTTATTGTCATTCCCAGACCCTCTCTCAGTCACTGTCTCATCACCTTGTTTTATCTCCCTCGCAGGATTCACCACTATCTGAAACCATCATGCTCATTTATTTCTTCAATTGGTTTTCTCTCTGTCTCATCAGAATGTAAGCTACACAAAAGTGAAGAATGTAGTTAGGACTTTCCTGTTTTGTTTATTATTGTGGCCCTGTAGTAACATGTGCTCCATACCTGGCATCTGGTAGATCTTCAAGACACAGAGGTTGAATCAGGGGTGTCTGGGTGGCTTAGTCGGTTAGGTGTTCGACTTTAGCTCAGCTAAAATATCATGGTTCATGAGTTTGAGCCCCACATCAGGCTCTGTGCTGAAAGCTCAGAGCCTGGAGCCTGCTTCAGGTTCTGTGTCTCCCTCTCTTTCTGCCCCTCCACCACCATCCCCCTCTCAAAAATAAGTAAACATTAAAAATGTTTTTTAAAAGACACAGGGATTGAATCAATGAATAAATGAAGGAATTCAATTAGCCTGAGACAGTTATGAAATAAAGTCAATTTGGATCCAGTGACATGAAATGTTCTTTCTAAAATTCTAAGAACCTTGGGGCATCTTGGGGTCCTGAGCCAGTGTGGAGACAAGTAAGAGAGAGCTCTGTCTGAATTGTGGAATTCTAGGAGATGCTATAGATAATTTTCAACTGTGGAAATAAGGCTTTAACCATCTTTCATGTAACTCAAAAAGACATTTTGTGAAAATGTCCCCAAAACTTCTCTCACTGCAATAATTCATGACCACTCCTAGGTTTAGCTTTCTTGTCTCTCCTATGTCCCCCAAATCACATTCCATGACAATCAAATGGGCACTATCAGAAAAGATGGTGGTTAACACTGGCTCATACAATCCCTTCTTCTAATCCAGAGATGTCTGTTGACTCTCAGAGTTTTCATTTTATAGGTATTTTCTCTTAAGAATGTTCTGTATTATACCAGCCAGAAACAATGAAAACCATTTCTCGATGGACCTGGGCTTTATTCAACATCTTGGCACTAAAACCATCACACGATACTTCCCTGTATTATTTTCTAATTAATTCAGTAAACATGTATTCAGCATCTGCCAAATGCAGTTGAAAGGAGACCCAAAATGATGCCAATACCTATGTTTATGGAGTTTCAATTGATCAAACACCAAAATTATGTATGCGCTACTTGTTAACTATGATAAAAATGATGGCAAAATATTCTCAGGAATCCTGTACAGTAGGCGAGAGAATGCAGGTTAAGAGCAGAACGCTTATTGATGAAGAACAAAGGATAGGAAACACACATTCACAACATAAGCAGAGTCCAGAATAGCTTTCCACACTTAGCCTCTTCGAAGCCACCCCCTTCCGAGTCTTCACTTGTTTGTGGGGTTCAAATTACCATATTTGATTAGAAGTCAGGGAACCTATCATGTCTGCACAGGGAAAACTGGCTTTCTTAAAACTTGATGTCACCCTGTGTGAGTCTCCGATGCACACATTAATTTGCGTTCATGTCTGGGGCGAGGAGGAAGGAGTTGGCAAAAACAGAACTGAGGAACTGAAAGAGACAGTTGATGCCTCAGGCAATGCACAAAGCCCTGTAACAGACAGCTGTGGAAGGAAGGAGACTGCCTCACTTCAACAGCACATGAGCCTTGTCTGCTTTTTCTTTGCTCATCTGACCAGGTACTGCATAAATGTCAGACAGAGGATGAGAAGAAGTAAACACGTTATTATGAAAAAAGAAGCGAGGCATGTGGTCCATGTCAGATGTCTGGGCTGTAAAATACTGCAATGCGCAGGTGACCTTGGAGAAGATTGTGTTGGTATTATATCGGCCATTTACATAGGCATATTAAACTCTCTTGTTTGAGCATATTTATGTTTATTTATGTAGACTGCAAACAGAGGTACCCTTTAAACATGTGTGCTCTCCTCCTGCTCTCTTGAGTTGGTTGTGTTCTCTTGGCTGGACTTGCCATTAAGCCAACATACAGGCATGTGGAAGGTATGTTTTGCTGTAGGAGAGCCTGCTGGGTTTAGCAATTCCTCAAAACATAAAAGAAGCATTTCTCCAGATGGCAGGGTGCTTGGAGCTCAGAGGAATGTGTTTTTGGCCATCAGCAAGGCTTAGTCATCAGTTTGGCCAGTCACCCACACGTGCAGTTATGCACTAGAACAATCCACCACGGCTCTGAGGCCCAGGGTGAGCTCTGGACCTTCTGTAAAAAAGTAAATACTAAGCTGTGGAATTGATCTGAATTATTCAGCTCCCATACCTACACCTCTTAAAGAAAAAATGTATTAAAACTCTTTGAAGTCAGAGAGGTCTAGATTTAAATCTCAACTCCACCTCTACGTACCTGTGTAATCCTGAGTAGGTTATAAAATCTCCTTGGGAATCCATTTATTTACTTGAAAACGGGGATAAGAATTATGTCTACTTTTTATGAATGGGGTTATTACAAGGATTAAGAGAGAGACTGTGTGCAAAGTGCTCAGAACAGTGGCTAACTGCTAGCAAGGGCTGTTTTCATTACACACAGTTCTGCACTAATACATTCTGCCCTGTGGTCAGAGAATGTTTTTCAGGGTAGGAAAGAAGAGAAACCAAGCATAAAAGTGCATCTTCTGTTGGCTAACTCAAGAGGTTTTAGGAAGCTTTTTCTTATATAACAAGTCAATTTAGTAGGCAGAAATCAACAATGTGGACAGCTCTACCAAGAGCAAATGGGGCAGACATTGTTGGCTTTCAACTTGGACCATATATATCAGTGTTTTTAAAATAATGGATTGATACTAGAGGGTTTTGGCCAGCATTTTAGAAAGAAAAGAATGGAATAAAAAATGCACTGTATATTGGCACATAGGGTAAGCACCGTTTGATAAATTTTGTGCTTCTCCATGTGTGTGTATATATACTAAAATTTTAAAAATATATATGTGTATGTCAGAAGTCAGAAAACCACTGATCTATTAGATCACTTGTCTCCAAAAAAGCCTACTCTTGAACTATTTCTGGCTTGACTGACTATTGGTATCTCCCTTTGATTAAGTTATACATTCCATTTCCCCTGGCACAGCCACAATGAATAAGGCAGGCCCAATGGCCCAGCAAGCCCTCCCCTTGGGGAACTTAAGGTAGCTCCCTAACTATCAAAAATATGGACTCAAAAATTCAGCCAGACATTTGGGGTTTGATCTACCTGATGACAAATGATTAACTGAACTATTTCTCCCCACAAGGCTGATAAATTGCAGTTTGATCTTAAAGTTGGTTCCTTTTGAGGCACCAGTTAAAGTGCTCCATAGACTCATCTGCCTTAGAACTCCAATCTGGGTAATTTCAACCCAGGAGAAATACCAGGAGATTTGACTTGGCCTCATCAACCCACGAGAGATACTGGGAGGTTTGACTTGGCCTCAGGCCACAGAAAAGTTTCCTAGGAAGTATCTTGCCAAAGAATTCACAGGTTACTCAGCAAAAGGAGCTGGGGCTCAAAGGCAAATACTCTATTCATATATTCATTAAATCCCACATCTCTGGGGGTTTGTTGTTGTTGTTTTACACATATTAGGCTCTAAGGAATGCCAATTCAGTAAATGAATTAATGAACTAATATCTTTCCAGAGATGCAGGAGAATGGTGTACCTAGCCTGTTACCTATGTATAATCCACAGCTAGGCATTCACTTCTTTCCTCACAGAAGGGCTTAATTAACATGAGGATAAACTTTTACAGAACTGTAGCAGCTACGTAACCTAGCACACCTTATTGTTACCCTCTGTTTATGGCAAGCAATCATGGTTTTGGATGAACAGTGGCGAGATACATTTTCCTTACAGGATAAATTATTTAAGCAAAAATATGGGTCAACTGCTTTAAGCTGTATAAATAAGAGCAGAGGTGGTACAAAGATGTGGTAAGAATCAAAGTGATGAAATAGGAACGTCTAGATATTTAGGAAATGCTCTATCACACACCGTAGGCAAATAACCTAAATTCAAGATCACAACTTGAAGCTTGGCTTCTTCTTGGGCTCTCTAAACATAGCAGCCCATCCCCCCTCTAGCTCAGTCTCTACAGCCACTGAGTAGAGAATCAATGCTGGTGGTGGTCACGTATTTGTTATAAAGAGTGGCACCTAAGTACAGCCACAAAGTGGTAGAGAAAACCCAGACACCATGGCAAATTGAGATCCTGAATCTCTCACACACAGTGCACTAGGCAGCTGTTGATGCTTACATGTTTTAGACAGTTTTGCCTTGGGCTGGATGCAGTTCAGTGACCTAGACAGGAAAAGCTGTCTGCGTCCCAGTTGTAGGTTCTGAGTTGTATTGCCCTGTCCCTCTCCTCTTACAACTCATATCAAAGTGGGCTTTAAAAGACAAAGAGTCTGCCTTAAACCACCTTAAATAAGGTGGCTTTTAAAATCATAATAATACCAGGGCATCGGGGTGTCTCAGTCAGTTGAGCTTCTGACTTCAGCTCAAGTTCATGATCTCACAATCTGTGAGTTTAAGCCCAGTGTCAGGCTCTGTGCTGACAGCTCAGAGCCTGGATCCTGCTTCAAATTCTGTCTCCCTCTCTCTCTGCTCCTCCCCACCCCCCTCATTCACTCGCTCTCTCACTCTCTCAAAAATAAACACTAAAAAAAATTTTTTTAATGAAATAAAATCATAATACCCACATAGCTAACCGCATGTTTATGCATGCATCCCCTAGGTACACCTCACTAATCTTACTAGCCAGAAGGCATATTTCAGAGAAATTATTCCTAAGGGGTGACAGTAGTAGGGCTAGAGTCTCAAGCTTGAATTTTTAAAAAGATAAAACAGTAGCAAAGATGAAATAGTATCTATTAAATGGGGATGTAAATACATGCCACTCTTATGTAATCTACTTGGTTGCTATAAAGCAAAAATTGCAAACCAATGGCTCATAGACTGGATCAGACTCATAGGTGAGGGGGCAGGGAGTGTGTCTGGAGAGGGAATGGGGGGAGACAGGAAAAGATTTATTAGAATGAATTGCCCATATCTTAAAATTGGGAGTGCTCTAATTAAAATGTAAATATCCACCTTCCTGTAACAAAATACAAATATCTAACAACACTGGACCTCGGGACCACATTCAGCTGGAATTCAGGACTGGTTGTCCCTTTTAGGTGGACCCTGAACCTTCCAGCTAACCAGAGTCCCCACTTATCTCTATTGTGCTACATCCAACTCCTTTGCCTTCCTTATATTACCTACCTGAGACCAGAGGACAGTATAGGGTCACTCTCACTGCCCATCATAGAATTGACCTTCTCTGTCCAAAGGTAGTCAGAAAGGAGATGGTAAGTTTCATGAGGGCAGGCATTCCATTTTATTTTCTATTGCACCCCTAGCATCTAACCTCTGTTGAACCCTTAACATATTCAGATCATCAGTATGTTTCTGGGATGGATGGGTGGGTGAATGGATGGATGGATGAATGGATGGATGGATGGATGGATGGTTGGATGGATGGATGGATGGATGGATGGATGGATGGATGGATGGGTGAAAAGCTTGGGCCTCATTTGAAAAGAGAAACATGTGGAGCACCTCAAAGCCATCAGAGACTATTGCCTTGTTAATGTGGTTTATGAGAGGTATGGTGGCTCCATCGTCCAACCACAGAAAAGGTTATCACCCTACACTCTACCCATTATTTGAACGACTATTTCTCTGAAGAGGAAAGAGGCAAATGAAGGAAAGAGAACAGAGAATTCCCCCAAAGATTTCCTTTCTAAATACACTGACTACGGGGCGCCTGGGTGGCTTAGCCGGTTAGGCGTCCGACTTTCACTTAGGTCATGATCTCGTGGTTCGTGGGTTCGAGCCCCGTGTCGGGCTCTGTGCTGACTGCCAGCTCAGAGCCTTGAGCCTGTTTCAGTTTTTGTTTCTCTCTCTCTCTGACCCTCCCCTGCTCACGCTGTCTCTCTCTCTCTCCTAGAAATAAATAAAACATTAAAAAATAAATAAATAAATAAATAAATACACTGACTAAGACCATGGACTTTGGTATCAAGAACTTGGATTTGAATCTTGGATTTCTCACTCACTAGGTTTGACTTTGGCTGAGTTGCCTGACCTCCCTAGCCCTCAGTTTCTTAATATTTAAAAGAAGATAATGTTGACCTTGTAAGGATTTTGTGAGTATTTAAAAAGATAATTCAAGTAATTATTTAGCCAATAGTAAGATCTTAATATAAAATTCTAGTTATTATACCCTCTTTTTACTGAATTATCAGGGTTTTTTTCTTTTCCACTGGACTATTTCCATAAGCATAAAACATACTGTAATAGCTCCTAATTTTTTTAATGATAAATTAAAAATTCTTCTCTTCATGCATATCCCTCTCCAGCTACTGCCCCATTTCTTTGTTCCCCTTTCAAGCAAATTTTTAAAAATCTATTGAAAATGGGATACCTGGGTGGCTCAGTCAGTTAAGTTCGACTTCGTCTCAGGTCATGATTTCCTAGTTCCTGGGTTTGCAATCCCACATAGGGTTCTGTGCTGACAGCTCAGAGCCTGGAGCCTGCTTCAGATTCTTTGTATCTCACTCCCTCTGCCTCTCTCCTGCTCATACTCTGTCTCTCAAAAATGAATAAACATTAAAAAAAAAAAAAAAAAAAAAAGCTATCCAAGCACAATGTCTCCAGGTCTTCTCTTCCCAATCTCTGTTGAGACTGTCAGATTTTTATTTCCACCACTTCCCTATAAGAGCCCTGGTTAAGATTCCACAGCTAAATCCATGGATGAATTCTCAGTTCTCATTTCACTCAAACATTTCATCAACACTTGACACAACTGATCCCCATCCTTTCTTGAAAATCTTTCCTCATTTGGCTTATGAATGCCACTTTCTCTCTCACACTGGCTAGTCTTCACCTTTGTTCACTCCTCGTCTCTCCAGTGTTAGCTGTTTTTTGCTTACTAGGAAGTCTCATCCAGCCTTATAACTTTATTACCACTTCCATTATGATGACTCTTGAATGTGCATCTCCAGCCAAGACCCCTCCCTGAACTCCAGACCCTTATATAAAACTGCCATTTGTGTATACGTCTCTACTTGAACGTCCGGTGAGAGGCTGGAACTCAGTATTACTGAAATTGAGACCCTGAACTAGAAGCAACGGCACTCCAGTAACAACAAGCAGACTCAGCTCCTGGATCTTGATAGTGCCATTCTCCAATAAAAGGAACCAGGGCTCCTTGGAGATATAGCTGACTCTGGAATTGGGGCAGAAAATACACAAGACAAGCCTGGAGCATGTCGTAGTCCCAGGAGCTAAGGAAATGCTCAAATAAAAAACACTAATAATGATGGGGATGTGTAAAAACAAACAAACAAACAAACACAGGAGCCAAATAAAAGAGTTTCCAATGGTCAAATATGGAACAACTTAAGCAACAAAATAAAGTAGCACTGGATTATAGCCCAAGTATAAAATACAGATCCATGAGTCCATAAACAGATATAAATGATTGAATAAATAATAAGTAAATGAAGGAGAGTAGCTAAACATAGAAGAATTTCAAACAATTTCTATAGAGACTCTGCCCTCAAGGAAGTGGATGGAGCACAGCATGCCTTAAATGTCGGCTGTGCAAAATGACTTCCTTTTAAAAGAGTACAGCAGGGAAAGAGGGTAAAAGAGTAACTTCAAAGAAATCTAAAAAAACCCACTATCTTATCCAGACTATCAAGTTCAACATCAACATGGTAAGTCATTTGATATGATATGATGAGAAGAGCACTTTATTTCTGAGGTCTTCCTCCAAAAAAAACAAAAACAAACAAAAACCATAGCCCTAATTATGGGGAGCAGGGAGGAACATGCACATCCTAATGGCAAGATATTCTACAAAATATCTGACTTTAACTCTTCAACACTGTCAAGTTCATCAAAATCAAGGAAAGTCTGAAAAACTGTCACAGCCAAGAGGAGCATGAGGAGACATGACGATTAATGTAATATGGTAACCTGGATGGGATCCCAGAACAGAAAAGAACATTAGGTAACAACTAAGGAAGTCTGAATAATGATGTATGGACTTTCATTAACATAATGTATCAATACTGGTTCATTAACTGTGACAAATGTATACTAACATATGTTAAGAATAGGGGAGACTGGATGTGGGGTGTATGGGAACTCTGTATTATTTTCACAATTTTTCTATATATCTAAAACTATTCTAGCATAAAAAGTTTATTAAAAAATTAAATTTCTCCCATAAAAATAGTATTTCTCATCTTAATAAATGGAAACTTCATTCTTCCAGTTGTACAGGCCAAAACTTCCGGAGTCAACATTTACTTTATTCTCTTTTACACAGGCCATACCCAACGTCAAAACACATTCCCATCTCAGGGTCTTTCACTTGCTAATACCTCTGCCTACCACACACTTTCTTCTGCCCACATAACCTCCTCCTTCATATCCCTCCAGTTTCTGCTCAAATGTCAACTTCGTCAGTGATGCCTTCTCTGAAGAGATCCATAAAATGAGAGTATACCTCACCACACTACACCCTATCCCTGCCCACACCACCCCACCATCCCCACCGACTGTCTTACTTTTCTTCACAGAATTTATCCCCCAGAGAAAGAGAACAGCCGTCCTAACAGCCAAGAACTTGCCATTGGGTCAGATATGGTGTTTTCCTACTGAACATGAAAATTTTCAAGAAACAACATCAGACAAAGCCAATCTCTTTCTGTGATGGATCAAGACAAAAAAAAAAAAAAAAAGACTACTCATTAATCACCCTCAGACAAACCAAAAAATATGAGTATTATCCAAAATGCAAAAATATGGGGCTCAAAATCCCCATATTCTGGCTGTGAGTAATAACTATGGCTTTACCAATTATATACTTGGCCTTGCCCCATTCCTCTTTGCCTTCTACCATGAGAATTATTAAGATACTGTGGAAGACTGAACAGTGCCTCCTACAGATGTTCGCATCCTAGTCCCAAGAACTTGTGAAAATGTCACTTTATATGGCAAAAATGGAATTTGCAAATGTGATGAGAGTGAAGATTTTTAGTTGGGAAGATGATCTTGAATTATCCAGGTGGACCCACTATAATTACAATGGTGCCGACAGGAGCGAGGCAGAGGAGATGTGGTAACGCTACAGTGAAGGTGGAATGCAGGAGTGCAGGCAGCCTCTAGAAGCTGGGAAAGGCAGGAAGACAGATTCTCCCCTGAGGCCTCTCCAAGAAACCAGCCCTGCAGACATCTTGACTTTTAACCCAGTGCAAATGATTTCAGACCTATAAATCTGATCTCCAAAACTGTAACAAATTTTTGTTGTGTTAAGCTTAGTTTATAGTGCTCCATTACAGCAGCAATAGGAAACAAATGCAGAGTTATCCCTATTTCTTTATAGCATCGAATATGATCAAAGCCCCACCTCCTTGAACTCGCCTCCAAATTACCCAACACAACCCTAAGTCCTATACTCAGTCCTTTCTAACATCTTCCTGAGAAACTCCCATGGTCCTCTGGTGTACATTCACCCTCACCACCAACAGCCAATAAACCAACTTCACTTAACTACAGGTCTACCCCTGGTGGTCTTGGCTGTACGGCATCAACAACCATCTGATGTTCCATATATTTAAATGTTTATTGCCTATCTAACCCAACATGGTATCCCTGGAGCCAGGATGATAGCAGGCATGCAATAAATACATAAACAACCCATCCACGAATAATAGATTATTTTTAAGGATCCTCAGACAAATATGATGAAAGAGAAGCATTCTAGAGTTGTACATCAGATAAGCAAAGCCAGCCAAACCAATTTTTCGGTAGGCATACATTTATTTGCTTAATTTTTTAAATTTATTTGCTTAATTTTTTTATTTTTAGTCACTAAAATGGTTAATCAACCCTTCTTTTCTTAGTGAAGTTCCACTAGAAAACTTCTGGCCTTGGAAAAAAGGGACAGGGTAAGGTCCATGCTGAAGCCAGAATTTGGCTGGATTAGGGGTGAGGGTGGGCAAGTGAGAGTGACCCAGAGACCTACCATGGTGGTGATGTCACAGTAACCATTACTAGTTTTTGACCCTCTTATAGGTGCCAGGCACTCTTTGAGAACATTTCTTAGGTGATCCTATAAATAGTCCAAGAGTTAGGTACAACGATTGCCCCATTGTACTGATGAGAAGAGTGAATCTCAAAAAGATGATTTGTCTGAGGTCATGTATCTAACAGGTGACAAAGGCTGGATTTAAACCCAAATCTGTTGGATGCTGAAGCTCATGGTCTTAACTGTCATGCTATAGTCACCAGAGTCTAAGAAACCTGCCTGTGATGAGACAAGGAATCAAGTAACAGGTCACTGCTCAGTGAGGAAAGCTTCAGGCACACACTAAAATGCTGGTTTCTTGAGCTCACACTCCTCTTGAGTCCTGTACAGCTAATGACTAACATAAGTCATCCTCAGCATTCCCTGCAGAATTTCCTAGTTCAAAAGTCATTAGTTACAGAGGCAATTTATTCCTATATTCATTCATTCAGTGTTTATTCACTGAGTGCCTAGGATATGTCAGGCATTGAAGCAGGGCACGAGAACATTTACTGAATTATTTCCACCTGGAAAATATTTCCAGGAGGTCTGGTTGGCTACAGTTTGCCCTGGAGATCCAGGAGTAGACAAGATAACTATAGCAATCCCTTCCAGCTTTGGGTATGCTGGTCCAAGTTGCTTTTGAAACTGTTCAGAGTGATTAACAGGACAAAGCAGCAACCTATTCATCCCAAATGCCTGGCTGGCCACAGTGCTCAGCCCTTGAACAAGGTAGGAAGTCTTGAAACAGCCCCAAAGGTACTCCCTGTGGGATCTCCAGGAAGCTTTGCGAGGGTCTAGTTGGCATTTTCTGTAAGGATTTCTTAAATCCAGGCCTTCTTCCTACAGTTAAGGCTCTGGGACAATGCCTGCCAAACAATGGGGAAGAGATGTGGAAGTCACAGCATGGGCTGGAACCAGCAAAAAAAAAAAAAAGAGAGAGAGAGAGAGAAGAAGGAGGAGGAGGAGGAGGAGGAGGAGGAGGACGACGACGACGACGACGAAGAAGAAGAGGAGGAGGAAAAAAAGAAAAGAAAGAAAGAAAGAAACATCCGTTTCGCGCTGGCAGAAGGATAGCACCATCTGATGCCTGCTTTTCTGCAGGGGGTCCGTCCTGAGGGAATCACAATGCTGGAGGACTAGAGACAACAGCACGTTCAAGAGCTACCGCATGCAGCGCATGGCAGGCAAAGGCTTTGGTGGATCTAACCAATTTACTCCTATTGATTTTTTAGATCAAAGAGGTTCAGCTCACAATTCAAAAGATGCTTATTGCTCTCTCCTGCTATGTCTGCAGCTTCTCCCAGACACCTCACAAATCCCCCTTTGGCCTTGATTTGCCTCTGTTGGAAACAGTGAGGAGGGGGCAGGTTTAATTCTGGGCCACACCAGTCCGTTTGGCCTGGGCAGTGCTCAGAGGTCCTGGGCAATGGGACCATGCAGCTCAACGGTGAGAGGGCTGGGAGCTTGGGTCCTGATGTTGGCATTATCACCCACTTGGTTTATAACCTTTTACAAGCCACTTTAACCCTCTTTGGTTTCTTCTGCTCAACTAGCAAACAAGATAAAGAGTTACCCTAGCCTTATGGTTAAGGAACGGGGGCTTGAGACTCAGACAGAACCGGATTCAAACCCCAACTACATCCTCTGTGATCTCAGACAAGTCAGCTCATCTCTCAGGGCCTCCACTGAAAAATGGGCTTCCAGCAGTTCTGGCCCCTCAGGTCATTGTGAGAACGAAGCATGTAAAAGTGCTTAGCATTTCCATGAGTGGCAAGACCCATAAACACCCCCTATTACTACCAAACAAGGCTTTGGTGAAAATAAAGCAGCAGAGCTGTGTATAAAAGACTTTGAAGAGTATAGAGTACTAAAAAACAAACAAACAGCAAACTCTAAATGTTTCTGGAAATCACGCCAGCACACCTCACAGTTGGGGTTGGGTTGGTGAGGATGTCCTTCAAGGAGGGGTCAAAAGAATGACACAGCAGAGCAAGATGTAGGAGTCCCAAGGGAGCCACTGCTGTGCAGGACAGGTGACTTTCTAGGACCCCAGGGCATTCCTATGTGATTGTGACATTAATGCACCCCACCTCAGCCCACTGTCACCCCCAAAAGTGCCTGTTCTGTTGCCAGCCCCCCTTACAGGTAAGAGCCATTCAGGTAACACTGCCTGTTGGCAGAATCTTCCAGCAGAGCCAGAGGCTGCTTGGTGTTTCTCCCAACAAACCATTCTCTTTCCTTCTTTATAACAGGATGCCAGTTATATTTGGGCAGCAGTATTTCCCAGACTCCGTTGAGTCTAGGTATGGCCAGGTGACCAAGTTCTGGCCAATGGAAATGTTGTATGGGACTCATGGAAAAATTCTTTTATAAGGCGGACATGCCCCCCTTTTATTTCCCTTTACAACCTGGCCCTGTGGCCTGGCCTGGATATCTAATGGCTGACGGTGCAGTGGTAGTCATTTCAGATGTTGTGGTGACTTGTGGATGGCTGTGCCCTGGAGATGGCAAAGCAGAGAGACAAGAGCTGGCCTCATGGCACTGTGGCGACTCCAGGTTGACGCCCAGGCCACCCACCTCTGGATTTTTTTCTACATGAGAAAAAGTCTCTCCTTTGTTTGAGTATGCAATCTTTTCCAGCTTTGATGAGGAGTCATGTTAGCTTGAACTGTTTAAAATTCTGTTCAAGGCCCTAGCATCTGGGTAGATTGTTCCTACCCTAAGGCCTGACCTGAGACTTTAGGTAAACACTTTGTAGGTAAAGACTAAGGTTCCACCTGTGCCTTGAAGGTAGGGAGACAGTGTGGGCCTCCAGAGCACAGAATATTCCCAGGTAGAGGACTCTCTTCTGTCCCAATTGGTAGAGCCAAGGAGGGTTTCATAGAGCACCACTTGTGCTTGGTTCCAAAGGAGGAGTCAAATTTCAACCAGCAAAAAAGGAGAACGGATGCCAGACAAACGGACGCTGGAAGCAAAGGCACGGGCAGGTAATCAGTCTTTGGAGAATGATGGAATAGTGCAGGTTATTGACAGCTCTGGGTGTTATATCAGATTATTCAGGCTTTATTGTATAGAATTGTCCCTCTAAGGGACTTCCAGAAGCGATCACTGATTTTTTTTTCTAATTGTCTCAAGTCACAGCTATTAAGAACTGTGATCATAATTTCAAAAAACATATAGACTATATATATACATGTATATATATATGTGTGTGTGTGTGCATATAATATATAAATTAGATATACATTAATATACTTTTAAACAGATAGGAATGAACTAAAAATAACTAACACTGAAACTTCTGTGTATTCTTTGTGCATTATTTAATTCAATCCCCATGACAACCCTCCTAGACAGGTACTGTTATGATCCCTTACTCTGCAGTTGAGAACTTTTGTCATTTGTCCAAGTTCTCACATCTAGCACGTGGCAAGGCCAAGATGTGAACCCTGCTGGGTCAGTTTAATTCCAAAGTGTACTTCTTAACTACCAAGCTCCACTCCTTCTAAAATGATTCACACCACAATGTCAACTTCTAGGTACAGTGAACATCCGTCACTTTTTCTATTTTGTACTTTTTCCCATTTTCCTAATTTTCTAGAGGCAAAGTGTATAGTTTCTATATTTACACTGTGAAACATAACACGTTTAGAGGGACATGCATAAAATATAAATTTGCACTTCATAAACTGGAAGACAAACACCCACATAACCACCACCCATATCGGACCCCAGAAGCACCACCTTCTTGTATCTTTTATCTTTTCTGATCCTAGCTCCTTCCGTCCCCCTAAAGATAACCATTCTCCTCACCGTTTTGTTCACATCCTTCTGTTTCCTTAAAATCACCACCTAATCTTATATCTGTAAACAATGCAATTTAATTCTGCTCTTTTTGAGTTTTATATAAATGAAATAATATAGTCTGTATTCTTTCCTATCTGGTTCCTTTTACACATTATGGTTTCTTGTAATATGTTACTTAATAACATATGTTATTAAGACTATGTTATTTTCATAATCTGAGAACAAGGCATTAGCATTATTAAAACACTTTGTGGAATCATACAAATGCCTCCAGAGCCTGACTCAGTTGCTGCCTTCTCAGTGATCCCTTCTAAGTAGGACTAAACCACCTTAAAAAGTAGGATTTGGGGTGCCTGGGTGGCTCAGTTGGGTAAAGATTCTGCGTGGCTCAATTGGTTGGGTGTCCACCTCCCACTTCGGCTCATGTCATAATCTTGAGGTTTGTGAGTTCAAGCCCCACCTTGTGCTCTGTACTGGCAGCTCAGAGCCTGGAGCCTGCTATGGATTCTGTGTCTCTGTGTCTCTCCCTCTCTCTCTGTCCCTCGCCTTCTCACACTCTGTGTGTGTATGTGTGTGTGTGTGTGTGTGTGCGCGCGCGCGCACGTCTCAAAAATAAATAAACACTTAAAAATTTTTTAAAAAAAGAAGTAGGATTTGTTCCCTTTACATGCCCAGGTCCCCACAGCTCCCCCGTTCTCTCTGCCTGTGCCAGGCTCCCGGCTGCCCTTCCACCAGGCCAGCTCGGCCAGCTGCCTCTAAATGGATTATCCAATTCACTGCCGTGATTTCCAAATCACTGCCTAGGTTGCCAATCATGTGTCTCTCTGCCCAGTAGGCACTGGGACCTTTAGGGCAGAGAGAAGCGGTCATGCCCCCTGGAGGCCTAGGCTTCTTTCTCTCTTTGAGGATAACCTAAAATTCCTTTAACTTGGGACATCAATGGGATATCCCCTACTCTTTCTCCTCCTCCTCTTCCTGCTTCTTCTTTTCTTTTTCCTCTTACTTCAACAAAACTTTTTAATGGGAATTTTCAAACATATACAAAAGTACATATGCCCCATCTTTTTTCTTCTAACCTCCACCCACTTTTCTCCCTCATTCCTACTGGATTATTTTGAAACAAAACCAAGAGCTATCATCTGCAAAAATTTCAGTCTATATCCTAAAAAGGTAAGACCTCTTCTTAAAAACAGAGCCAAAATACAATTATCATAATTCTTTAGTTCCATCAAATATTTCCCAATCCTCTTCCTGATCATTTTATAAATGTTTCTTTACAGTTATTCTGCTCAAATCAGGATCTAAACAGGTTCTACACACTGCCTTTTTTTTTTAATTTAAATATTTATTTATTTTTGAGAGACTAAGACAGAGGACGAGCTGGGGAGGGGCAGAAAGAGAGGATGACACAGAGTCTGAAGCAGACTCCAGGCTCTATGGTGTCAGCACAACCCCGGGGCTCAAGATCACAAACCATGAGATCGTGACCTGAGCCAAAGTCAGACACTTAACTGACTGAGCCACTTAGGCGCCCCTATATGCCGCCTTTTGATGAAATATCCCCCTTCGAGGGGGGAATGGTTTGGGAGACCATGAACTGGGCCCCGGGCTTCTCACTGCTATTGAGTGGGTGGTCATTGGTCTAGGCTTTTAGGGTTCACAGATGTAGGAAATACAAATGTGTGTGTGTGTTTCCAAAAAGAAAGTATATCACACACTTAACATGATATTTAGAATTCAAATTTTAAATTACAGAAGTTTTCCTGAAGCCCTTAATTTTATGTTTGTATCTCTTCTCTCGTGTTGAAAATCTTAGTTTCTAATTACGTCATTACTTATTTGATTTATGTTACTATATGTGTATGAAATTGTTTTGAATAATATTTGAATAATATAAATATTATTTGTAATGACATTTTAACTGAAAGCACTTTAAGATCTATTTTTCAGTTCTTTTGTCCTCAGGATATATTCTACTAAGTATGTACAGTTAAAATAATGTGTTTTAAAAGTTGCATGAAATCATTTTTCTTTGTGTGCCTCCAACCAGACGCACAATTAGGATCACATGGTTTGTGTTTCTTCCCTTGTTCGAAGACTGTTATTTCCATTTTTGAGTTAACTCTGTTTTGTAATCACAGAAACATTTACACTGTTCCAAAGACAAATCTATAGCAAATGTACATCTTGCTCAGTTCAGTTTTGGTCCCTGTCCCCTTCACCTGTTCCCTCTGCTCCTATAACTACCTACTTTTATTATTATCATTTTATCTGTTAATATTAAAGAATGAATTTCTAAGTGACAAAGACTCCCTTTTTAAACAATAATCATGGAATGTTTCTTTTTTTTTTTTTTTTTAATGTCTTTATTTTGAGAGACAGAGAGTGAGCAGGGGAGGGGCAGAGAGAGAGGGAGACACAGAATCCAAAGCAGGCTCCAGGCTCTGAGCTGTCAGCACAGAGCCCAACGCGGGGCTCAAACCCATGGACTATGAGATCATGAACTAAGCCGAAGTCAGACGCTTAACTGAGCCACCGAGGTGCCCCCATTGAATGTTTCTTAATGACTAACACTGCTATTCTTTTAAGATCTGTCTGAAAATTTCTAAGTTTTTGGAGTCACTCACGAACAGGGAATTGGGTCATTTTTTATAAATAAAGAAGCAGATTAAAAAAAAGAAAAAAGGAAGCTTCTCCAAACCACACAGTAAATTCAGCCAAGAAAGGGTCTCACTGGCTAATTTTTAGGCACCGATCTAGCCACCTGAGTACACAGGCCAGCCCCACCTGAAATATTCTGATTCTCTTAGTGGAAGGCCACATTTGTGTGGTTTCACAAGCTCCCCAGGTGAGGCTAAGAAGCAAGCCTGGTGGGTAACCACTATAGAAACCATGATGGAGAGTCAGACTCTTTTGAGACTATCAGAGCAATGTGTCGTGGGAATAATCCAAGACTCAGGACTGACTGCAAGAAACAGTACCTTATCTGTCTTTAATGCCACCTCTCCATTCTCACCTCCCAACCCACCAGAAAGCAGACACTAAATCTAGGCCAAATTAAAGACACCCCACACACAATCCCATTGCACCTAGGTTCCCAGGACTACTGAGGGGTTGGGGGGGAAGAGGGAGATCTGATCCTTGCAATCCCCATCCACTGGGGCCTCCTGATTCAGCCACCACCACATCCTCCCTGACCCGTGATCCACACAGAAGGCTGTTCAGTCATGGCCCATCCTGGCCATGGGATCACTCATGTTCAGCAGCTCCCGGGCTGGATCTGATGCCCTAGACACTGAAATGATCCTGCTGTTCTTCACCCCTGGAGGCCCTGTCTGCAGCCCTTTCTTTTCTGGGGCCCCACCTGGGAAATGGGGCACAAGTCTCTGTGAGTCTTGGATTCGGCAAACTGACAAGGTTTTTGCCACTCCCCCTGCCCTGACCAGGACTTGGCCCAGGTTGCAGAGTTCAGGTCCCCTTCTCAATTAACCAGGACCCCCCACACCCACACCCCCACCCCGTGATACTTCCAGGAATCCTTCTTTATTTAGACTGGGGCTGAAGAAAACTTTGTTCTTGGTTATGCAACATTCTCTCCTTTTATCTATACTTACAGTTCATTTCATTCCCGCAAGGCCAAGGCTTTTGAATGCAAAATCCGTGAAGCATCTCCCTTTTCTTGTGTTAACTCCCTTCTCAGGGCTTCCACACTACATAATTCAGGGAGCATCACGCACACAGGCTGGATGGATTTAAACAGTGCACCACCTAAACAGCTGTATGCATATGCGCACCTGTATGTGCTGCTAAATACTGACCACAGAAGTATAGTCTGAATGAGAAGAAAAAATGCTGTGGGAGAAACAATATTAGTTAATGTTTCAAAAACATTGTCCTACCACTTGAAAAAGTTCCAGGAAGAGGAGGTGCCCATGAACCTGGATTATTACTTGCAAGTCTGACTCGAAGAGAATATTAAAGGTGAGCATGACCTTCCTCTCCTTGCTTTACTATGTCCCTCCCCAGTCTTATCACCTCAGTGTACCAAGAAAAATTTCAGCCTGCCTCCCCCGACCCCAGCAACCTGGGATCCACGAGGATCCACGGAAGACACTACACATATGGCCAATAAAGCCCCTAGAGATCCCTCCCCAGACAGAGGGAAGCACTGAGTGGTGGTACTGAGGGGCACGTGGGCAGTCAGCTCTCATTGGTGAGCTTCCACACACCAGCACAAAGAGCCTCCTAAGCGCTACCTGGTCGCTGGTCTGTTCCCGGTCCCCAAGTTCTAAGATTCAGCCAGTTACCATGGCAGCTGCTGCCTGATTGAAATGTTCACATTTATAGAAACTGGCTGAAGCATTTGAATCTGACAGGACTGGGACACCAAGCAGAGAATGTCACTCCCCCAGACACATAAAGACGCTTTCTCCAAAAAAAAAAGAAAAGAAAAAAACGTGGGAGTGGCTGGCCCGAGGCAGACCCTGTGACTCCAGGCCCCCTGGCAAAATTCACCACATGATTGTGAGCAGGTGTCCCACCCAGAAGACGCCCCCCACACCCTGACACTTATATTGTGCCTATTTCACCATTATTAATTCATTCACTCAATAATATCGAGCACCTTCTCTGTGTCAGGCAAGGCACTGAGAATAAACACTGAGTGTTGCAGAGTCCCTGTGTTTACCTGGGCCATTTCGTCGGAGAGGTCAGCGATAAAATAGGGAATTACAACACAGTGTGAGAAAAATAACGTGGGGGCTGCGGAGGCACCAGACCGGGGTGGGGGGTCATGGGCACTTCTCAGGTGAAAGCTGAGCTGAGCCCTTGAAGGCTGGGCAAGAGTTAGTAGGATGCAGTGGAGGGGATGCAGTGGGGGAGGGGGTGGAAAGGGACTCCCTGCAGAGAGAACCACAGCATAAGAAAAGGCCTGGACACCCTCCTACACTGTTGGTGGGAATGTAAACTGGTGCAGCCCCTCTGGAAAACAGTGTGGAGGTTCCTCAGGAAACTAACATTAGAACTCCCCTATGACCCAGCAATATCACTGCTAGGAATTTACCCAAGGGATACAGAAATGCTGAGGCATAGGAGCACATGTACCCCAATGTTCATAGCAGCACTCTCAACAATAGCTAAAGTATGGAAAGAGCCTAAGTGTCCATCAACAGATGAATGGATCAAGAAGATGTGGTTTATCTATACCATGGAATACTACATGGCAATGAGAAACAATGAAATCTGGCCATGTGTAGCAACATGGATGGACCTTGAGGGTGTTATGCTGAGCGAAATAAGTCAGGCAGAGAAGGACAAATATCATATGTTTTCACGTATAGGAGGATTAGGAGGAACTTGACGGAGGACCAAGGGGGAGAAGAAGGGGGGAAATGGTGGGGGAAAGGGAGAGAGGCAAACCATGAGAGACTCTTGAATGCTGACAAAAACTGAGGACTGATGGATGTGGGGGGGAGGGGGGGATGGGCATAGAGGAGGACACTCATGGGGATGAGCACTGAGTGTTATGTGGAAACTAATTTGACAATAAACTATTTGTAAAAAAATAAAAAAATAAAAAAAATAAAAGGAAATAAACAGGAAAAAAAAAAAAAAAAAAAAAGAAAAAAAAAAAAAAAAAAAAAAAAAAAAAAGGCCTGGAGTGGGGGAGAGCGGTCCAAGCAATTCCAGGCCATTGCAGCAAAGAAGGAGAGTAAATGAGAAGGGAAATGCAACCTGAGAGCCAGCTCTGTACAAAGAAGAGTTTTCAGTGCCTGGCTCCCCTTCAAAAGCAAGCAGCCCGGGGCTTCTGGGTGGCTAAGTTGCTTAAGCACCCAACTCTTGGTTTCCATTCAGGTCATGACTGCATGGGTTTGCAAGTTCGAGCCCCTCATTAGGGGCTCCGATTGAGAGCACAGAGCCTGCATGGGATTCTCTCTCCCTTTCTCTCTGCTCCTCTCTCTTTCTCTCTCTCAAAATAGGTAAATAAACAAAACAAAAAATCAAACAGCCCAAGGAAAGATAGATTTGTTGAGAGGAGGCCCTGTGTTTGGGGCAGGAAGGGCAATGTCCCTTAGAAGGGAGCTGAGAGTGGAAAGAGGGGGCACTATTGTCACCCCAGCCCCAACCCCCATTCAACCAAGAGCTAGAGGAGCTGTCAAATAGGACACACCTCCCTACTCTCCCCTCTTGTCCCGTCAGTGCCACCACTGCTGGCAGAAAATACAATTTCAACCTCCCAGCCATTCCATTCCACTCTTCTAGTGAGTGAATAACAATTTATTGTGCACCAGCCTGGGTTTGGTACCATGCTCAGTGCTTCACATGCAAAATTCACCCACGCCAAAATTCATGTTCGAGCACCTTCTATACAACAGGCAATATAATTTAGAACCTGGGGACTTTGCCATGAACAAAAATAACAAACTCCCACCCTCAAGGAACTTATCTCTGGACAGGGAGAAATAGACAAAAGGAAACAGACATGTTATACATCAGGAGGTCATGGTGGTCTAAGAAAAAAAGAACCCAGAGAATGATAGTCAGGAAGGGTCTTAATGAGTTAAGACCAGAGGGAAGTAAGGAAGTGAACCATGTGGAAATGTGGAGAAAGAATGTATCATACTGAAAGGACAGTTAAGTGCAAAGGCCCTGTGTTCCCCCGTGGGGCTGGGGAAGCAGGACCAAGGGCAAAAGCAGGAGGGAACCCTACCAGAGCAGCGGCAGGGACTCAGATCATTATCCCAGCAGCATGACAGAGTTGGACATTATTGTTTTTCCAACATTACAGATAAACTGAGGTTAAGTGATACACTCAGGGTCCCAAACCCTTTTTTATTTATTTTTTATTTTTTTTATAGTTTATTTATTTTTGAGACAGAGGGAGACAGAGCATGAGCGGGGGAGGGGCAGAGAGAGAGGAAGACACAGAATCTGAAACAGGCTCCAGGCTCTGAGCCGTCAGCATAGAGCCTGATGCGGGGCTCGAACCCATGAACTATGAGATCTGACCTGAGCCAAAGTCGGACGCTTAACCAACTGAGCCACCCAGGTGCCCCCCAAACCCTTTTTTAGACAGAGCTGGGATTCAAACCCAGCTGCTCAATCTTTAGAATATGTGCCTTAATTGCTCCCTTAGAATGTCTTGTCAATGGGGCGCTTCAGGGGCTCAGTCTGTTAAGCATTGGACTCTCGATTTCAGCTCAGGTCATGATCTCACAGTTTGAAAATTCCAGTCTCACATTGGACTCTGTGCTGACAGCGCAGAGCCTGCTTGGGATTCTCTGTCTCCCTCTCTCCACCCCTTGCTGGCTTGCTCTCTCTCAAAAATAAATAAACATTAAAAAAAAAAAAGAGTATATTATCAAAAAGCTGTAGATAATTTATAACAGATCAATAAGATTCCAGTCTCCCCAAAGATTACCCCAAGCTTCACTGATTCCACACCTAAAAAATCAAGGACTCGAACAAAGACTTAGCTACTTTCTTTAAAACAGTAAAATGATTGGAAATGGTACCTTTACCCTAATAATATGAAGTAAAGACGCTATGTTTCATGCACGCAAAGAATATATCACACATGGCCATTTCAAACGACATCGTAGAAAAGGATACAACAGCACGGAAAGATGGTCTCAATATGTCACTGACACTAAGCCATACACACAGTAGGAACCCATTTTTGTAATAAATAATTAATATATAAATATAGGCATAGACCAAAGACTGGAAGGCATTAAACCAAAATGTTAATAAATCACTCCCCCAGAATGTGAGATCGTTGGGTGTTTAGCAGCATTTACTACAATGAATATAAATGATTTTTGCACTTCCTGGGTTGGTGAGCCCCTGGGTGGGCCTGACCTGGGCTCTCTTGCCTCACTCTATCCCTGAAGCCAGGCAGAAAGCGGGTTCTGCAGCATCCCTGCTAGAATCCCATTCAGGCTGGAGACCCTTAGAATGAAGCAGCTCCCTGGGCTGAGGCAGAAAATTCAGGGCATACCAATAGCCTCACCTCATTTCTCCACAAAGACTTCACGATTCGGGGTGGCGGGGAGGGCTCCAAGCCTACGCTGTGGCAGCACATCGGCCGGGGTGCCTGAGCATCAGGGTAATTAGCCCTCATCTTGTCAAAGGGCTTGGTGCTATTTTTAAAATCTTTCCAACACATAGATTTCACTAAGGATTCCAGGAGTCCTAAGTCCACCCAGCGCCTTAGGAAGGCAAATGGACTGATTGAAAATTTAGTGGGAATCACCTAGAACTTTCAGGGAGATGCATCCCTACAACCCCACCCCAGGCACACACTTGCCAGTCTTCCTACTGGAAGTGGAGGGGAGTTAAGCCAACCGGAACCTTCTCCCCTGCCGCCCCTTTTTTCTCACCTCCCTGGAAGGCACCTGGAGCCATTCCCTTACTGGACCTCTGTTGCAGGGGCCAGTTTAGCACAGAGGCTTCAGAACCAGTCTACAGGCCCTGCCACACACCTGCATGTGCCTTGAGCAGGCTGCTTAACTTCTCTGTACCTCAGTTTCCTCATCTATAAGAACGAGGATGGGACAGAGCACCAAACTTCTAGGGCTGTTGTCTCTAGCCAAAGGGCAGCAAAAAATGCCCCCAGACTACATCCGGCCCACCTCCTTTTTCTGCAAATAAAGTGTTATTGGAACACAGCCATGCATATTCATTCACATATTGTCCAGGGCTGCTTTCCTGCTACAGTGGCAGAGCTGAGTCATTACAACAGAGACTATATGGCCCACAAAGCCTAAAATATTTATTAAATGTTTATTATCTGGCCCTTTGCAGGAAAAGTTTGCCAATCCCATCTTACATCAGACTCTCCCAGAAGCAGAACTTGAGACGAGGATAGGATTTGGGGCAAGTGATTTATCAAGGAAATGCTGCCAGGAGGAACCAGTAAGGGGGTGGAGGTGACGTCTAAAGTCTCAGCCTCTGCCTGGCCCCCTATGAGCACTTCTGGTCACCTTGCAGGTAAAGTGGCTCAGGCAGTCCCTGAAGAAGGGAGGTGACAGGAGCTGCCACATGCCCATGTCATTGTGCCAAGCACTTTAGGTACATTATAATAGTACTTGCGGCAGAATTAGGAGGTGGAAAATGCATGATGCCCACCTTACAGCTGGGAGGGAAATGAGATGATACAGATGAAGTCTCAGCCCAGCACTGGCCTCAGACAAGGCACCCAGCAAGAGAAGCACACATATCACACGTCTGGCTGTGTGCTGAGTGCCAGGGCCGCACGAATCAGTGAGGCACAGGCTCTGTCCTCAGGAGCAACTGGGCTGGTCATTGGGGAATCCAGTGTGTAACATCCACCAGAGCCCTCGCTGGCATTCCCCTTAGGGAAGTCAGAAGAGGAAGACATGCACTGGGAAGGACTCTTGAGGGAGGATGGGAGTTTCCAGTTTAGGGAAAGAACTTTCCAACAAAGGACACAGCATATGCAAAAGCTTGGCGCTGGGGAACAAGTCTGGAGACTGCAAGGGGTCTGCGGTGGGTGGATGAAGTCAGAGAGCGAGGGGTGATGGGAGATGAGGCCAAGGTGCAGAGGAGTCACACCAAGTGCAGATCTAAGGTGATGGAGAGTCAAAGATTTTAGACAGGGAGTTAACCCAGTGTATGTTTTCTAGGGCTGGCATAAGCCGCATGCTTCAACAACGGAAATTTATTTTCGCACACTCCAGAGGCTGGAAGTCCAACATCAAAGTGTCAGCAGACTTGGCTTCACCCTGACGCCTCTCTTCAGCTTGCGGGTAGTCACCCTCTCACCCCCGGTGTCTCTCCGTGTGCCCACATTTCCTCTTCTCAGCACACCAGATTGGACTACAACTCATCCTAACAGCCTCATTCTAAACTTAATGGCCTCTTTAAAGGGCCTGTCCCCAAACACAGTCCTGCCTGAGGTACTGGGAGTTAGGGCTTCAACATATGAATTTGGTGGTCGGCACAATCCAGCCCATAACAGCTGGCATCTCAGAAAGCTCACCTCGGTTCCAGTAGGGAGGGCAGCTTGGAGAACGGACACCAGGGCGGGCAGGCTGAGTAGAACCCCACTGCAGCATGTCAGCCAATGAGAGTTGCAGTCAGGGGGGTCCGAGGCCACAGTCTATGGGATGGCCAAGCAGCAGTGGCCACGCTGAGCAGGGCCCATTCCCCAGCTGTGACTGACCTTCGGATCCAGGCAGCAAGAAGAGAAGGACAAAGGCACACCAAAGGGCCACAGAGCAAGTGTCCAGGTCAACAAAGGCATAAAATCAGCTATCCTGGGCAGAGCCTTGGGAGTGAGAGGTGATACCCTCATTGTCCTGACTTGTTCACAGATTTCATGTCCTCCCAGGGCCTCTGGCCATCAAAGGAGCCAGGTTTAGAACTCACATTAGAAGAGGTGGCACCTTCTCTAACCTGTTCTCTGAGGTTCCAGGAGCCACTAAGGTGAGCTCATTCTGCTCATTCTTAGGTGGCTCATTCCCAAAGAATCTACTTGTTCATTTCCTTTGGTCCAGGACTCTGCAGTTTCCACCCTTGGTGACTATAAATCTCTCTCCCTTTCTGTCTCTCTCATGCACTTACACACACACACACATACACACACACACACACACACACACACATACACACACATACACGGTCCACAGTTCCTAAAATTCCACCAGTCAAAGATCTATTCCTTTAGTCCGATCTGCTAGGAGAAGGAAGGTGCAATACATTAAGTCACCAACACCTTAATGTGAGTTTATTAATCAGATTCTTCCCTCTGCATTAGACAGGTGTTAAGAAAGTACCAAGCACTGGAAGGGAAATGTTACTGAAGAGAGATGAAACAGCAGAGGAAAAACAAATGTAATCAGGGGAGAAGCAACTTGCTTTCTGCTTTTCTTACTTTCGGACCTTTCTTGGTCACCCTGATGCTCTAAGTCAGGGGCTGGAAAACTTTTTCTGGAAAGGGCCAGAAAGCAAACTTTTTGGCTTTGCAAGCCATAGGGTCTATGCTTGAATCACTCAATTCTGCCATTGTAGTATGAAAACAGCCACAGACAGCCAGGCTGTGTCTTTGTAAGACTACTGTGGACAATGAAACATGAATTTCACGTAATTTTCATTAACACATTATTTTTCTCCTCTCTGTTCCCAACCATTTACAAATGGAAACTCCATCCTTAGCTTGTACGCCATGCAGACACAGGAGGTGGCTGGATGCTCCCGAGAGCCACACTTCACTGACCCCTGCTCCTCACGAAGGGCGGAACTTGCACCTTTCCCATCAAACCAAGGACAAGCCCTTGGTCACTCTCTGCTATTCGCCATCCTTACTTCCCCTGCTCCAGCCCTAGAGAAAAAAGCAGCTCCTTGTTCTGCGTGCTTTGCTCATGATCCCCGGGGATTTGCTTTCAAGTGTGGAGGAGATGACAGGGTGACAAATGGCCTGGCATTCAGGCAAGCCAACGGCAGCAGGCTGCTGCAGAACAGTGGCCTCAGGCCGATGCTGGTTGACTGAGAAGCAAGTCAGGATGGTTTTCGTCTGCCTACCCCTCCCCAGCCCATGCACCAGACCACAAGGGTCTCATCTGCCACACTTCTGGACCACCTTTTAGGCACTCCTCCCAAATTACCAAAGGTATTTATTATCATTATTACCAACTAACTTTAGACAGATACTCATTAACGAAAACAACACTCCCTTCGTACTGAGTACTTAAGTCTGTGCAGGTACCATAGCAACTTTCTACAGCTTGCGTCTACTGGTGGGCCAGGCTTTGTATCCAATGCTATACATGTACGTAATAGTGCCCTCAGGAACCTATCCATAGGTCTCATCTTATGGGTGAGAAAACAGAGACTAGAAAAGCTAACAACACACTCAAGGTCACACAGCTGGGTGGGTCTGTGTGACTCCAAGCCAGGTTCATGGTCACTGGCTCCCCTGGCTCTATCTTGCAGCCACCCTGTGAGACTGTATTATGATCCCAATTCCTCAGTTGCAGAAATAGAAACTCTAAGAAGCTAGGTCCAAGTTCAAACAGCTGATAAGTGGTGGTTCTGGAGCGCTGTGTTAGAACTGCTGCCATGCTGGGATACTGGAAGCCACCTTGCCCTTGTGTGAAAACACACACGTTTCTAGATACCATCAGAACCCAGGGTCCTAGACTGCAGAGCTAGGCTTCCCGGCAAGCGGCAAGCGAGATTTTAGTCTGAGACTAGTTCTTACGTCTGATCTGAAAGCAGAGCCTGAGACAGGGATTCTTGTGCAAGTGAGCTATTGAGGGAGGGGGCCAAGGAGAAATCTAAAAGGATCAGGGGAGAGGGATGGGGCAGAGGAAAAAGGTGCAGGTTCAGCTAAGTCTGGCCTCGGCCTGATCCCACAGGGAGTTCTGGAGTATGAACGGTACCACAGGGTTCTTGCATCTTGAGGTAAGGGGCCAGGCCACGATGCTCTGTATGTGTCAGTTATTGGCTACGGGTTGTCCCATGTGGGGCTGTGGAGAGCATCTCTGGACAAAATGGCAATTCTCCAGAGAATGGTGTGGCTTCAAGCCCTAGCAGTCAACACTCAAAGCAGCAGGGGACTGCTGTCACATTGTTAGAAGGATGTTGGCAGGGCACCACTGGCATCCACTATAAGCAGGTGACTCTGGAGGCCCAGACCTTACTAACTGGCTCGGCAACTCGTGGAAAAACACATTCTCTTCCCTTTTCTACCCTTCTCCCTGTCTTCCTCTCTTCCTTCTGGACCTGTCTTCCTCTCCTCCTTTGTCACCCTCCAGCACTGGCTGGGCCGGGCTTGACCTGAGCTTCTGGCTCTTCTATCAGACCGTCGGCAATCGCAGTTGGAGCTGAAGATTCCAGGAAGTATCCCACCCTGGCCTCTTCCGGCCTAGACCTGCTCCCCCCATCCCCCAGCCCCATCCTATGGCCTGCTTCTGAGGGGATTCCCAGTGACGTGATCAGGAAGGCAGGGCAGGGAAAGAGCCATGAGCCAGGCCTGGGGATTCGTGAATGAGGGGAGAGGCTGAGAGCCAAGCAGCTCCTCCCCACCAGCCGGTACCACAACCCCCAGCAGGGCGAGCAGCTGCCCTCCCGGGGGCAACCCAAATGGGCTGGCACCTGATGGCCCGGAGATGAGCTGGCCAGATCAGTGCCTGGGGTCATTTCTAGAGGCTCCAGAGGGCCCTGATTCTTTCTATACACAGAAACATCCTCTTCCACGCTGCTGCCATCCGTTCATTCATTCAACAATGACAGAGTCCATATGAGAGCTGGTTGAACAAAACAGATGGGTCCCTGCTTCCATTCCAGCGGGGATGACAAAGAAATGTGTGCAGCAGGGTCACAGAGCACACGGACAGATGCACAAAGATATGCAGTTTCTTTGTTTCTCATAATTGATGCAATCATCTTCCAGTGCCCCCACCCCGCTAAGAGGCAGGGACAGGAACGGAGGAACACACTCTAAAATTGCCCATTTATGGCACGACCATGCTGTTTCTCTTGAAGGGCACTTTGGGAAGATTTGGTTTCTTTTTTTATAAATGTTGTCTTTTCCATCTCTTCCTTGCTTCTGTTTCCAGAACAGTATCTGAGTGTGTGGGAGGGATTACCAGATAACTGGTGGAGGGTGAAGGTCACTTGGAGAAACACTGAGTCCTCCCCACGGGCCACCCCAGAAGGGCTGGACTTGTCTCTCCCTGCCTGGACTGCGCAGCTGCACCTGGCCCTATCTGCAGCCGCTACTGCTGGGCGGCCCCCATCCCCCTCCCTGGCCAGGGTTCCCACCTGGCAGCTGCTGCAGGGGTCAGCCACTGACTTGTCACACCTGCATCCTTCTCTAGGGGGTTGCTCTTGGCGGAAGGGAGGTGCCCCTCACTTTGGGAGACGGACCCTGGCCAAGGCCTACCTCTCCAGTGTCACCCCACCAAACACCCCGCCCACTTCATGCTCCAGTCCCACTGACCTTCTTACAGTTGCTCCACCACAGAACCCCTCTAGCCTTTGTGCAGTGGGGTTTAAGTTCCAGGAATGCTCCCTACCTCCCTTCACCTAATTCAGTTTCAGGACGGATTTCCCATAAATGCCAGATATTTGAAGGACTTCTGTTACACGCTCAGTATGCACTTCCGTGTTCAACTGTGTGGTTTGATCAATGTCTGCCTCCCCACCTTGACTTGAAACTCCTGAGGAAAGGGACCGTTTCTATTTTGCTCATCATTGAGTCCCCAGGGACTAAGACAGTGCCTGGAACAAAGCAGATGGTTACTCAATCTTTTTTTGATGGCACAAATGAATTAAATTTTAAATGAATCCATTAATAAATGCAAGGCAGCCCCTGTCTTTGAGCATTTCATTCCACCATTTCTGCTGCATCATGGGAAATCCTGGAAGTAGGACACTCCTCCTTCGGGGACCCTTTTCCCAGCCTTGGTGAAAGGTTCCAAATTCCTGGCCATCAGGAAGTCCCATGCTGGCAGGAAACAGAGTAGGTTTGTTTGCAAATTGAGCCCAGGGCTCCCCGCCAGGTCCCTGAGCAGAGGCCAAGGCAGCCTCACATGGAGGCCACAGGGCATGCAAATTTGGATTCATCTGCAGCTATATTTCCCTTTGCCCTCCTAGCCTGAGTTACTGCCTTTCTCCAGCTCCTCCAACCCTTTCTTTAGTAATCCCATTCCAACTTCTGGAAAGAGGGACTACCAGCTCCTAGCTCAGCTCAGAGACTATGAAGGGACTCTTCCAGATTCACAGAGCAAATTGGTGGATACACAATCCAGTTATTCTGAGATCCCACCCAATGATAAAGAGAATAAAAGCACCCAATATCTGTCACTCTGTGCCAGACACTGTGCTAAGTAATTTACATACATTATTTTACTGACACGTTATGACAGTCCTTCTGCATGGGTTCTATCAGGGTCCCTATTTCATAGAAGAAGAGACTGAGGCTTGGAGAGGTCAGAGAGAGCCAAGAACTCATTCTACTAGATCAGGGGTCAGTAAACTATGTCCCATAGGCCAAATCCAGCTCACCACATGTTTTTGTAAATAAAGTTTTATTGAAACAGAGTCACGTTCATTTGTTTGCATATTGTCTGTGGCTGCTTTCGTGCCATAGTGGCAGAGCTGAGCAGTGGAGACAGAGACCCTGTGGCCTGCAAACCCCCCCAGAATTTACTATATGGCCTTAAAAAAACATTTGCAAAAAACAAAAACGTTGCCAACCCCTGTTCTAGGTGACACCCTTCTCCTCACCCATCCTGCTCTTTGTTTTACATTTGGATTCACTGGTCAGAGTGTTTTTCACTCAAGTGAAACATGTCCCAGTGCCTGTTTGAGTTTTCCACCTTGAGCATCCAATATTAATCAATGCCACCATGCCCCCACCTCTAAGAGAAACATCCCCCTCCCTGTCCTGTCCTCACTTCCTATCCCAACTGAACAGCAGGACAGCAACCTATGATCTGAACAGGCCGACACAAAAAGATGAGCTAGACCAAACACATTCTTCTCTTGAGAATCTGACATAGGGAAACAGACGGGCTATCAGGAGAAATGGTAGCTAGGACTCTTGAGGACAAATTCACACTTGGGTGGCTATGACAGGCAAGGAGGAGGCAAGATTGTGAAGATGCTTGGTGTGGAAGAGAAAATGGAGGAACTGTCCAAATGGAGACAGAATCTACGAAAGAGTGGCCCTGCTACCTAAGGAAACAAGAAAAAGAAGAGCCTTGGTGCTTAAAGTTTTCCCAAGTTCAGCTTCTGTTAGAACAATTGCCCTCTTCTTAGATTAGGAGTTAGAACGTTTTGGTTGCAAATGAAACAAAATTCAAAATTCAACACAAGTGGGCTGAAACATTAATGGGAGGATATCGATTCACGTAACTGAGGAAGTCCAAAGATGCTTCAGGCTCAGCCTGATCCAACAGCCCAAATGATGTCACATGGGACCCTGATGTGGAGAACAAAGGCAAGAGGAATGTAAAAAATAAATAAATAAATAGAAATCTCCTTACAACTTGCAACCCAAAGACAGCCACTTGAGGCAAGCAAAGTGACCTTCCTCCAGGAACTCAACTGCCTTAATGCGAATACTTCGCTAGAGGGAAAAAGCAACGGTAGCTTGACATTAGCCCAACCTCCAGGATCCTGTAAGTCTTCTTTAAAAGCCCCTATGGAAATTTCCTTTATGTCTGCCACCCCCAAGATATATGTTAACAATCATCCTTCAAACATATGGCCCACTGATGTACATCTGAAGGGTCTCATGAACCTTATCTTAACAGCAGCCCCTTAAGATCCTGGAAGCCTTGCTCCAAATTCCTTAGAGACTTATGCTCCCCCTAAACCCCACTAACTAAAACGTATATAATCAGTCACTCCTCACAATCCCTGTGCAACTCTTTCTGCACATAGTTCCTGTCGCCGTGCTTTAATAAAACCATCTTTTTTGTACTGAAAATGCCTCAAGAATTCTTTCTTGGCTGTTCACTCCTGGACCCCAAGATCACATCAACCCAATTTCTTACCCAATCTCTGCCCTGCCCTTTTGCAATACGGGCTTCATCCCCAGTCTCCACTCTGTGCCCTTCCCCATCGTAGGCGACTCTAGACTCTTCACTCATGGTATCAAGATGGTTACAATTCCAGACTTTACAGCTTCACACCAAAACATCTGCAAGTGGAGACGGTATCCTTTCCGTAGCTCCTTCACATTCTGAGATACAATCTCTCATTGCCTATCCCTGAACCAATCACTTTGGCCAGGAGGATCGCTACACTGATTGGATTAGACTTCCCAATTGCCTTCTGTTTTCTCATCTATAATAACATCTGAATGCTTATCGTGTCCCAGGCCCTACATCACCCTTTACATGTGTTACCTACTATGTTTAACACTCACAAAAGCTATAGAAGTAAGTTACTAGAATTATCCTCGTTTTACCAATGAGAAAATGAAAGCTCAGAGAGGGTAGACACCTTGCCCAGGGTCACACAGCCATCACTTGGCAGAACTGTTGATGAACAGCAGAACCAAACAAACAAAAAAGCTGGAAGGGACCTATGGGATTCTGGAGCCTGAGCTCTCAGCCACCATATCCTGCCAGTTGAGGGAGGGTGTCACTCGAGAGCCCCCAGCTCTTTTTATTCCACATCCTGTTGCCATTCTGGTGACCCAAATACCCTCCTCGGAGGAAAATATTTTACCCATAGATTCGCAGGCTTCAGACTGAGTTTACTCAAAAGTCCTGCTCCCACCTCTGGGTTCCTCCGGACTCTATTCTCCTCCACCTGATCCGTTTCCATGGAAACTGCTGGGCTCTTGCATCCCTTTTATCCTCCTTTCTGGGAGGCAAGACCAGCTTTCCGGCACCCAGGTAGCCAGGCCTGACCATTATAAAGACCAAAGAAGCAATATCTGGAAGAAATATTTCCAGGCAGAGGGAGGAACCGGATCAAGCTTGTGGTTTTCTCTTTGATGGTCTCCAAACTAACACCAGGTGCTCTGAGGAGCTCAGCCAATTACCTGGGCCCAGTGGGTGCTGGCTGCGAAGCTGTCATCTGTTCCCCAGCATCTCACCACCTCTCAGTCAGCAGGCCTCGCTCCCTTCGGAAGGTGATTCCGGGGTCTGAGCAGAGGGCAAGTCGGGCAAGTCCTCCAGCCAATCCCTGGCGTCAGCTTGCAGTATTCAGGGTGCAGCTGGTGGGCTGGGGGTGCAAAAGGGAGAATGTTACCAGATTTTCCCCTGCTGGAGAAGGGAGGAGCCAGCCATCACCTTGAACCCTGGAAACAGTGCACACGGCATCACTCCTTGCTGCAGGGAGGCACCCTGTGGTCAGGATCAAGGAAGCACATTGCACACACTACCCAGGGGCTTGACATCTGGTCTCCAAAGAATCCATATACCCTGGAAACAGGAAACTGAAGGAGCCAGAGCTTTTCAGGATCCCACCCCCACTGGATCTTGGTTGGGTGTTAATCTCTCTGAGCTTTGGTTTCCTTATCTGTAAAATGGGCCTAATTCTAGCGCTGCACATCTGCAAGGCTAGTTGCAAGGTCCAAACAAGACACACCAAAGCCCTCTATAAAAGTACCTAAAGTAGTAAAACCTCAGACATCTAAAATGAATTACAAGACTCTCAATTCATTGAGATATAAGCATCATCATTTCTTTCAAGTACGCTCCTCGAATCTCTCTCCCCATCCCTTAGCAATTTCCTGTTGTGAGTTCATGGTTTTCTGCTCAAGTTCAGTTACATAAATTTGGTCCAGTTAGCCTAAGACTCCAGTCTTTTCTCTGAGTCAAAGCTTCCCATCTGCCCCACTGCAGACTGGATGAGGGTCTTGGCCCCACCTGGGCTAAGCATACCATGGTGAGGAGGGGTGTTCTGGGACATCTCCTTCCCCAGAGAAGCAGGGGAGGAGCTCTTCTCACCTCTCTGGTCCCCGTGCACTGGAGCAGCTACTGCTGCTGGTGTCTGGGGAGTCAGAGGGTCCAGCACAGCGGAATGCAGCTTTTCCTATTAAGGACTGACCGGCAAGTATATGCCTTCTGCTCCTTCCTTAAACTTTGTGCACCTTTCTCAGGAGGCACAGCAACCTCTAAAAGCTACTCAAAACAGGAATGGGATGCAATCCTTCTAGGCACAGGACAAGACAGTGCAGGGCTTCAGACAACCCTGAGTCAGAAATGGCACCACTTCTGTCTTCACATGGGGCCCAGGCTCCAGAATTCTGCTCCAGGACCATCTGGCCTTGCCAGGGTCCTCTTACATGCAGATGTCCCCCCATGACCTGCAGAGGTCTTCTGAAGACCCCCCAAAAAATACCTGGCTTTAGAGGAGCCACAAATGCTGCACTCCTCAAAGGCTAAATCTCCCCCCATAGGCTCCCCACCCCATAGCCTTCTCTTCGAATAGCCTGTGGCCTTGGGTGGAAGTAAAGGACAGGCTTAATGAGTCAGAAGACAGGAAATGCCTGGATTCTGTGGGGTAACTTTACAAGTGAGGTACTTAGTCCCTTTTCAGAACAACAAGAAAAATTCCTCCTGATACCTGTGTGAATATAATAACTACCTTTTAATTAAGCACCACCAGGATTCTTGCTAACTAATGTCTTGACTACATTATTTTGGTCTTTACACTGACTTTGAGTGACTAGTATCACCTTTATTACCTCTATTTTCCTAAGGTTCAAAGAAGTCAAATGGCCTGCTCAAGGCCCTCAAAGTAGGTTTTGAACCTGCAGCTTTCTGACCCGGAGCAGAGCTTATAAGTCCTATACATGACCTATACTGCTCCTGCAGTACTTGGCTGGGGACAAAAGACAAAGGGACTTGCTTGGGTTTTGCAGCCCTCTCTGTCTGCGATGGGCCCAGGAACAGACCTCTCAGAAAGACTCCAACCGTGCATCTAAAATGAATGATGCAAGCTGTCCCAATGCAGAGCTGGAGGTCACCGTGGCCACACTAAGGAGACACCCAGGACCTCCTCCAGTCAAGCCAACATCTCCCCCTCACACCCAACCCCCATCTCAGCCGCTCTGGAAAGTACAAAGCTGGAGCTCCACTCTCTCTTCCGCATCAGGAAAACCAAAGCAACAAGGAGGTGCTGGCTTTGGTCTTTAGAGAACCAGGGATGGGCTCTCTGACCCCACACGTCTGGGAAAGGGGAGGCGCCCAAGTGACAGTAACAGAGCTGGAAGGAGCTGAGCCTGGACCCTATGGGGCTGTGCAGCACTGTGGTGAAGAGCTGCTGTTTAGCCTTCCCCCTTGGCCTCCCTCTGGGAGCCGTTCAGGAGCCGTTCACCACCCCAGGACAGGGCTGCTGGCCAAGGAATATCTTGCCAAGCTAATCACAGCTGATTCTGGCTCCATGAAGGGCAGTGGGAACACCAAGTCATTTGAATCTCAGAACAATTCTAAGAACTAAATACTCACATTCCCATTTTGTAGAAGAGAAAATTTGAGAACCAGATAGGTTATGCAGCTTATTCTAGGGTTCAAAACCTGGGCACCCAGATTCTAGAGTGTCTGCTCTTAACCACTTAGCTATCCTGCCTCCCAGAGCCAGTACAAAAGAGACCCAGGGGCTTTGGTGAATTTCTCAGCTCTGTACTCTCCTGTGGCACAAAGGCAAGGGGAATGCGTACAGTCCTCAAAAGCTGGCTTTTTAGGATTCCTCTCTCCCAGTCCGTTCTTGCCAGAACTCTGAACAGATTTGCTCTGAGCAAAATCAAGTGGTTTGGGAACCTTCACTCTGTATTTCTCCTTTAGCCTCGCTCTAGGCTTGTCCCTCCCTCCAAGGGACAAGCTTCCCCCTCTGTCTCCTCCTGGCTTCTCTGCCTCAGCGACCTCCTTTTGATTCTCACTTACTTACCTCCTTCCCTTTCCTTCTCCCTTTGGAAGGCAGTTCAGCTCACACTCATTAGCACGTGTTAATGAGCATCAATCCGTTTCTCAGTCGCTCAGCAGGAGAGGGGAGAAACAGGGACTAGCAGCTGCTCCAGGGGTAATGGGTGCACAGGCCTGGAGGCTCCGGGACCCAGGCTACTGGAGAGAGTGGGGAAGGAGCCCAGGGCCCAGCTTGGGAAGTCCTGTCTTCTGTCCTCAGGACTCTGCCCTCAGCAGCTGCTTCGGTTTTCTCTGAGACCAGCACAGAACATTCCTAGGTCAGCATTGGATATTCTCTGCTCACTGGCCTCGGCAAATTCCCATGATGTCCTTAGGTGGGTGTTGTTAAGACCCGGTTCCAGGAGGTAGTTCTGCCACTCCTTTAACAATTGCCTAATGGAGCGCCTGGATGGCTCAGTCACTTAAAGCGTCCGACTTCAGCTCAGGTCATGATCTCACGGTTTGTGGGTTGGAGCCCCGAGTCGGGCTCTGTGCTGACAGCTCAGAGCTTAGAGCCTGTTTCAGATTCTGTGCCTCCCTCTCTCTCTAACCCTCCCCTGCTCACGCGCGCGCGCTCTCTCTCTCTCAAAAATAAATAAAACATTTAAAAAAAAATTTTTTTTAAGCCCCTGGAGCCTGTCCAGGGTGAAGCAGGTAACCAGGGCACGCGGGGGATGGGGGAGGGGGAGGGCAGCAAACAAGACCTCAGGGGACAGTGGAAGCCCCTCCTCCACTTCATCTGGATCTTCCCTGGGTGTCCCTGACCCCTCCCCCCTTACCTCCAAAGCCTTGAGAATTCGCTTCTCCCCAAGTATGGGCCCCATTTAGGGATCATGAGAGTAGGTGAAAGAGCTGGGTTCAAATTCTAGCTCGGCTCCCTCTTTGCTGAACAAGTCATGTAATCATTTGAAGTCTCAAGTCCCCTCATCAAAAAAGTGGTCCCTGTTGTTCCTGCTGTGGAAGGGTCAGACCAGGACAGGCATGATCGACACACAGTGAACCGCAAAGTGCAAACCCTGTTTGTCAAGCTTACGTTATTATTACTACTAGTGGTGTTGCTGTTACTACCGTTATCACTATTGCTACTGCTAGTAACAATACCTGGTAGCTGTACTCAAGGAGGTCAGAGAGAGACAAGAGCAGCGTCTCCCCGCTCCGGGCGCCAAATGGCCCCTGCTTCCCTGGCCTGGCGGCGTGCGGTTTCAGCGCCCGCGTGCGCGCCCCCGGCGCTCCCGCCTCCGCGCGCCCACTGGCCGAGCCCCTGCGCCGCCGCCGCCCGGCCGAGACCCAGGCTGATTCTCTGAGCGCGCGCGCCCCCTGCTGGCGGCCAGGCGCGGGCGCAGCCTCCGGACTGTATATAAAGGCAGCGTGGCGCGCAGGACCTGGCCGAGTGAGGGAGCGGAGCCGGGCGCAGGGACAGCGCTGTGCGCCTGAGGTCTCCGAGCGGCTCGCCATGGCTAGCCCGCAGCAGCAGCCCCCTTACCTGCACCTGGCCGAGCTGACGGCGTCCCAGTTCCTGGAAATCTGGAAGCACTTTGACGCAGACGGTCAGTAGATCTCTCAACTTCTGTGCCCATTCGCCCCCAGGGAGTCTCCGGTGGAGGGGAAGGGGACTTCGCTGCTGCGAGCAGGTGTACGGATGTCCCAGGGGGTGTTTGGGCCGCAAAACCTGCTGAGGTCAGGGTCTGGAGTTTGGGAAACACCTGGCTGCCCTGGTGACAACTGTCAGCAACTTTTCTTCCCTGACACAGACGGCAGAGAGCCCACTAGCTTTTGCAGCCTCATTCTGGGCAAGTTGGAGCTTTCCCAGAGAGGAGGCCTGGGCCAGCAAGGCTCCCCTTGATTCCCCCTGCCATCTTATCTTCCCCTCCTTTCTCTTCAAGGTAATGGTCTGCCTTTAGCGGCTGCAGCCACAGGTCTCAAAAGCCCACTTCTTTCTTTCTTGAGGTTCCCCTTTTGTTTAATACCAGGTTAGCCCCCGTCACTGTCCTGGAAGCTGGGGTGAGCTGGGGGATACTGAAGGGAAACCCCTGGCCTCCCCAGACTGATTGGGAGCGGGAGTGGAAAGTGACATCGGGGCCCGGAACATCCCGTGGGCTTCGGCCGGGGGGCAGATCAGTCCCATACGCAGCAGCAATGGGTGTGGTGGGGGCAGGGTTGAGGTACAAATACAAACCTGACATATTCCCTCATGGTGATAATCCTGGGTACTTTGGGTGGCACCATCTCTGGGTGGGGGGAGGCACATTCTTAAATGCAAACGAGACATCGATATACCCAGAAATCAAGGGCTGGACTGAATGACCTTTGGAGGTGGCTCCCAGTGCTGGCATTCCAAGAGTCTATGAATGATCTGACTCAGGCATAAAGTGAGCCCCACCCCACCCACCCCCCACTTCGGGAGCTTTTGATATCACTAGAGATGATTTCTCCACCACTCCAAAAAAAATTAAGTGATCTGATTCCCTCCTCTGAGTCCAAAAAAAATTAAGTGATCTGATTCCCTCCTCTGAGGTCCTGGCTGGGGTGGGCATCCAAAACGTTCTGGCATCTCAGACCACTGGCAGGGTGGTGGCTCAAGGTGTTTATCCTGGGATTGACAGCGAGGGGGATGGGAACCAGAGGGAGGATCAGTCCGTGGTTCACTTAATTCTTCCCTCCTCCTTTCCTCACCTCCTCAGGGCATGAAAATGGCAAAACAGAGGTCCTCTGCCCAGAGTGCTTGAAGAGGCAAGGGTTAATATCCAGGGACTCTCATTAATAAAGTTCTGTTCCCTTGGAGCAAACTGAGAAAGCTGGGTAGGGAGCCAAGCAGAGGACTGGGTGAGCAATACCCAGGTTAGGACAGTGATCTGCCTGTGAATTCCTGAAGGAGGTGGGCAGACTGTTAAATCTGTAAAATGGGGCTAAGGAGGGGTGTACTTCCAATCCCCAGGGTGTGCCAGAAAACTCCTTTGGTGAAAAGGGGCTGTAAGGTGCAGCCTCTTAGCATTCCAGATGACGTGCACCTTTCCCAAGGATGTTTCTGCCAGTTAATCTGCACCAGAGACTTTCTTGATTCAAGGAAAGTTACCAAGTGGCCAAGGTTACACCACCTGCCTCCTGCCAGATGAGTCAGCTATAATAAACAGAGAACTCCGTAGATCTACTCCCCCCACCCCCACCCGGCCTCAGGGGGATAACTAAAAACACTCTCAATAATCACGCGAATCCTTACATTTATCTGAGACCTTATACTGTTCAATATATAATCACACCTTCTTGAGTCCCACACTGTGAGGTGCTGGGCAGGTTGTGGTTCTCATTGTGCAGATGAGGAACCAGACACAAGGGGTGAGTCCTCTGAGGCTGGATAGCAAGGTAGTAATGGAGCTGGTTCCCGGCCAGTGTTTATTCCCTACTTTTTGGACATGTGTTTGGGATGGAAGAGGGATTTTTCCATGACGATAGGTACAAGTTGCCTATAGAAGAGCCTCCACCACCCCCAGGCTTGGAGGTGATTGGCAGTTCCTTTAGTCTCAGAAAGGGGTCCTTGTCTTGGCTGCAGCATAGCTAAGCTAGCACTGGACATGACAGTCTTTAGAGGCCTCCAAAGCCATTGTGCCTCTGGCTCCCTCCTGCTCCGATATGAAAAGGGGAGCTAAATGCTTGCTTCTCAGTTCCTTGTCTGCCAGGCACCCCGTTGCCCTCTCTGGCCACAGCCTCAGGAAAGTCCCAACGAGCCGCCACATACCTAACAGAAAAAGAAGACAAAACGGCTTAAAATGCCAGAGATGGTTCAGAGGTGCTTAAGGAAAATGAGGATACAGCCAAGTTGGCATTCCACTAAAGTACCCAGAATTAGGCTGTGGACTGCCTTGCTCCATACCTTCCTTATCCTACCCGTTCCGCATACCCAAAGGCCACTGGGGAGCCCCCCACCCTCCCCTGAGGTGCTCCCTGCTATATCTGGGCCCCCCTTACTAACTCTGGCTTCTATTTTCATCTTGGCGTTTCTTCCTGATACAGAGTCCCCCTGCCACTCACAGACTTAAAGAACTCTGGCAGGACTCTCTTTCGCAGCTCGCAGGTCCCTGGAGCCCAGTTAGGCATAGCCACCAGGGGGAGGGAGCCACCGCCCCACTCCTCCCGGACCCCCAAGAAACAAAGACAAGGAGACCCTAGGAGAAGCTGGATGCCAAAGAGAGTGGAGATGGGGTAAGGGGCTCTGACCCTAACTCAGCCCATTCCTAACCAGGAAGAAGAGTCATCCTGGTGACTTTGCTCTCAGAGTTAGATTCTTTTCAAAGTCATCGTTGGTCTCATGGTAGCGGAAAGTAGGAGTGGGTGTTTGAAGAGAGAGAAATTGGGACTCAGAGAGGCAAAGTTCTTTGTACAAGATCACACAGCAAAGTGTGTGTGTGGGGGGGGGGGGACCAGGAATCCTATACCATCCCTGGACCCTTCCTCCTCAGTCACCCAAGTTCATGCATTTAGGGGTGGGATTTAGATGTCATCTCTCAAAGGCAGACATAGGGAAGACAGTGGCCAAGCACATCATATGGCTCACATGCCACCTCCATGCTCTGAGTGACCCTTCCATGGCCCTATATATCTGAGTCCACTGCCCTGTTGTGACCTGGTCACTTCTTTGTCAGGAACATCCTCACAGCTCAGAGCTCACCCTGGCCCATGTGGTTCTGATCAGATGGGCCACCAGGCTCCTGTTCTGCTGACAGCCAGTGGGAATGTCCATGGAGAGTCAAGGTTTGGCCTTAAAGGGAAACACCTTAGCCTTTAGAAGCAACTGAGATCATAGGGATTAGATGGGTTCTCTCCCAGAGGCCAGCAGACATTCCAGATCCAAGTAGGGACCCTGGCCACTGTTTATTCCCACTCGCCCCAGAAATCAATCTGACATAGATATACTCATACACATGCAAAAAGTTATATGAGAAAGAGTATCTTACCAAGTTCTTTGGAATACTGAAAATTTGAGGGGGAATGTGCTTTATTAGGGAGGAGAAAAACAAATTGTGTCAGTCTCTAGAGCAGAATATTATACAACTAAGCAGAGTGAGGTGGGGCTTTTGTACTGACGTGGGAAAACACCCAAGATGTACTATTAAGATGTTTTTAAATGAGAGCAGGGCTATTATAGTATGACCCCATTTTCCTTGTTCATGAGGCAAATATGCTGTAAGATACTTGACAGAATATAACAGAGAATAGAGAATGATGGTTCTCTCTTCTCAGAGTGACTGAGATCAAATTAAAAGGCAGTTGCTTTTACTAAGTTCATTTCTGTAGTGTTTGAAAATTGTATAAGAGCTCGTGCTTCTCCTGTTCAGATGTAAATAAAATGTTATTTATCTCCAGGTGTGGGAATCTGCCCAGACTCTTCTGGGCATTCGTCTGCCCCCAGATGGCCCTGGTGACATGGGGCGGTGTGGGGGGGGGGGTGTCTCTAAGCCTCTTGCAGGGAGGAAGCCGTGTTCCCTATTTGTGTGGGCCTGGAGACCCTTGAAAATTAGGAAGAGGAAGGCCCTGCCCTGTCTTCCCCACTCTGCCCTCCTACACCCTATGGCAGTAACAGAAACATCCCTAAAACCCACGCACCATGAACACTCAGGCTCTGCCAGAGTGTGGGTCACTGCTAAGTTTGTGACCCTGCAGGGAGCTAAGCCATAGGGCCTCTCCCAGGTGGAAAGAGAGGCCTGGGCAGCTTGCACTGAGATATTAAATGAAGGCTCTTGGTCCAGTGAAAAAAGATACTTTCTTTCCCAAACAAGGTTACAGAATATCCGGTATATATTATTTACACAAACACTACAACACTTGCAATACCATAGAACTGTGCTATTCGTAAGGTGACTATAGGACTCATAAAAACGATCACTGCTTGGCACAAAAAAGTCAGAGGGGTCTTGTGCAGGAGGCCGAGGCCAGAGTTGTCTGAGGGAGGCTTGCCCAGGGCAGCCACCAGCCCAGGGAGCCAGGGTCCCTGCCCGCTCGCCCTGTTTATTCCCCTCTAGACTCCTGTGGTTGCACTAGCTGAGCCCCTGATAAGCATATCTGTCAGGTCCGTGTGTCTCACCTGGGAGAGCAGGGCACGGACTTGGGGTTCGTGATGGCAAGATGTGGGGTTCTTTGGGAGTGGCCTCCTGTCCTATCCAGGGTAAGCCCTAGGAATCAGTCCCCTGCTCTGCTTCGCCCCTAAACCCCCTATGGAGTGTCCACAGCGTGCTGGGTGGCCCTGCGCTGGAGGCCTCTGTGTGTGCCCTGGCCCCTCAGCCTGCCTCAGGGGGTGACTGCACCAGCCAGGGAGACCCTGTGTCTGTGAGGAGCTGGGGCTCCCCAGGGAGGCAGCCTTGGGACACAGTTTCACAAACAAGACAGTTGAGCCCGCCTCACCGGGGCAGCCACCAGCCCAGGGAGCCTGGGTCCCTGCCCGCTCGCCCTATTTATTCCCCTCTAGGCTCCCGTGGTTGCACTAGCTGAGCCCCCGAGGGAGGTTTCCAGGGCTGAGAAGACCCCCCCCGGGAAATCCCTTCTCACACCTGGGGAGCCCGAATTACTAGAGCAGACGTGAGGCTCTTCGAAAACAGGGCCTGTCCCCTGATGGCTCTCTGGGCCAATCTTACCCCATGCCCTCCTTTGCCCAGCCAGGCCCATCTGGGGCCTCTGGCCTCGGCCCTCCCCCACTCCTCCCTGGGTCTCTACTGTCCTCCCTCCTCTCTCGCCCAATCTGCCCACCCTTCTGGCCTCCCCCATTCCGGGGAATCGGCCCAGCATTAGGCTGCCAGATGTCCACAGGTTCAGGGGACCCAGCCCAGCTCCAGAACCACTGTTCCAGAAGCAGCACAGCCCAGAAACACAGATTCAAAGTCGTGTCTGAACATTCATCCAGCAGCTATTTGCACTGTGTTTTTCCACCCCTAGAAGTCACTGAGAGAAGTATGTGCATGTGTGTGAGTACATATGTGTGCATATGACTGACAAAGAGAGAAGCCAAGACAAATACCGGGACAGATGTGGTCCCTGGATGAATAGGACACCAGGCTGTTGAATGTGACTGATCTCTTTCCCCCTCCCTCCCCCTGCTTACCTGGCCGGGTCCTGAAGACCAGCTGGGGTGGGGAGTAGGACACTCTTTGCAAATGGTTCACACCAGGAAAACTAATATTAATATCAGAGCAGAATCTCAGGAAGCCAATTTCTAGCCCCAAAGGGTGGTGTTTGACTTTCTCGAAGGGTGCTTAGGCTGGGAAGTACAGGGCTATTTGCCTTTCCATAAATTTGAACTGCAGACAAACAACCAAGTGGCTTGGACTCATGAACTCTTTCTTAATGAGGAAGTCTGAAACTTCATAACTCCTGTACTTCATTTTCGCTAACCTGTGCATCCCAGAAAGACACAAACTGGTGAGTGCGCCCACATCCAGGCCAGTAGTCCTCAAACTTGAGTGTGTTGGAGGGCTTGTTAAAACACAGATGTCTGGGCCTCACTCCCAATGCTTCTGCCTCAGGGGGGCTTGGGTAGGGCCTAGAATTCTGCATTTCTAACAAGCTCCCAGGCAATTCCAATGCTACTATTCCACAAACCATGATTTGAACAGCAGGCCCTTATACTGCAGACCAACTAAATTAGACTCTCCATTTTAATAAGATCCCCAGGTAATTCTTGCACACCTTAACACTTGAGACTCACTGCTCTAAAGCAGTCCTTAACCCAGACTGCACGTTCGAATCACTGAGAGAGCTTTGAAAACATGCCCAGAAGTCCCCACCCCATCAATTAAATCAGAAGCTCTGGGGTGGGGGCGGGGGGGGGGGGCAGGCATGGTGTTATTTTAAATCTTCCCTGATGACTCTAATATACAGCCTGGACTCAGAACCAGCACTCTAAACTCTTTGAGCTGAAGAGTTTACAGCCAAAGACTGGTTCAGAGGACAGTGCTTTCCATTTGTGTGAGATTTTACATTTTCCAGAATCCTCCCACAACATCACCTTGCGTGGCTTTCACAACAGCTCTATAAAATAGAAAGGGCATAAATAGTTATACCAATTTTAGAGATCAAGAAATTGAGGCTCAGAGAGATTGACTTGCTCAACATCCCATGGATAGTCACAGAGCTGTTGGCTCTTACCTCTTACTCTGGTTTCCCTTACCTGTTCAGGTCTTAGAAAATCCGTATACACAAATCTCAGTGAGAAACAGGTCAGCCTCTTTCCAGAGTGGGGCAGAGCAGCCTTTGGTCAAGGCTTCCCAAGTGTCTGTGATCAGCTTAATTGTAAAGAAGTTTTGTCTTTCAATTTGGGGAAATTGAGGTACAGTGGTGGTGAAGAATGGCAGCAAGAGTGCAATAAGGAAAGATGCAGGGTCCCTGACTCCCACCCAGCCCCTTCTTCCTAACGTTCAAGGGATGTGGTTTGATAGGAAGGTGAGGAGTAGCAGTTGCTATGGTAACCGCATTCTTATCAATTCCTATCCACACGAGATTTGCTTGTGTGGAGGCCGGTCACCCCACGCCCTGATAAGAGGGTCATAGATAAAGCAATTCATTTGTCTAGTGCTAAAGTTCTCCCTGGAAGGATGTCGGCCAGCCCATCCTCCACTACAGATGGACAGTACCTGCTGCCTCGGTGATGGACGGAGGTGGCTCTGAGGGGGACCAAGTAGCGAAGGCCTTTCCCCCCAGGAATGGGGGATGCCCCTTTTGGGCCCCACAGCCCCTGCCTCCCTGTCCCACCTCTGCTCCTCTCCCTCCACCTTCAGCTGGTAGATCCTGGCAATTCTTGTTTGGCTACCTCGCCCCACTGGACCATTAAATGCTCCCAGGGAACAAGCCCACGTCTAGAACTGTCTACAGCTCCCTGAGCACCGGGCACAAAGCTGAATTGTTGTTTACTTCAGACAATATATGTTTGTTGAATTGAAGCACCTTTTGTCCCTTTGCTGGGGGCACAGAGAGGAAGCAAGGATGGGATTTCCAGAAGGTGAGAGGGGCTTGCCAGCCTCTGGGAGCATCCTGCTGCCCATGCTGTGCAAGGCGGACCCAGGGAGGGGACTGCTTTCTACCATGGCACTATCCTGGCTCCTCTCCCTATGTCCGATTTTACGCCTCCCTTTGTCCTCCCTGCCCAGTAGCGGGGGCTTCTCAGGGAGGCTTCCCCGCCCACCCAGCAATCCCGGCAGGTCCACCTCTGTTCTGTTACCTCATCATTCCTTCTCTTTGCTGTCTGTCTGCCCCCGCCTCATCCCCACCCATTTAGAACATGAGCCCCATCATGGCAGACCTTGTCTACCTCACATTTCCACCCCTGGTGCCTAGCATATGGCAGGCACAAAGTGGATGCTCAATAATTGTTGAATGAATGAATGAATGAATGAATGAATGAATGAATGAAACTGAAATCAGGAATTAGGATACTCTAGTTCTGGTCCTGCTTTGCTGTGTGTTCCTGAACAGATTGCTTACCTTCTCTGTGCCTCAAGTTTCTTTGTCACAAGAAGAGGATTCTGTTCTGCCCTGTTGTGATCCTGTGTGTCTGAAAGCGTTGTGACAGCTTGGAAGACCGAACTAGATCTTGTACATCACCATGTCCCCCCATGGTAACCTACACAGGGCCTTACACATAGTAAGGCTTCAAATGATCTGCTGAAGCAAAGAAAGAAGCAAATGTGCTTTGAACAATTAAAAGTGTTGTATCTGTGAGGAATTACTGACATTCACAAGTGTCCATGCTGTCTTGCTGAGCAAGGTGCAGGCTGATTGTCCGGTTCTTAAGGTTGTTAAATTACGTTAAAACTTTTCTAGAACAAGAATAAATGCAGATACACGTATTCTTTGTAAATTTCAGAGAAACCTCACAAGTCTGCACCTTTCTGCTTTTTTTATTAAAACAATTTTTTTTAATGTTTTATTTATTTCTGAGAGAGAGAGAGAAAGGCAGCATGGGCAGGGGAGGGTCAGAGAGAGAGGGAGACACAGAATCTGAAGCAGGCTCCAGGCTCTCAGCTGTCAGCACAGAGCCCAATGTGGGGCTCAAACCCACAAACCGTGAGATCATGACCTGAACCGAAGTCGGACGCTTAACCAACTGAGCCACCCAGGCGCCCTGCACCTTTCTGCTTTTCTTCTTCCCATTCAGATTGCTCAATGGGACATGGCTCAGTGCTGATCTCAACTTCTTTGGCCTCCCTCTGCATCCCAAACTTTACTAGCCGAAAGGAAGCAGCCCAAGGCCAAGGTGTTCCCCAGCCTGGGCAGCCGGCAGAAACACCAGCCATGCTGGTAACGACCACTGACATCTTGGAGGCTCATTGTGGGCCACCACGTTCTGTGTGTTATTATCCCATGAGTCTTCACCCTCATTATTCCCATTTTATAGGTGAGGAAACTGAGATTCGGAGAGGCAACATCCCCGAGTGAAGCAGTGAGTGATAGAGGCGGGAGGAGAACGGGGTGTGGGTGCCTCCACAGGAAGTGCGGGTAAGCCCCCACCTCCACCCCTCCTCAGCAGGTGCAGGAGCTAGCAGAGACCTGACACCAGTTCGAGGCTCCCACCATGTAGAGCCGGCAGCGGTGGTGGTGAAGGGCGCTGTTCAGAGCTGGGTGGCAGCTGCTCCTTCAAACCCCTCCTCCTGCACCTGGGGCTGACCCCCCACGTCCGTGTCAGCCTCCTCCTAACACACTCACGAAACAGACTCACACTCCCTCCTTCACGCATCCATCCCACCCCCACCTCGAGGCCCACCTCCGGGACCTCTGTCTCTTTGAACCCCAACATGTGCTCACAGTGCCGGCTCTGAGCCCACCCACTCCAACCCAGCCCTGGGCTTCTGGAACCTGTGCCTGGGCCCAGAACTGACCTCAGCTTTCTGCCACAGAAATGGGAGAATAGCCAGACCATTTGCAAGGAGTACCAAGGAAGAGAAAAATTGCTTGTTCCTTCAACTCAGGGTTCTCATCAACTAGGCTGCCTTCTTGCCTAGAAAGCAAGCAAACCTTCCCTTGCTCCCCCTCTCCAGCTGGCCTCACAGGCCATGAGACACACGCTCACGAGCTTCCAACTCTCCCAAGAACGATGGCCACTCTATGGTGTGGGAAAGAAGGGAATACAGTCTGCAGTCACAGACCTCATGGCCTCTGCTCCTTGCCTTGCCCTGGTCGTCTCCCCTGCACGTAATCCCTGTGCCTGACTCTCTCAGGTGCCCCCTGATCAAAGGACAGATGCCCTGCCTTTTTCTTCCCACTTTTCCTCTCTGTGTTAGTTTCCTGAAGCTGCTCTAACAAAGTACCACAAACTGGGTGGCTTAAAACAACAGAAATTTTTTTCTCTTACATTTCCAGAGGCTGGGAGTCCAAAATTAAGGTGTTGGCAGGATCGCTTCCTTCCGGAGGCTCTAAGGGACAGTCCCTCTGTGTCTGTCTCCTAGCTCCTGGTGGTCGCCAGCAATCCATGGCATTCCTTAGCCTGGAGATACATCACTCCAGTCTTTGTCTCTGTCTTTACGTAGTCTTCTTCCCTGTGTGTCTCTGTGTCTTCACGTGGCCTCCTTATAAGGACACCAGTCACTGGATTAGGGCCTACCCTAATCTAGTATGACCTCATCTTAACTAGACATGGATTTGTGGGGAAAGGGCGGACACTTTTGTTGAGGGGGGGAGGGTGCAAGTGAATAAGGAGTGGAGAGAGAGAGAGAGAATCCCACAAAGGGCAGAGAGAGACAGAGACAGAGGGAGAGAAAGAAGCAGGGCTCACCCAAAGCAGGACTTGTGTTTCACCCAAAGCGGGGCTCCAGCTCACCCGGAAGCAGGACTTGAATTCACAAACCACGAGATCATGCATGACCTGAGCTGAACTCAGATGCTTAACCAATTGAGCCACCCAGGCGCCCATTGTGGGAACACTCTTCAGTACCCCCTCCTACTCCAGAGACCCAAATTCTGCCTCAGACCTTACTCACCCTTGTGACCGGGGGCCTACCCCCTGCTGACAAAGCCAGAGGCTGATGACCCATTGTCCCCTGTTGGATTCTAGCTCCTGCTGCTTGCCCAGCCAGTTACGGACAGTCCCAGCTCTGCTCCCTTCTACCGGCATGGCCCAGATGCTGGTCCCTCCCGGTGTTCTCTCACTACTGAACGTATGCCCCCAAAGACACTCGGCTATTAATCTTGCAGCTGTACGAGTTGCAAACACCCTGAGAGCAGGCACCACGTCCCTAACACTGCACAGTCCAAGGCTAACCCAGACACCTGCTTGTCGACCAGGGAGAAGTTCTCCATGAAGCCCCTGACTTCCCCATCACCCCCACCCTCATCAGCCTCACTATTTAGCTCTGAGGTCAATTGCTCTTTGTCCTTTGCTTTCTTCACAGGAAATGGGTACATTGAAGGTAAAGAGCTAGAAAACTTTTTCCAAGAGCTGGAGAAGGCAAGAAAAGGCTCTGGAATGGTAAGACCAGTACTCTGCCCCATTGTTTGATTTTTCTATCGTCCTGTCCATGGCTTTCAGCATTGTCTGTCCCAAGTTATGCATAAGCCAGCCTGACATCTGCTCTTGACCTTCCAAATGTTTCTTTTATTTGTAAGAATTTTTTTTTTAACTGGAATCATCCCTTAAAAAGAGAAACTTGCTTCAATATCTTTGGGTGTCTGGGATTGAGGGGTGTTCATGAATGGATGCCAGGGGTTAATGAACCCCCCTCAAAAACAAAGCAAAGCTTTGTATATGTGTATATAAAAACTTTTTCCCCCCAAGGAATAATCCAGAGCCTAAGATTCTCAGAGGGGTCGTGACTCAAGATTGGATGCCTCAGGGGTTTCAAGTGCCTTTATTCTAGACCAGAGTTTCTCAGCCTCAGTACTAGTGACAAGGCTAGGTAATTCTTTGTCTTGGGGATGGTGGGGCTGGCCTGTGCATTGTAGGAGATTTAGAAGTATTACCGACTTTCCCTATGAGATGCCAGTAGCATCGCCTCCAAGCTGTGACAATCAAAAATGTCTTCAGACATCCCAAATGCAGAATAATCCCCACTAAAGAACCACTGTTCTAGACCAACAGAGTCTGGAATCCTCAGCAAGAACCTTGAAGAGGATTGCTTCAAACCAGTATCTGAACCAGATAGTACTGACCAGCCTCGTTCATGGAGGTGTCAGACTGCCTTTCTCAGCCTGCCTGAAGCGACTCCAAATCACGTCCCCACCCCTTAATGGCAGGGTCATTATTTCCCATAGTACCAGGCTGGCACTATTAAATTCACTAAGGCCTTTGGAGGACCATCTGAAATACTGAAAAGCTAAGGTAATTGGAGCTGTTCTGCTGTGATTCCCATGTCTGGTTCTCAAATATACATAATCAGATCCATTCCCTACCTCCAGCTCCCGCTAGTCCTTTGAGGGTCTCTACTTTCCCCTGCTGCGTGTCTGTTGGCCAATCCTCTGCTTATTAGCAAGTCTTCATGGTGCAGTTTGGGAGATGAGTCACAAACCCAGTGAAGAGCTCCTGGTCCAGAACTCAGCAGAGCGCCCAGTCAGGAGGAGGTCCAGGCGCTGGGCTTAGGCGATGGAGGTGATTCATGGGTTTGTTTATCAACTGTTCCCCCATCACCCCGTCATTACTAGGATAATGAAGCCTGATCACAGAAAACACAGGCTTCAAAACAGATTCTTGGATCATGGAGTAGGCAGAGGAATGTGTTTTTATGAAGTGCTTCTAGTCTGAAATCTTAGTCATTCCCTTCCTCAGAAGCCATCAGGGGTGATTCTCAAGTCTGTCAACAACAGTCTCAACTGACACCATCCAGGACTGGCATTCAGAGCAGCTGTTCTGTGGTAGAAGTAAGATTGGCTTTAGAAGCAGGAGTCACAAGTTCCAATTCTAGCTATACCAGCTGATGACCTCGGGTCACTTCACCTTAGCCTCCATTTGTGTGTGAAATGCACAGGCCTCCCACCTCACCGAGGCTGTTGTTAAAACTAAATTGGATGACCACATCTACACTAAGGGCCTAGGATCATTCCGTGCACACTTGTAAAGCAAAACATATTGCTGAATAAATAGTGGTAAATTGAAACCAGTTCCAAAGGTAGAAAGCAATTGAAGGGATAGAGAAAAGACTCTAAACTGAAGAATTAGTAGAATTCTCCTGTGCCCAGTTCAAGGAAGCACAGAGCCCACCCAGAGTCATCAGAGAGGCCAAGAAGAGGCATCAGCTGCCCAGGCAGATTCACCACTGGCTAGGGATGAGGATGAACTTGTTAATGCATAGAATTAATTCCTCAGCACCCAAACCAGGGTAAGATTTGAGAATTTCAAAGAGCCTTAGATTTAAGATAGGCAACAATGGGGTAAAGAAGCTTTTGAAGTTCTCTGCCTTTGTAATGGTCACAATAATCTAACGGATGATTTAAATTACCTTGGCTATCTGAAGACTTTTTCCTCACATTCCTCCTGGGATACAATCCGAGTGAAAAATATCGTGGATTGCCATTAGATCTGAAAGGAAAAAATGTGCAATTCACCTTGCTCTGGTGCAGTGCTTAATACCTACTTGGGGGGGGGGGGGGGCTAGAATAAGTTGAGTTATATTAGAAGCTGTCTTGGTAAAATGTTGGGGGCTTAGTCCTCACACCTGAGGGATGGGAATAAGTCCTCACCCTTCTACTAGAGCTGTGGTTTAATCCCACCTCAAAGGCAGAGGGAGGGGCATGTTTAATTACACAAATTACATGGTACAGGGGCATATGTCCTGTTCCTCTTTGAACATCATGTGACTGAACCTCGACTAAGAGACTACATGGATTTGGAGGGACCTTGGCAAGGAGAAGAGTGCAGTCCTGACCACTCAGGGCGCTGGCCCAGCCTGCTTCTGTGCCTGTGTAGTTGGGGTGCAAAATGATTTGCAACGGTGCCACGCCCAGCAGGTGAGAGATCTGATGATTGTGCCCAGCAGCACATTCAGCCCTATTTGTCTTTCCCCAGATGTCAAAGAGTGACAACTTTGGGGAGAAGATGAAGGAGTTCATGCAGAAGTACGATAAGAACTCGGATGGGAAGATCGAGATGTCAGAGGTGAGTCCTACTGTCCAGGCTAATAGCTGTGTGGGAGGGACCATCGGGGGCCTTGGGCAAGCATCCTTCTAGACTTCCCAGGGAGGTGGTGGTCTGGGAGCCCCCACCCCACCTCCAGCACCGACCAAAGAGAACAGGTGAGACTTTTTCTGTGTCTCACAAGGAAAGAAACAACAAACACTGGTTTAAGACAGGGATGGAGACCTTAAATGCTCTCAAGGTCCCCAGAGCTATTGGAAATATGTGATGAGCCCAGCTAAAGAGAGAAAAGAGAGAGATGACTGGAGAACAAGAGAGTTCATGCCCCACCCAAAGGTATCCAAAGGCAAAATTTTTAATTAATTATTGAAACATAATTTGCATATATAGCATGTATAACATATGTTTATGTATACACACATACATTTATACATGCATAGATATATACATATTGTTAAAATATAAACTGAAGCATATTAAAAATTTAAAGAATGGGGCACCTGGATGGCTCAGTCGGTTAAGCGTGCAACTTTGGCTCAGGTCATGAATCTCATGGTTTGTGGGTTCAAGCCCCACGCTGGGCTCTGTGCTGATAGCTCAGAGCCTGGAGCCTGCTTTGGATTCTGTGTCTCCTCTCTCTGCTCCTCCCCTGCCCACACTCCGTCTCTCTCTCTCTCTTAAAAATAAACATTTAAAAATTTTTTTAATTTTTTTAATTAAAAAAAGAGTTTATTTGAGCAAAAATTGATTCGACTGAGGCAGAAATGGTTAGGAACACTCTACCAACAGTAGCTAGGGGAAATACTTTTATAGAGAAGTGGGAGCAAAGCAAGGAATTTATTTGATTGGCTATAGCTTAAGTGGTTGCACTATTTGGGAAAGCTGAGTCGGCTGTTTTGACTGCTTGTTTCAGCTTTGGATTGCTCACATAGGCCACTGAGGCATTAAAGCCACCTCTGTTTAATGGCTTCCTTGTTTAATTAAACAATTTATATGTATGCACCCACATGCACATACACATACAAATATGCATGTGTGTGTGCACCTAACCAAACACCTGTGGTAATCAGGTGGTGACTTGTGTTCTAGAGGTCATCAAGAATAATGATAGCAGCACATGAACCAGGGCATAGCTCCTCCCAGCGTGGACCATTTGGGAAGCTGCCTTAGGTCAGTGCCCAGGAAGTGGAGACTGAGACAGAGATTCAAGCACATGGGATGTATTGAGAGAGCTCTCTCAAAAGAAGGGAAGAGCACAGCAGAACAGGGCAGAGGAAGGAGCTTAGGAAGGATGTGGTCTCAGCTGGATCCTGGTCTTGGCCTGATCTCACAGGGAGCTCTGGAGTGTGGACTGTGCCACACAGTTGGTCTCACCTTGAGGCAAAGCATGGGGTGGCCCTCTGTACCCCCATTTCAGTTGGTCGTTGGTACAGGCAGCTCCCTTCTGGTTGGGGGGGGGGGTGTGGGGAGGGGCCAGCGGTGGTTTGGTAGAGGGCAGCTCTTCTGCCAGGAGTAGCTATGAGCCATTAGCAGTCATCCTTCACAACATGAGGGACGGCCCACCAGCCTAGCTTAAAGGGGATCTGAGAAACATACCAAGGGCACAGATTCCTAAAGCTGCAAGTCTCAGAACATCTGGACTCAAATGGGTTTAAACCAGGGGTCACCAGAGTTTTTTCTGTTAAGATCTAGCTTATGGTAGGGGCACCTGGGTGGCTTAGTTTGTTGAGCGTCCGACTTTCGCTTAGGTCATGATCTCGCGGTTCGTGGGTTTGAGCCCCGCATCGGGCTCTGTGCTGACTGCCAGCTCAGAGCCTGGAGCCTGTTTCAGTCTGTGACTCCCTCTCTCTGACCCTCCCCTGCTCATGCTGTCTCTCTCTCTCCTAGAAATAAATAAAACATTAAAAAAAAAAGTTAAAAAAAAGATCTAGATTATGGTAAATGTTTTAGGGTTTGTGGGCCATACAATCTCTGTTACAAGTGTTTCAACTCAGCCACTGTAGCACAAAAGCAGCCATAGACAATATGTAAATGCATGGGCGTGGCCATGTTCTAGTATAAGTTCATTTACAGAAACAAGAGTTGGGCCAGATTTGGCTCATGGGCCATTGTTTACAGACTCCTGGCTTAAACTATGAGAGGCTCCTAATGAGAAAATCCATGGGAAGGCTTGGCTCCAGATGAAGGAGTCCACGTCCCCAGCCCTGCTTCTCTGCAGTTTTTTTTTTTTTTAAACAACTAGCCTGTCTGCAGGTTTTACTTATTTTTTTAAAATATTTTAAGTTTATTTATTTTGAGAGAAAGAGAGAGAAAGTTGGGGAGGGGCAGCAAGAAGGAGAGACAGAATCTCAAGCAGGCTCTACACCAGCAGCACAGAGCCTGATGCAGGGCTTGAACTCACGAACTGTGAGATCATGACCTGAGATGATATCGTGTTGGATGCTTAACCAACTGCGCCACCCAGATGTCTCTCTGCCCCTCTTGACTCTGTTCTCTGCCTCCAAAACAGCTTCATCCTCAGGCTGGTAACAAGATGGCTGCAGCAGTTCGAGGCATCACATCCACAAACCATCACAAAGGATCCAGATCATTATGTCACTCATAGAGACAGGGAAACCTTCCCCAGAAGTACCCATAGCAGACCTCCCTCACATTTCATTGGCCAGAACCATCACACGCCAATCACTAGATACCCATAAGCCAACCATTGGCAAGAGAAACAAGAGCACATATAGCTGACTCAGCCCAATCAGAATTTGCCTGTGACCCGGGGCCAGAGTGAGGTAAGTGGGGGGCGGCCAGCAGTGTTTGCTGAACAAGGGTATCTGCGTTTTTAGTATAATTTACATACAATAAACTGCATCGATTTGAAGTGTAGAGTTCCATGAGTTTAGGCAGTTGTGTACAACCATGTAATTACCACCACGATCAAGATACAGCATTTCTATCACAGTCAAAATGTTCCTCCACCTGGTGCAGGTCATCCTATTCCAGGCAACCACTAAGCAAGGATTAGTTTGCATTTTTTAGAATTTTATATAGACGGAATGAATGAAAAGATAGTAAGTATTCTTTTCAGACTGGATACTTACATTGTAAAGTGGCACCACTTTACTATCCCTAAAGCTGCTCATCCTCTAAGATCTGGGGTGACCCAGATGCACTTCTCAGAACATCTTTCTTCCCTTTTGAAGGACTAACCTCAGGAAGAAAGCAAAATGCAGCTCCCACGCCGCCTTGCTACTGGCCATTTAACCATCCTCCCCACAAGAATGTCTCCCCACTCCCCACTCCCCCAGCAGAGCCCTCTGTAATGTCTCTGTTGTTCTCTGGCCCCCACAGCTGGCACAGATCCTGCCAACGGAGGAGAACTTCCTTCTGTGCTTCAGGCAGCACGTGGGTTCCAGCACCGAGTTTATGGAGGTGAGGCTAAGCTGCTGCCTTCCCCCTGCACGCCGGGGTCTGCCTTTCTCCCATGTTCAAAGCCAGGCCAACCAGATGCCAGGAAATGGTCCCTTGGGGGATAGGAAAGCCCTTAGATCTCCACTATTCACCAAGTAGGGTCCATGGACCAGCAGCATCAATAAGCATCACTACCCCCTGGGTGCTTGTGAGCAGTGCAGAGTCCCCGACCCACTGAATTAGAAACTACATTTTAACCAAATCCCCAAATGATACGTGCAAGTCAAAGTGTGGAGAATATGGAGAATTAAGTGTGGGTCAAGTACCTTTGGGAAATGCCATGTACACGCTTATCTCCCCTTCAGGAATTGGTCATTTTTCGGCTTCAAGATCTCACATACTTTGTTCTCAGTAACATTAGTGTCCCTTGAAGTCCCTCGAGCTTCCAAGGAGCATGCATGGGGAGCATGGACTTATGTGCCATCATAAAGCTGGGAAAACCCAAGGAGAATTCCAGCTTGCGGTATCTTCCAGTCCTGATTTTTTTTTACTGTAGTCTGTGCTTCACTACCCCCCTTTAAAATGTCTTTGCAACAGAAATTCTTTGAAATCTTCATGTGAAATAGAATATCCATACTCCTGTCTTTTGAGTAATAGTCAACCAATAGATTGAACCATGTGAAATTGTTGCTATTTGACCATTTTTGATTTACAAAAATTCAAAATTTCATATGGTTCAACCAGATGAATTACTAATCCTGATACCAGCAAACTATCAATATTTCTTGCTCTTTTTCTGGGACTCTGCACCCCTGGCCATTCAATGTATGTGTCCCTCACAGTGACACTCAACCCATACCCCACACACACTGCCTGCTATGGTAATGACTGGCCTTAAACTTGACTCAAGTTGCCATCCTCGTGTTAAATCCCTTTCCAGACACCGGTAATCCCTTCTCCGTGACTTACTGCCCAGAACCTCACATGGCATTGAGTTCCCCACATGGATAGAAAGTTGGTTAGAAATAACTGATTCTCAGGGCAGAAAAGTCATTTTGTAAGTGGCACCTTGCCTAAGCATCTGATATGAATTTCATTTTATGGTGTTTTAAAGGATTTTCTCAAGTTTTTTTTTTTTCAAGATGGCAAGATTCCATAAGCTAGTAATTGACATTCTGGATTTTGTTCTTAGTCCTTCTCTTGCCTATGAGAGGGAGGGTGAGGAGTCTGCATATACTTGTAAGAATGCTGCTTTTGTGGGTGTCCATTTTTCTGTCTGTAGGAAAGGGAGCATTATGCCTGATGGCTCCTTCTCTGATAGGGAGGCAGCCAAAGATTGGCCTCTATTCTACTTCTGATCTGGAAAATGGGGATGACGACAGCTTGCTTAAATGCTTACAGAGAAGCAAAAAATATCTTTCTGTCTCTGTGTGTCAAAACCATTAATGGCTTCTCTCTGTGTAGCTGACATGATTCCATATTCTTAACTGTCTTTATCCTTTAATCCACAGTATAACTGCTGAGCCAACACCCCTACCAAGTTTCCTGGGACCCCACCATCCCACAGTACCACCCCCCTGGCGTTGTTCATTTGCTCCATTTTTATCAGCTGGAAACATGAATTGGTCCCTCTGCTGCCCTGAAAGGCTTGTGCTGTCAGATAGCTCTGTCCCACTGCTAAGCACAACATTGTAATTTCTAATTTTAGTGACGCCTCAGGATTTCTTTGAGATTTTACAAAGCCCGGGTCTCTTGAACTCTTTTCCTTGAATGGGAAGGGAATGACCCACTGATGGACCAGCACAAAATGCTGGTGGGGAGAGGAGTGAGCAGAGAACATGGGGGTGGGGGTGGATCCAGAGAGGGAGGGAGGTCAGACCCAGTGGGATGATCTCTTCCAAAAAAGCGAAAAGCAAAGTGATGCTTTGTTCTGAGTGAGGACTGGGGTCCCTTCAGGTTACCCTCCTTTTAGGCAACTTGGGGGGAGTCTGCCTTTTTTTCCAGTCAAGACTCAGATGAACTAAATTCTAATGTACTAAGTACCTGCAGGTGGCTGGTATAGTCATATTTGTAAACCTGCACATATTTCTTAGTACTTTTCTAGGCATGAGTAAGAATATTTTGATGGTACCAAAGAATTTTTTTCTTCAGAGAAAAGACACTCCCCTATTAGATACCATCTATCCAAGTTGTCTCTGATATAAGTCTGCCCTTCTGTTGGGATTTGCTCGTGTCTCATAACTTTTTAAGAAATCAGGATGAAAAGAATTCTACCAAATTTCTTGAGCCACAACTATACCATGGGAATGACACAGACTTGTTTGCTGGTATGGAAGAAAGATCCCAGGATATTCATAAACTCACACTCCTGGCAATAAAAGGGAGAGATGACATGGAAAAGGGAAGGGAGGCAGGAGATCAAAATTTGGCAAAATAATTTAGTGATTGCTTCCTCTCAGAAAACCGAGTGTCACTGGTGGCCAGTGTGCAGTCTGGAGCTGAGGGAGAAATGAGGAAAAGTCAAGGCAAGAACTCTGGAAAGAAAATATAAGACATATGATCAGGCACCAACATAGATCAAAGATTTGGGGAAGTGGGGTTCTCTGGATTGAACAAGGAGAGGGATGGTTTCCTTAAAAACAGGAAAGGGAATGCTTTTTTATCACACAGATGGGGAGTGGCCTTGGGATACTCCAAACAAGCAGACTGTACGACCAGTTCTGCTCCCATGCAGACATGGCTGCCACGTGCACCATGATGGGAGTACAGGAAGTTCTGTTTCTGCCCCTTCCAGAAAGTTCTTACCCTTGTCCCCAGCCCCCACCCAAAGAATGAGAAGCTTCAAGAGCAATAAAAGGACATGCTGTATACCCACAGCAAAAATTGGATCCACCAGATCCTAGTGCTAGAAGTTGCTTGGTTAGCACCTTAGAAAACCATAACCCTATTCACAAAACAAAACAAAACATAACCCTAGTTACAAAATGATCCAAAGAGACCCAGGCTTGTAGCCAGATAGAGTAAGGAGACCTTGTCCGAGCAGTTTTTTTTTTTCCTTCTCTATGTGACCTTGGCCAAGACACTTTCCCCATTTCTTCATCTTTGACTTGGAAGGGACTGGGCTAGACCATCTCCATGTCCCCATCCTACTGTAATATTCTTGAACATCAAGACTGGTCCATGGAGCACATGTACCCCAATGTTCATAGCAGCACTCTCCACAATAGCTAAAACATGGAAAGAGACTAAGTGTCCATCAACGGACGAATGGATCAAAAAGATGTGGTTTATCTAAACCACGGAATACTACATGGCAATGAGAAACCATGAAATCTGGCCATGTGTAGCAATGTGGATGGACCTTGAGGGTGTTATGCTGAGTGAAATAAGTCAGGCAGAGAAGGACAAATATCATATGTTTGCACGTATAGGAGGATTAGGAGGAACTTTACGGAGGATCATGGGTGAGAAGAAGGGGGGAAATGGTGGGGGAAAGGGAGAGAGTCAAACCATGAGAGACTCTTGAATGCTGACAAAAACTGAGGACTGATAGATGTCGGGGGGAGGAGGGATGGGCATGGAGGAGGGCACTTGTGGGGATGAGCACTGGGTGTTATGTGGAAACTAATTTGACAATAAACTATTTGTAAAAAAAAAAAAAAGACTGGTCCATGGACCCAGCATGGTCCATTAAAAGGAACTGAAAGGAGGTTTATAGATGTTGACAGCTCTTTGCAATTGGGTTGGCATTCCCATTACAGGCTTGGCGGAAGTATGACACAGACAGAAGTGGCTACATTGAAGCTAATGAGCTCAAGGTAGGATGGGCCTTGGGGAGGGCATGGAAGGCATAGAGAAAGGGACTGAGACCACAGTGGTGGTAGGTGTAAGGAACCTGGGGAAGGAGTAGATGTTGGGTGAGGAACATGGGTTTGTGTTCTGCCTGGGAATACTTAAGCCTGGCTCTGAATTGATGGACATGGTCAGGACAGCCCTGTGAAATCAGTAACATGGAGCTGCGGGGCCATGGAGTTCAACCCGACTATACTCCTTTGCACGTCAGTGCCCAGGACAGGCACCTCCAGGGCAACCCTAGCAGACTGGCCTTCTGGCTTGTACATCTACCCTTACATTCCTGTGGAACTAGTGATCCCCAGGCACTGTTTAGACCTGTGTCTGAGACTCTCTGATGAGCCTATCTCATGAAGTGAAGTTGCATCCAGGAGCCACCTCCAGGCCTTCCTGGTCATTCCACAAGCATTAGGGATTAGGGAATTATGAAGGATGGAAACCATACAAATGGTAGACCTGAGAAAACAACGTTAACTAGCAAGTAATGAGGGAAGAACTGACTGCATGAGTCAGGAGCTCTGAAGAGATCTTTTGTATTCTAGGGATTTCTTTCTGACCTGCTGAAGAAAGCGAACCGGCCATATGATGAACCCAAGCTCCAAGAATACACCCAAACCATAGTGAGTGGTCAGACGTGTCCCTGGCCCCTCCAGAGGCACAGGACTGGGCCCCCAAGCCAGCGGGATTTGGGGTTTTCAGGCTGCCTCTTCAGGTCCAAGTGAAGGGACTCCAGTGCAACTGACAAAAGGGATGCTAGTTCGTGGCCCCACACACCCTCTCTCTGAGATCCTCACTGAGCCACTGTGAGACTGGGAGCCTTCGTTTCCATGACAACCTCCAAAACTAAGCTCCAGGAGAGGATGGGCTTGGGGAAGGTGGCCTTTGGTGCTGGCCTCCTGTGCTTCTGTGGCACTCGCCCCGAGAAGGGGAGGGAGGAGCAGTGACCAATTTAGACCATGCTGGTCCCTGACCTCCAGGTGACCTCAGAGGAGGCATAAGCACACCCCACTCATCCTCCTTCCTCCCTGGTAGAAGGGGATAGCAGGTCAAAGTCCCACATGAGAGGTCAAAGCAAATAACCCAGGCACCTCTGTCTATCCCGAACAGCTACGGATGTTTGACTTGAACGGGGATGGCAAATTGGGCCTCTCGGAGATGTCCCGGTAAGTGCCTGACCTCACCCCCATGGTCACTTTGACCAGTCAGCAGGGCGAGTGACCAAGCTAGATTGAGGATCAAGACCTCAGTGTGTCCACCTACCTCCTTGTAGAACTTGCCACCAATTCCTAAGTGCTCAGACACGGTTCCAGAACTATAGGCATTGCTTCCGCATCCCCCCACGTGCAAGTTGTTCTCACCTCTGCCCTGTGTCTTAAGCTCTGCTCTAACACTTTCTTCCAGACTGTTGCCTGTACAGGAAAACTTCCTGCTTAAATTTCAGGTAAAAGAGCCACTCTGTGTTTCTTCACTTCCTCCCTTCCCTCATCCCTGTTCGCTTCACTCTGCCACGCTCCTGTCCACCCCCACATGTGTGCATGCACACATACACGTGCACACTCAGACCCATGTGCTCACTCACTTGTACATGCACGCAAGCACACATACAGGTTCACACCTACACATGCACACAGGTGCTTATTCACTTGTGCTTACATGCATGCAAGCACACATACCCATGCACACTTAAACACATCCTTGCTCACTCGTGCACACATACCCATGCACATTCAGACACATGCACTTGCTCATTCATGCACACATATTCATGTGTGCACACACTCATACACGTGCACACTCACATGTGCTCGCTCATTCATGCACATATGCACACAAACACGCATGTGCATAGACACATGCGCTCGCTCACTCATGCACACACGCATGTGCACACAGACACATGCACACACAGACACATGCACTCACTTGTACACACATATATTCAGACACATGCACTCACTTGTACACACATATACATGCAGACACATGCACTCACTTGTGCGCACATGCGTGCACATACATATAAGTGCAAACACAGACACATGTATTCATTCACTCATGTACACATGCATGTGCACATACTCGTGCACACACACACATGAGCTAGCTCACTTGTGCACACATGCACATGAGCGCACTCATACACACGCAAAAGCAGACCCGTGCTCACTCATGCACATGTGCACCCATACACATGCACACACAGACACATGCATTCATTCATGCACGTGTACACACTCACGTGCACACAAACACATTCCTTCACTCGCATGCACACACTCTCCAGGGCTTTTGCTTCTGTCTTTAATACCTCGTGTCTTATAGGGCATGAAGCTGACCTCTGAGGAGTTCAATGCTATCTTCACATTTTACGACAAGGTAAGAGGGAGGACAGTGTGGGATGGAAAAGTAGGGGCCCCCGTCAGCAAGGGAGCTCCCTGCCAAAGGGCTCGGTCCTGTCCTTCAGAATCAGGAGGTGCTCAGTACTGCTCCCTGGGTGCCAGGTCATAATTGTGCACTGGAGCCAATTGTTTCGCTGGGTGGTTGGGAGTGAGAGGGCCTCCGGACCACCCACCAGCAATTCCTCTGCTGCCCCCACCCCTGTGACTCCAGTAGTCTTCCTCATAACTGAAGGGTGGGGGATAAACTAAATAGCCCCTGCATTCATCCTGACATCGCAAGGAGTTAGCTAAATCCTTCTTGAACCTCATTTATATTTTTTATGCAAATGAAAACACCAGAATTCAAATTTGCCCCAAAACATCCCGTTCCTGCCTTGACTGGTAAGTCAGCAAGTTAGGTGTTCTGGCACCACCTGGTGTGAAAACCTTGGGCACAGAGTAAAGGGAAGGCTAGACTCTGCAGGCTGCCGGGATGAGCTGGGGGAAGAGAGGTCAGGTCAGGGATGGCGGGGCCTGAGTTCTAGAGCTCTGTGCTGCCTCTGCTCCCCATCACCAGGACGGGAGCGGCTACATTGACGAGAACGAGCTGGACGCCCTGCTGAAGGACCTATATGAGAAAAACAAGAAGGTAAACAACTGAGCCTGGACAGCTGGGGTGGGGTAGGGGGAGTGGCTCTGGGGCACGAGAGAGGCTTCTGAGGGAGAGCGGGCAAGGAATGTGGGGTGCATTTTGCTCTTCTTTTTTTTTTTTTTAATTTATTTCTGAGAGAGAGACAGCATGAGCTTGGAAGGGTCAGAGAGAGAGGGAGACAGAATCTGAAACAGGCTCTGAGCTAGCTGTTAGCACAGAGCCTGATGCAGGGCTTGAACCCACGAACCATGAGATCATGGCTGAAGTCAGACACTCAACTGACTGATCCACCCAGGTGCCCCTCATTTTGCTCTTCTGATCACCCATAACTAGGCAATGCCAGTTTTGGAGTTGTTTTGTTTTTCTGGTTGGATGATTGGCTGATTGGTTTATGTTTCTTTTAATTGTAATAAAATAGACTTAACACAAAGCTTACCATATTAACTATTCAGCAGTGTTAAATAATCCACATTGTTGGGCAACCATCACTACCACATGCCCAGAGCCCTCTGCATCTTTTTTAAAACTTTTTTAAACATTTATTTATTTTTGAGAGACACAGTGTGAGTGGGGGAGGGGCAGGGAGAGAGGGAGACAGAATCTGAAACAGGCTCCAGGCTCTGAGCTGTCAGCACAGAGCCCGACGGAGGCTCAAACTCATGAGCCGTGAGATCATGACCTGAGCTAAAGTTGGCCGCTTAATCGACAGAGCCACCCAGGCGCCCCCAGAGCTCTCTGCATCTTTCAAAACTAAAACACTATCCCCATTAAACAACTGCTCTCGGCTCCTCCCTCCCCCTCACCAACACCCGCTGGCACTCACCAATCCACTTTGTCTCAAATTTGACTGCTCTTGGTGCCTCCTAGAAATGGACTCATGCGGTATTTGTCTATGACCGGCTTCCCTCAGCATAATGTCCTCCAGATTCACCCATGTTGGAATTTCCTTCCTTTTTAAGGCTGAGTAATATTCCATTGCACGGCGATACCATCTTTTGTTTTTCTGCTCATCTGTCAACAGCCACTTGGGTTGTTTCCACCTTTTGACAGTTTTGAATGATGCTATGATGGGTCACTGGCAGCTGACTGGCACAGCTCATGGAGTGTCAGCCAAATTGCCATCAAAAAAGTCTTTTTGCACAAGGAGAGATTTGAGAGCAAGGGGGCCAGTGGGAGGTGAAGATATTCCAAGTCAATTAGCTGCATAGTCTGGGGCTGAACAAGAGGCTGATAGGAGACACAGAACCATTTTTTGCCCTCAGAGAAAAGGCGGAGAACTAAACTTTGCTTCCAGGGACAGATGCCAGGTGGCCCTCCACAGACTCATCCCAGTGCCTGGGGAGCGGGAGGGGCCAGGGGTGGCAGGTGGACCAGGATCCGGCAGCTGTTTTTGTAGCTGTCTTCCTTCACCTCCTGGAAAATGCCTTTCTCTGAGCAAATAGTTTTGCTCTTTAATTAGATGATGAACACTCTATACTTGGGTCTAACTGCCTCAGCTGCCAGGCAAGAGCTAAATTTACTGCTCAATTTCAAGGGGAGAAAATCATCGCAGCCTCTGAGTCTGTCTCCCCTTCCAATTTGCTTTCTGACCTCTTCCTCTTTGTCCTGAATATCATTTCTTTCATCCTACATTTGTTTTTGTTATCTTCAAGTGGTTTTTGAAAGAGGCAGAAAATAAATTATCAGTAAGCAAATACTTCTTAGGAAGGAGGACATATTCACCAACTGTTTGAACTCAGCAGACTTTTTCCTGGCATCAAATTCTAGGAGAAAATGATTTATGCACCCTTAGGTGTCCAAGGAGTGTTGGGCATCCTAATGGAAAATATCTTTAACTGTATTAATGAGGCATTATTCTTCTCCATATGGCCCTGCTGTACACCTGAGGTTGATCAGCCTGGAGGCCAAGCGTTAAATCTTGGGAGTGATCCACTTAGGCTCTTTCTTAATTACCACAAATTACACCTCATATGGCTGCACAGGTTCACTTGAGGTGTGGAAACAGAAACAGAGTCAGGGTTTGGGTTTAGGAAGAACCCCTGAAGGTTAGAGAACAAAGATATTAATACAGTTGTTTACCTGGGAGCCTGCCATCTGTACGAAGCTCCAGACGTGGCCCCGGGGGCTGGAGAGGATGAGTCGGTAGAGAGAGCCCCAGGCCTGGAAGCCGCAGCACCTGAGCAGGGAAAGGAGCAGCCCTGCTTTGTGAACTCACCTGACAGACCCACATTCCCTTTTGACAGTGCAAGACTGCACTGTGGTTTCTGAGCAGATGCATGTTTGAGGCTCCTGGGGAGACCCAACCTCAGCATTTCTCACCACTCCTGAGACAACTGCCGCTCACTAAAGTGTTCCTCCGCTCCAAGCAGAACTTCTAGACCTAGAAACTGCGTAGCCCTGTCCCGTCATGCTGCTAAGATTTTTTTTTAATTTTTAATGTTTTTTATTTATTTCTGAGAGAGAGAGAGACAGCATGAGCAGGGGAGGGTCAGAGAGAGACGGAGACACAGAATCTGAAGCAGGCTCCAGGTTCTGAGCTGTCAGCACAGAGCCCGACTCAGGGCTCGAACCCACGAACTGTGAGATCATGACCTGAGCTGAAGTCGGACGCTTAACCGACTAAGCCACCCAAGGGCCCCTATGCTGCTAAGATTCTTGATGCCACAGTGAATCGACAGTGAGGTGGGCGGGTGGGGCAGATCTCAAGTTCCAGGTTGATATATGGGGTCCCTACCTTGGCTCCTAATTTGAATGGTAGATAGTATTATGAACTCAGTGATATTTCCAGGGACTTCAAAACTTCAGGGAAGATGCTTCCCAAAGCTAGATATGCTTGCAAAGTGCCCTTGGGGTGGCACAAAACCGGGAACTGACCACGTGAAGGGATGTCCTGAAACCACATGATAAAAGACCTTTGAGCACCAAAAAAAAGAGGTGACTGAGGACAGGTGAGCCAGGCAAATGATTAGAAAGACTTTGGGACTCAGGAGACTAAGGATATTTATGGCTGTAGAGTTGGTCCAGCCCTTTGGCAAATACCTTAATCTTTATACTAAGTCTTCTCATTAGTTGAATAGGGATAAAGACCATCAGCCTGAAAGGGGAGGTATAAAAAATAGATCTGCCAACATTTTCAAGATAAAAAAGGAGGCGGGGGAGGTGGATTAGGAGAGAGGGTACGTCTGAGCCAGAGAGAGGAAGAGAGAGAGAAAGACAGTATAAGCCATTGATGATCTTGCTATATTTCAGACCTATTGGTTGTGTTCAAATCAATTATTGTAAAGCATGTATTCAGCACAAGGCATATCAGGTGTTGATGTCCTATTTAATGCTGGCCTCCCATTTTACCTGAGACAATGGACATACGTCCATGGGTCACCTTAGTGGGCCTTGAAGGTCACAGAAGCTAGTGAACAAGAAGTAGGCAGGTGAGCTTTGCTGCTGGAGGAGACAGGAGTTAGAATTCCCTGTTTAAATGGGTGAGGTTTAGGAAAGGCCATGGGGCCTTGCAGACAAGACCGGGGCGCTTCCTCCGCATTCTCTTCCTCACATGCAGGGAACCAGATGGAGGGACTGGAGGCCCAGTGTGGTAGAGGACCTGATACAAACTATGCAGAAAAAATGGCTGCTGTCACAATAGCTACCAATTTGGGAGTGCATGCCGTGTGTCAGGTGCTGTGCTACGTGTTCACGTCCATTCCCTCCACTAACCATCCTAACACCTCAATGAGGCAGACACTGTAGTTCACGTACCCATCTTACAGATAAGGCAGCTGAGACTCAGAAAGGTTCAATACTCTCCCTCAAAGCAATGCAGGCAGTGAGTGAGAGGGTTTAACCAGAGCTTTCTGACTCCAAAGCCCATGCTTTGCTGGGACAGGATAAGAGAAAGTCTGTGGCCCAAGTGTTTGTGAATTACTAGGTGAGCCGTTCTGGGGGGCCATCCAGTGAGGGGCTCTTACTCATTCCCTCTGTCTCCTAGGAAATGAATATCCAACAGCTCACCAACTACAGAAAGAGCGTCATGTCCTTGGCTGAGGCGGGGAAGCTCTACCGCAAGGACCTGGAGATTGTCCTCTGCAGCGAGCCCCCCATGTAAAGGGGGTGGGGGGCAGGAGCTGCTTCTCCACCTCCCCCAAACCCTGCCCTGGCTGCCCTGTCACTTCTACCCGGACCCAGAGATCGTGAGCGCCCCTCCTCCGCCCCTGCAACCTGCACACACCAGCCTGCTGAGCAGGAAAGGGGAGCTGGAGGGAGGGTGGCTGACGGGCCCCCCTGGAGCCCCCTCCACCCTCCCCCTGCCTGACCCGGGAAACTGCTCCGCCTGCAGTTGGGCCCCAACAGAACGGAGGTGGGCGGGGCATGGGCGGAGCTTCCCTGCCCCTCACCGCTGCGATGCATGAGCTCCTCCCATGTACGATTTAGGCTTCTGTGTCTCTCTCGCAGTGGACCCTTCCTCCCGCTCTGCTCCCTTCCTTCCCATGCCACCACCCACCCAAACTCCCAAGTTCCACCCACACCTTGCTAATGGCATAGCTGTCTTCTCAGAGTCCCTGTTCGTGGAGGGTGCCGGCCCTTTGTCCTCTTGACTCAGCGTGCTCGTTTTCACTGTGGGTCCCTTGTCTCCTTGTTTACCAAAGAAGAGTTTACAGACAATAAAGTGGAAACGTTCTGCGTGGAAACTCACCTAGTTCTGGTCTAGTGGTTGACTTCTGTCTACAGTTAGCAGCTCTTACTGACAAAGAGGGAGCCAGTGCAGGGTAGAGCTAGGGGGTGGATCCCACAGATTGGATCCACATTCTTTCTAGTAGGGACGCCAAGTGGGTGTGGCAATAGTGGGACTAGGTAGTCTTCCCCAGGCAGGGGGCACCTCCAATCAGGAGTTCTGGACCACCACACATTTAACCTCTCCTCCTCAAAGTGTAATTTACCCCAGACTCACCAGATGCCTCACATGAATCTACAGAGCTGAGATCCTAGAATAGAGAACTAATTTTTTCAAATGCTGTCATTCACCGTCTACAGGATGCATTTGGGCATCATCTCATTTAATGCCACAGCAATCCTACGGGATGGATCACATTTTCAGAAGTAGAACCTGGGGCTGAGACATTAACTTGTTCAGGGTGATGTAATTCCTAGGAATTGCTGACTGAAGCACTATACCAGCAAGGTGGGAGCAGGGAGGGGCATACTGGGATCAGAAGAAGCCTCATTTCTCTCCCAGCCACACCCTGCCTGATACAGCCCAGGAGGTCACCTGACCTCCATCCACCTGCTCACAGCTAACTAGGCCAGTTAGAGTCTCCTGGGACCCGAGATGTACATTCAGGGCCATCAGACAGTGTGTGTGGCATTGAAGCTGGGTGGTGATCGAGCTTTGGGGGTGAGAGGTAGCAATTCCTAACCAAGCCAGAACTAATGCTGGAGAGAGCAGAACTCAGCGTCTAGGAGAGGGTGTCGGCCAGAGGGCAGGAGAACACGTGCAGAGAAAAACACAGGGAAGAAGAAGAGAATAAGAAACAGAGAAACAAAGACTGCAGGGCAGGTGGGCCGTCAGGCAGCTCCCATGAGGCCCTGCTACACTTGCGGATTCCGGTTTCCCTGCCCTCCCTACAGATCCTAAAGGGCACCTCCTGCCCACCAGGCACGTCCCCGTCCTCCCTGGCCCCTGGCCCCGCGTGCCCTGGATGCGGTCTCACAGCTGCTCCACCTGCATTTCCTCTCCGTGTGTCCCAGGCAAGACGGCACAGTTTGTGACCCACGAGCTTGTAGCTCTTAGATGGGGTTTGCTGGAGTCGCCTCTCCCAGGCCCACTTTCTGCTCATGTTCTCCAGGAGACCCTGCCTTCTTAACCGAGCCCAGTTAGTTCATTCTGAACACAGATACCTGACTATCAGGACACAGGGTTGGGGGGGAGGGGGCCGAGGCCATGACAGTGGGTGCCATCGTAAATGCAGTTCTGACTCTTCTGTGTTGGGAGCCTGGGCTAAATGAGCCCCAACAGGGAGTGAGGGGTGGCGTCACAATTCTCTCTACGGCTTCTCTCCAGTCAACACTGGGCCCGGTAGCTGCCTAACTGCCAGGTGCATCAGGAGCCAGCGTGCTCCCAACATGACCCCTCCCTCGGAGGAAGACCCTGGCCCAGCCCCACACCAGGTAAGGGGAATCTCCCATTCCAGACAGGGGCTTCCCAGGCCTGCATGAGGCTGATATATACAAAGATTTCAACCTTGAAGGCATTTGTCTCTGGGGCACATTCTGTCATCACCTTGAACGCATGGTGCATAAACCTGGCTGGCAGCAGTAACAAAGTAACTGTCACTGCCCCTGGGAATCCCTGCTTCCCAGTGTTCAGCTTGGGTGCCACACACGTGGGAATCTTGTATTTATTTGCTCCGTTGTCTTCATTCAATAACAAATATTTATTGAGTACTTCCACGGGAGCTTATCCTCTCAGGTGAAAGCCAATAAACATAAAATATCATGATGTAAAGTGGTGATAAGTGCTCTCAAGAAAAGTTCAACAAGGGAAAAGGACAGAAAGGGCAGAGGTGCTAGTATTATAAGTTCTCTGAAAAGGTGGTTTTCAAGCAGAGACTGAAGTGAGGAAGTGAAACTTGCTGCCATCTTAAGAGAGTCCAGACAGAGGAAAAGCCAAGTGCAAAGGCCCTGAGGTAGAAGAGTTTCTGGCATGCTCAGAAAGGAGTTCCCTGAGGCGAGAGCAGAATGAAGGTTGGGGGTGAACAGATGCGGTGGGGGAATAGGCGAGACCAGGTCAGGTGCTGTGTTGGGAGACCATGAAAAAGGAATTTGGATCTCATTGTGTGAAGGGAAGCCATCGGGGGCTACATCAGAGAAGTTACATAATGTATTTTAAAGGCCACTCTGGCTCCTCTCTGATGACTAAACTACAGGAAGCAAGAGGAAAAGCACCATTTAGGAGGAGGATGAGGTAATACAGCTGAGAAATGCTGATGACTCCGATGAATGAAGTGGCTGGGGGGGCGGGGGAGGGAGGGGATTAAATATCAATCCCTGACCTGCCTCTGAGACTAAAGCAAAGGGGCTTACTGAGGACTGGATAAGTACTATAGGTGAGAAACCATCAAGAATGACTCCGAGGCCGCTGGCTTGAGCAACTGGACACGTGGCAGATGCCAGGAACCCAGGTGGGAGAGGAGCAAGTTGGGGGAAGGGTGCAGAGGAATTAGGATTTAGGACACGCGGCCTGGTATTTAGTGTTTCTGGCGAGATCCCAACAGAAAACAGATGGCACGTTCACAGTGCTGGGTGTTCAACAACTCTGAGATGGATGCTGGATGCAGGAGACATAGTAGTGAATAGGACAGTCCCTGGCTGCCCTGCAGAGAGCTTAAAGATGCCTGGGCCTGAGAGGTGAGGAAGCTGCCCACTCAGCCTGGTAGATGTGGATCCAGGGAAGGCAACCAAAGAGGCCCCTAGCTTAGACTAGGGGGTTGGGGGGGTGGGGGATTCCCATGTGAGCATTCCTACCAGAAAAAGAACAAAAACAAAAAAGCATAAATGATGGTCCAAGGCAGCCAGGCTCATCTGGGGGAAGGAAGCACGGAGAGATGAAGCACAGAGGGCTTATTCACATTTATTTCACAAGTGAGAAATAAAGCTCTAGGGCCAGACAGGACCAGCTCCAGAGGGGCCCTGATGCCTCACTTCCCCAGACTCCACCCTTCCTCTTCTCCTTCTAGTCTCGCTCAAACGTCACCTCCTCAGAGAGGCCCACCCTGGTTAACCTGTAGCCCATCGCACCCCAGCACTCCATAGCTCCTCCCCGGCAGTATCTTTCCCCAGGGCACCATGAGCACCTGACCTGGTATGTGTTCGGCTGTTCCCACAGCCAGAGTGGGAGTGCCTGAGGGTGGCAAGCTCACCCTGCACCGGTCCTGCCCAGGTCTGCTCAACCCACACACCTACGGGCACCATTCCTTCCAGGTTCCTCACCTAGGACCCCTCAACTCCCCAGAGTTTTGCCCCCCACAATATGTCAGGATGTAGTTAATACATCTTACCTGGCAAAGGGGAATTAAGGAGGTAGAAGGAATTAGGGTTGCTAATCACCTGACTTTAGGGAGATTGCCCTCGTGGGCCCAAATTAATAAAAGGGTCCTCAGATGTGAAAGAGGGAGGCAGAAATCAGAGTGATGCAATGCGAGAAAGACTTAGCCAGCCATTGCTGGCTTTAAAGATAGAAGCAGGAGACATCTAAAAACTTGGAAAAGCAGGAAAACAGATTCTCCCTTGGAGCCTCCAGAAGCCCACGATACTTTGATTTTAGCCCATTTCAGACTTCTCACCTCCACAGCCATAAGATAATAAATGTGTGTAGTTTCAAGGCACCGAGTCCGCGGTAACTGGTTGCAGCAGTGATTACACAAGCAAAGACACAGTCCACCTCCTAATTAGTATTTGTGTTCCTGTCACATGATGAAATGTGGGCAAGAATGGATCTTCCTCACTGTACTTGTGAGGACTGGGTAATCCTAGTCGCACACACACCGTGCGCAGTGCCTGGAGCCATAATATCTCTACATGGCGGTTGTGGGGTCATATCTACTGTGGCTTAGGGTCCAAGTGCTCCAGGATTCACATATACTCAGTTGGTTCCAAATTTGGGAAGTCCCACTCACCTTTCAGAGAAGGTGCACTAGATGCACTGCCTCCTCCTTCAGAGATGTGAGTCCTCCGAACCTGGCCGGCTCCTCAAGGGGACAGCTCCGTCTGCCATGGCCGAGAAGCTGACCTGACACAGGCAGGCAAGATGCTGAGAAGTGCATATGAGTGGCAAACACACACACACACACACACACACACACACACACAAGACTGACCTCCAACCTCAAGACTGAGAGGCCACTTATGAGAGCAGCAATCCAGTTAAAAGGGACCTAGATGGATGCTCATGGGATAAAAGATCAAACTTTCAATAAATGTTCATAAACCATCAAAAAATAAAAGAGGGACATCATCAGCCATCAGGGAAATCCAAATGAAAACTGCTACTCAGCAGTGGAAACCGAGTGTCATTTTTAAATGCCTTATTTCCGTTTACAAAAGCAGAGTCTACTAAATTGTGGGGGTTACAGGGAGCCAAGGAAGAGAAAAGGCCTCCTCACAGAACCAGAAAATAGAGCAATAAAACATTACCAATCATTTAAGTAACCACAATAAAATCCCCTCATCATTTCATTCTTGCTCCCCTGGATCTTAGATTAGCAGTCTGCTTCTACCAAGCTGTCTTAGAGCTTCTGGAATGGAAAGAGTCCTGGAAATCCTGACTTGGTCCACCGGGACAGTCTTGAGAGTTGCTCAAGTGACATCAGCTCAGAAGCCTACACCCAAGGGTCTATTCTTTAAAGCCTGGAAGGTTCGGAGTACCTAGTACAGTCATTTATCACGAGGCTGTAAGATTGTCCTTTGTCACTGCAAACACAAACTGCAGCCTGCTGCTTAGAGCAGAGCCTTCAGGGCAGCATTAAACTAAACCATCTGTAAGGTGGCACAGACTGCTTACAGTTTAATTTCTTACTCTAACCAATATTTTCAGAACGGAGGAGAGTAGACGTCTCTATCTGGGTATAGTACAGAACTTGTTCCTAAGACTTTAGTCGGGTGCTTCCCCTGAGGGTAAAATCATATGGGCAGTGACAACACTGACAAACCTCCAGGGACTTCCCATAAAACACAGACACACATTTTCTAAAATACTTACATTAACATTGCATCCACGTAAGCTTAACTTCAGGAAGGCGGAATGTGTCTTCTGATCTGACAACCCTCTTGTGTGAATCTTATAACAGTAACACATCACACAAACCGAATTATTTCTAGCAGCTCTCTTTTTAATAAGGAGCAAAAACAAATCTTTTGTGATTTTCCAGGGCTCCTCTGGGGCATCTCAAAGATCACTATAGGTTGGGGGCACCTGGGTGGCTCAGTTGGCTAAGCATACGACTTCGGCTCAGGTCATGATTCACGTTCATGGGTTCCACCCCCGTGTCGGGCTCTGTGCTGACAGCTAGCTCAGAGCCTGGAGCCTGCTTCCGATTCTGTGTCTCTCCCTCTCTGACCCTCCCCTGCTCACACTGCCTCTCTCCCTCTCTCAGAATAAATTTTTAAAAAAAATTTTAAAAAAGATCATTATAGGTTGGAAAGATACCTGAAAGTACCCTTTCATTTTTCTCCCCCGTGTATTTATTAAATTATTCGGCGAGACAAAATCTAAAGAGTTGTCAGAAGAGATTTGGACACTTGATTAACCTATATCACAGGTGCCTGAGAAAAAACCCTTTGGTTATTCAAGTCATTAAGGGGTAACACTTAAAAGTAAACAGGGGCACCTGGGTGGCTTAGTCGGTTAAGCGTCTGACTTTCATTTAGGTCATGATCTCGCGGTTCGTGGGTTCGAGCCCCACGTCGGGCTCTGTGCTGACTGCCAGCTCAGAGCCTGGAGCCTATTTCAGAGTCTGTGTCTCCCTCTCTCTCTGACCCTCCCCTGCTCACGCTGTCTCTCTCTCCCCTAGAAATAAATTAAAAAAATATATATTTAAAAAAAAAGTAAACAGACCCAAGAGTACAAGAAGACACGTGTTCACACAAAAACTTGCACACAGTGTTCATAGCAGCGTTATTCACAATAGTCAAAGAGTGAAAGCAATTCCAATGTCCATCAACTGGATGAACAAAATACGATTATACCCATACAATGGGATATTAATTGCCCATAAAATACAATGAAGTACTGATAAGCAGTACAGTATGGATGAACCTTGAAAACATTAAGTAAAAGAGGCCAAATGAAAAAGACCACATTTGTGTGACTCCATGTATATTAAGTGTTCATGATAGGCAAATCCATTGAGAACAAAAGTAGATTAATGGTGGCCAGGGGGTGGCAGCAGGGGTGAGAGGGAAGGGGCAGTGACTGCTTAAATTAGGAAATGGGGATTCATTAGGGCCTTAACAATTAGAAATTAATTAATTAGGAATTCTACCTAGAATTGGGCAGAATTAGATGGAGGGGATGGCTGCACAACCTAATAATAAAAACCACTGATCAAGGCTCTTTTAAAAGGTGAATAATACCTTAGTTTTCTTTAAAAAAAAAATAAGCGAAATAAACAGGAAAGTATACCTATGGCAATGTTCATAAATGATGAGTTTTTGTTCTTTGTGTTTTAAAATCACCTATTCTAGGACATGAAAAATTAAACATAAAGCACCAAAAAGTATCCTGGTAAGACACAGAATCTCTGCTATCTAGAATAACCTTCCATATTGCAGGCAATGATCAGTAAGTCAAGGAGCAAGCCTATCAAACCTGAGCAAACTTTGCTGAAATACAATATATTTCATAGTTTCTTTTCCAATGCAGATATTTATAAAGTAATATAAATAAAATTCACTTTCCAAACTCTGTCCTTCATAGTGCCCTTTTTCACATTGTGGAACAAACTGACACTTTACTACAGGATAGGAGTCTGCAGGGTCAAAACTATTTTTATAACAATGCTAAAATATTACCTATGTTAATTTGCAATGCGTTCACCATTGCTATTTGCAAATGAATCGATAACTATTTAATGCAAATGTATGTTTCGATGTCTAATGTGTCAAGAATTGATAGTTTTAACCCACATAAACAAAAGCTCTTTGGGTACTCTCAAAAGGTTTTAAGAATGGAGGGAAAGATTGCATCTTAAAACATAGTGTTGAATGAAAAAGGCAACAGAATGAGAAATGGCATAACAATACCATCTTTTATGTGAATTAAAAGAGCTTATGCACAAGATAGCAATGATGTTTTGTCAGAGCATTAAAAAAGAGAAAAGACAAAAGACACCCATTGGGCATTCCAGAAAGACAGTCTCCCTGGAAGAGGGAGGAATGGCCATGGGAAATCTCATCCAAAGGAATAAAACACCAAGAGAAGGACCTTGCACAGACCACGGATAATGATCTGCCAGGAACTGAGGAGTGTTCCCACACCCCCAACCCAAAGGAAAATACCTGTGGGCTCCCCCACCCAGCTGCAGCTGCGCAGGACGGAGTGGACACCACACAGAGAACCTCTCACAGGCTCCCAGCACCATGTCCCTTCCTGAAGATGCCTCACCTGGAGGATTTTCTCCAGCAAATCCAGGCATGGTAAAGGAGCAAAGGGGCATGGGTGGCCTAGGATAGGGAAGGCAGGTGGAGGTCGGCAGATTGCTCAAGAGCAGTGCAAGTATTTTTATTATGTTCAGATCACCAACAGCGACCAAAGAGTTTGTTCAGTTGCAGGGATGAGGGTGGGAGTGCTGGCGGAGGGTGGGGAGCATGTGCAGGAAGCATCTGTCATCCTGTCCAATGGGCATTTTTGAGGTGCATGAGCTTGAGTGCCATGGTGCCCAGTTGGGGAGGCAGTGGAGGTTAGGAAAAAGGAACCTAGCAGAGACACAAAGAATCCTGACCGGACGGCCAAAGGCTGAGAGAACAAAGTTCTTCAGAAGGCACCCAATGATCCACGAGTTCAGGGCCACAGTCATGTATGTACCAAAGGGCGCATGCTCCATCATGTGAAACCAACAACAGAAATATCAGTGATCAACACCAAGTGAGGGGCTGTCTAACCATCGTGCTGACAGGGAGGAAACTTGCCCCTTGCCAAAGAAGCACATCCCACTGTCATTCAGCTCGGTTATGAAGTCTGCCACTGTTCCCACAACTGTTCTTTGGAGCATTCGGTACGGGTGGTGAGTCATGCTACACCCACACTAGGGGTCATCGAGTGAAGAACCGGAGCAGGTCCATCCCTGCCCGCCTGGGTCTCCCAGTCTGATGAGAAAGCAAATAATCACTTGGCTGTTCTTGCCTTCTTGAGTCCCATAGAGAATGCCTAATCTCATCCTATTCATCCCACTGATTTTAAGATGGCTCCTTCCCTTCCCATCTGCACTCTCGCTTTCCTCAACCCCAGCCTCTTCTTCCCAGTGCTAAAAGAAAACACACAGCTTCCTCCTTCCAAAAATTATGAAGAATTTCAAGACAATGACAGCAGAGCAGTAAACAGAGCAGAGATAGCCCACCCACCCTCCTGGGACATGGAGAGAGAAATGAGCTGGAAGCCACCAGCCCAGGGCAGGGTGGGACAGGCTGGCCATCAGTGCCCAGTTCTGGTCAGTGGGGCAGCAGCCCATCAGCTTGTCTTGCCATGGGGAGGGGGTCGGTTCTCACCATCAACAGCTCCAAACAGGACCCAGAATCTCACCAACTCCCCATGAAAGGGACAACTAAAATGTGTTAGAGCAGAAACTGCAAACAGAACTGAAAGGTTAAAGGAAAAGCAAGGTTTCTGAATGGTAGTTTTAAAACCCAAAGTAAAGTTCTGAAGAGTTCTTCCTGAAGACAAAACTAGGCTCTAAATCACAAAATCCCGAGCAGCCCACCTGGCTTGGTGGCAGCTGGGGACAGGGCCACATGTCTCCCAGGGGAGGGGGGTTACTGTCAGCTCACAGAAAGGGGAAGCTGATGGGGTGCCAGCTGCCCCCTGGAGTCACAGACTAGAGGTGACAGTCTCACTCTGAAGGTGGCCTCTGTGAGTCCTGGGAAGGGGCTGCTGCTCATGACTCCTTTTCCAGGGTCACTCTTCTTGGCCTCTGGTTTCGAAAAAATCATTGACTCCTCAGAAGACAGGATATTTCACTGAAGACTCTGCAGCTGAAGCCATAGTTGGCTTAAAGGGTAAGGAAATGAAGAGCTACAGGCAAAAGAAATTGGCCCAAAAAGGTGAGGAGGCTGGGAAAGTTCTGGAGAGTTAACACCCGCCCAGTACCCCTCCACCAAAGAGACTGGACACAGTCTGTGCATAAACACCAATTCCTCATGCCATTTACCACGACTCCCAACAATACCCCAGCATCCAATGTGCCACAAGTCAGAAAGCAGCTGAATCCCAGGATGAGAAAATACAAAGTCAGATGATCATGTCAGATCACAATCATCGCAGGACAAAATACTGTCCACAATGGTTGGAGAGGGGCAACCTTTTCTGTTCGAAAAGGAGAGGGGGGCATCACTATGCCATAGCACAAAGGACAAAAAAGATGTACGGCCCACACGCTACCAAAAAAATTGAGAAGAACATCACACAAGCCTTCAGAAGGCCACCAGCAGCAAGTCAGGGCTCTGCAAAACAGAGTCAGGAAGAAAGAGAGTGCTTTGAAAGAGATGCAGCCTTCCAATCCCCAGTGAGATCATGTGTCCGGCGGGCAAGAACTGGAAGAAAATGTAAAGCAATGAAGGATGTGCTCCCTGCATTCAGTCGGTGCCCACTTGGAACATGAAGACAACACCACACAGGCCCAAATGAAGGCCATGGGCAACAAGTCACATTCAGGCACAGACAGCTGATCAAGAAGGAGAAAGAGCGGAAGCTGCTTGAGGAAGTGAAAATGAATCAGCAGAAAGTCCAACACCTGGAGGAAAAAAAATTTTAAACAAGAAAGATGCTCTAAAATCTACATTTGTATTGTAAACAAGGAAGCCACGAAACCCTCATTCACAACACAGGATGTTAAAAGAGCTTTTGCCACAGAGAAGAGGGGACATGCCAATTGGAGATATGCTGTAGGACAAACACACCAAGAGAGAGAGACAGACTTCAACAAACAGTATCCCTCAAAACAGCTCCAAGAAGTAAGCAGTCACCAGAAACTTCCTGGAAGGGAAGCACCCTCAACCACCACAGCACTGTCTGGCCCAGCCTCCAAAACAGGTGAGACCCGGCTCCCAGCACCAATAATGAGTCAGCCTGTGCGGTCTTTCTCTTCTTGCTGAAGGAGACCACTGTAGACCTGAAAGCCACGATACCAATTCCTAGGGGTCATGTGGGGCCTCAAGTGCATGGCATGGCTCCTAGCAGGCACTGGTGGGGTCCCACCAATAGAGACAAGGAATCCTTCTCCTCTGAAGAGCTGGATGTCATAGGCCACCTGTTGTTTCCACAATTTCCATAATGTCCAAGACTAAGATGCACAGCCCAGTGGGGAGACCACTGTCCCACCCAAAGGACCTCCTGTCCTTCTACCTTTGGTTCTTAGACCTCCTGAGAAATACAATCCCCACTTTCCCCAAGTAAGAACTTCCTTTTGCCCAAGAGGGTACATGCAGACAACAATCTGAGGTTTGGGGTTTTAAAAAACGGTGTGAGCACTATAAAGACCACTGCTCACACTGTTTCTTCCCAGCACCAACAATGAGCCAAACTGTAAGATCCTTCTTGTCCCTTCTGAGAGCAGCTTAGCCTAGACTAGGGTCAAGGCCTGCTAAGCACACTTCACACCTAGTCCTGGGCTCATCTGAGGCCTCAGCTCCCGAGCCCTATCTGTGTTGCGCCCAAACCCTTCACTTCTACAGGGAAGCAAAGGAAAGCCACCGAGTCCGTCACAGTGTCAAAGAGGAACCAGCTCAGGGTACACAAAAAGGGCCAATCCTGGGCCAACCCAGTCAGCATTGCCCCTCCCCTCCCCCAAGCCTCCTGGCTCTTCCAGATGAGAATGAGGAGATTGCAGCCGCACCCTCACAGGTATGGCCGCACCCTCCTCCAACACCAGCTCTATTGTCCACACAGCAAATGGGAGGACTCCACGCTGTTACGACAATTTGCACCGCAGTCTTCAGTGTAGTTTGCCCAGCCTGAAGAGACTCCTTCTCAGCGGGGCCATCCGCAACTAACTTCAAACCAGATACCCCAGCCCCGTGGCTGCCACACCCATCTGGGAAACAGAATCTCCCACAGCTATGACGATCCACAGCATCAACTTGGTCTACACAATGCAGCATCCTAGTGCATCATTGAGAAACTCTAGGATAATAGCCACATTGGCCCTGAAGAACCGGCTCATTGCCTTTAAAACATTTAATATCAATGCTGTGGTGCACAACCCTTACCAACCCTGGAAACCTCTGTGTGTTACCTTTGTCATGGCACTGCCGTGGTGGTGTCACAAGGGGCTAGCTGGAATCCTTATCATTGAACTCACAGGACAAGCTGTGCAGATGACAGTCCAGGTCCACACAAATGCCAAGGGGACTCATACAGCCACACTCAATGTTACAGACACGCATCTCCAAGAGCCAGATTCTGTATGGATTCTTATACTTGGGGTCAGTGACAAGATCCCCAAACCCCACCAGGCGGAGGAGAGACTCAGGGCAAAAAGCAGCCCCTGGCCTCCTCCATCGGTGGCAATCCATCACCCGGAGCTTGCTGCAAATGCAGCATTTCCAAAGCTTGCTTCTGCAGTCTACGACCAGGCATCACTGTCCCAATGATGAGACCAATGTGCCAGCAAACCCACAATGGAAGGAATGCCCAAAAGCAAGCTCCAGGAGCATTCAGAAAAAGAAAAAAAAAAAAAAAAGCTGCCGAAGTCTGAAGGCACATTCCTCACTCCCGGGCAGTAACACAAGAATTCCTGGGGAGGTGTTAGAGCAGACATACAAGGAGCTAAGCAAGAGGAGAGTTGAACCTTACTCACCTATGAAGGAGGATTAATCATTTAAAAGGTGGGAGGTCAAAGACCCTCATCATAGACTGGATGCCTCCCACCACAAGGGCACCCAGTTTAGGGTACCTTGAGACCACCTGCTAAACAGAGGGGACCTCAAGTGCTTCCAATTCTTCTACCATATCTGCTTCCTACTGGGCCTTCTCCCTAAAACCCTTCTCTGGTCCTTCCCCTGAATGAGGAACTACCAGTTTGAGGTTTGTGGTGTTAAAAAAAATGTATTCACCACAAAAGAAGATTACCTCAAGATCTTGTTCTCCACAGAATGAACTGTTTAATTTTCATCGTAACTCAGGTTTAATCATAAACGACTGAGTGATTTAATGTATTTAATGCTCTAAAAACCCTTTAGGTTTAAGTGAAAAGAAATACAATAAAAATCAAGTTCCAATTGATCCAGCTGCCCAGCCAGGTTAAGGAAGCAGTAATTTATGTCAAACAGGGCTGGGGTTTGGGAAGCCTATGGTCCATCAACTTTGAAAAACCCTCTGTCAAGATGTCATTGGACCCTCCAGACAGCTCACAAAAGTAGCCAGACACACTGAGGTTCAGAAAAGTAATCTTGGTGTATGGACTTCAGCACAGCCAGCCACTCACTGTGGGCTCACAACATAGAAAGCTTTGCAAGGCAGGAGTTCTCCTCCGGAGGCAATTTGTCCCCCTCTCCCCTCCCGGAGGACATTTAGCAATATCTGGTGACATTTTTGTTTGTGACAACCAGCCTCTCCTGGGGAAGAGCTCCAGATGCTGCTGATCATCATACAATGCACAGGATGCCTCCTCCCCTTCTCCTGCGACAAAGAGCTATCCGGCCCCAAATGTCAATAGTGCTGAGTCTGAGAGACTCTGGTCAGGAATAAAGATACTTGAACCCAAGGCATCTAATCTTGAGTCATGACCCTTTGAGCATCTTAGTCATAGATTCTGTGCTTGAGGGGGAAAGCTACTTGTGCATACAGACACAGACACAAGGCTTTGCAGCTTGGGATGCGGTGGTTCACCAGTCCCTGACATCATTGAATACTCCCCCAATATCAGTCACCCAAAGATACTGAGGTCAGGGAGTCTTCTTAGGGAGTATTCCTGTTTTTTGTTTTTTGTTTTTTATCCTTCTAAGTAAAAGAAACCCTGCTCTAAAGAACTTCTGCCATGTATTGGCTCATTTAAACATCACAGCCATCCAATCAGATCAGATCACTATGTGACAGAGAAGGACAGGGCTACAGAGAGGTGACACAGCCAGCAAGTGAGAGCCACAGGCATGGCCGGGGCGCTCCAGGTTCAGGATGGCAGCGGATGCCAGGCGCTCTGACACCAGTCAGGCTTTCCATGGGGTTCACACGCCTTGGCCGCCCTCCACTCACTGGGAGAGAAGTCATCAAAGATGCCTGGCCAGATGCCCTATCATACTGGCCTCAGCAGGGACAGCGGCTCCAGAGGACAGCGTGGATGTGGACACCTGGCATAGAGCAGAGGAGGCACCCTCCCTGTGACCACTGAGTTTTCAGGGAGAGGGACTGTGCTCTGATTCTCCCGAGTTGCAGGTCTGGGCAGCTGCTGCCCTGGGATCGGGCAGGACAGGAAGCCGCGGTCTAGGTCAGATCCTTCTCATGTCCAATCGCGCTCACCTGTGAATGTGACCGCCGCACCAGCAGCCGATTCGTGGAGCCAGCACGTCAGCTCCGAGAAACCTGTGCATCTGCAACCACCAAAGCTGCCCACCCAGACTTGTACCAGGCCCGTCTCAGCACTCCTCAGAGGCCCACAGCCAGCCAATATCTGGAAAATAATAAATGATGGTGAGTCCCCAAGGTTTCCTCATTTTCCCTCCATTAAACCTCTCCTTGGTTCCCTGAATCTGCCTCTGCTTTTGTTTCATAGCAAGAGGTTGCTCAGGGGGCAGTCGGGCTAGTTGCTGTGAGGGACCAACTTTACTCTCCTCCAGCTGCGACTGTGCCTCGGGACTCATCCTCCGTCCTCACTTCCTGGCGGTCACTCTTCAGTCTCACCCTCGGCTTCCTTTGAAAACTGCCCAGCATGGCACCTGCGCATCCCTGGAGGCCTGTGACAGGCAGGAAACTGCATGCAACTGCACATTTTCCTCACAGTTTGCAAATACACATATTCAAATCTAAAGTTTCTGTTTCAGGGGCGCCTGGGTGGCTCAGCTGGTTAAGCGTCTGACTTTGGCTCAGGTCGTGATCTCACAGTTCATGGCTTTGAGCCCCGTGTCAGGCTCTGGGCTGACAGCTCAGAGCCTGGAGCCTGTTTCAGATTCTGTGTCTGCCTCTCCCTTGCTCACACTCTGTCCCTTTCTGTCTCACTCTCAAAAATAAAGATTTTAAAAAAATTTTTAATAAAATTCCTGTGTCAGAAAACAACAGCCAACTCCATTTAGACTTAACCCATTTGCCATGTGTGTACAATACTACCCACATCTGGACCCGGTTTGGGCTCATCTCTTCAGAGGCTCCAGCTCCTTCCCTTGACTGGCTATCTTATCACTCCCAGTCGTGCACAGGTGGCTTCTGGGAAGGGGATGGGAAATGCTCAGTTCAGGACCAGTCCCCACAGCAGGGGAAGGTGGCTTTTCTGGACTCTGGTCCCCTAAAGGCACTGTCTGAGGCCACAAAGGATGGATGGTCTACAGAGCACCACCACATCCCGGCATGATTTGGGGGTTTCTGGATCCTGGAATAGGCTGGAAGCTATGGACCCTGCCATGTGGTGGAGAAGAAATAGGCCCAGAGAGGGGAAGTGAATGTGTCAAGATCACATAGACAGTCAAACGTGTCAAAGTCAGGAATAGACTTGCACCCTTGGCCCCGGGGTCTTAGTGTATTTGTGAGCTGGTGGCATCATCAGAACCTTCTTACTTTTCATCCCAGAGAACAGGCCGTGATGATGAGGGTCTCCTTCCCTCACACTCAGCCCAGCTAAGAGGAGCCAGGCCAAGTGCATCAGTGCTGACTTGTGGGCATCCTGCCACTGAAATCAGTATTTCTGCTCAAGATGGGGAGGATTGGAGCACCAGAAGTGGGGACCTAGGTGGGGCCAGAGTGCCCCCTGCTGTCTAATTGCTAAGCGACCCAAGCCTCAGGTCTGCCTCTCAGATTTCTTGGGGTCCCTGCCCAGGAAAGCTGAGGGCTGGGTTCAGGGCACGCTCCATCCTGGGGATTTTCTCATTTCATTCTTGACAACCCAGGGGAAGTCCCCAGGCTCCCCGTGCTCTACTTTTTCTCCCTTGCTGCACCCATGCATGTGTCCAGTCAGCACCACATACTGAGGGCTTTCTGCGGCCCAGCCACTGGGTCTGGTACTTTAAGAACCAGAAATGACAAGCCACTGTTCCGGGCCCCGTGGAGTCTCCAGAATGAGACAGATGACCAAGGAAACAGTGAAGCAAAGATCTGACAGAGGCTGAGAGCCGCGGGATGGAGGACCGATCAGGTACCAAGGAAATGGATCAGAGGGGCTCTAGTGGCAGACGTGGTGAGCTCTGAAGAGGAAACAAAGGCAGACGGACGTGGAGAGAGGGGAGAGGCATTTCTGGGGGCAGGAACAGACACAGCCAATGCCCCCACTCACTTGTTCCTTGTCCCAACTGCTTCCCCTTCCTCCTGTTCTTCCTCCTAACTCACTATGGGTCATGACGGCTCTCCACTTCAAGAATCCCCCCACCTCTCCTGGCTGGCCTCTCTGGCCAGGTTCGTGTCTGGTGGGATTCCTGTGACTCCCCCAGCACTCTTACCTCGGCCCTGCTGAGGAACACATGGCTTCCTGAACCCTGCACAAAAGCCTGTCTGCCTTGTGGACACTAGAGAATTCAATACGTGGGACAAATTTCTTACGCAGGGGATTCAGAAGAATCTAAACCATCCTTTGCCCCTAAGCAAGGGAAATTGTCCCAGGGAACCAGAAAAGATCCAAAGGAGTCATGCTGAGGGAAGTTTCTCTACAAGTTAGGAGGAAGGAGCAAGTTCACTCTGGGCCAGTGCACGACAAGAGGAAGTGGGGAGGGAGGGATAGGATCCCCATGGAGAGAGGGAGTTAAGAAGCAAAGACATGGAGCCGGAAGGCTCAGGAGGGGTCTGGAGGACAGTGCAAGAAGGAGAATTGCCCAGGAGGCAGCTGAAACGTTGGAAGCAGGAAAGGGACATAGTAAAAAGTGTGCCTACAAGGATTCCCAGGACAAATGATACCCAGTTTCTCTGCCCCAGCTCTGATCAACCTGCACTCCAGGGGCAACTAGATGACTCGGCTGGTTAAGCGTCCAGCTCTTGAACCATGGTCTCATGGTTCGTGGGATCGAGCCCCACATCAGGCTCTGCATGGACAGCACAGAGCCTGCTTGGGATTCTCTCTCTACCCCTCTCTCTCTCTCTGCCTCTCTTGCTCTCTCAAACTAAATAAATAAACATTAAAAAAATTTTTTTCAACCTGCACTCCAGCTGGGAAGGGTGGGGACAGCTTAAGGTCACCAGCATTTAGCAGAGCCTCAGCCCTTGAAAGTATCCTGCAAATGACCATCTCCATGGGATGCCAGTCTCTAACCCAAGGGCCATTTAATACCCAAGGTCCAGATCAGATCAGGAAATAGAAGTCCTACTCTTATGACCCTGAGCTTGTTACAGCACAGAATGGGAACGATAATAAAAGTTCCCTCGTACAGAAATGCTGATGCATAGGAGCACATGTACCCCAATGTTCATAGCAGCACTCTCTACAATAGCCAAAACATGGGAAGAGCCTAAGTGTCCATCCACGGATGAATGGATCAAGAAGATGTGGTTTATCTATACCATGGAATACTACATGGCAATGAGAAACAATGAAATCTGGCCATGTGTAGCCACATGGATGGACCTTGAGGGTGTGATGCTTAGTGAAATAAGTCAGGCAGAGAAGGACAAATACCATATGTTTGCACATATAGGAGGATTAGGAGGAACTTAACGGAGGACCGTGGGGGAGAAGAAGGGGGGAAATAGTGGGGGAGGCGGAGAGAGGCAAACCATGAGAGACTCTTGAATGCTGAGAAACAAACTGAGGACTGATGGGTGTGGGAGAGGGAAGGTGATGGGCATGGAGGAGGGCACTTGTGGGGATGAGCACTGGGTGTTATATGGAAACCAATTTGACAATAAACTATCTGTAAAATTAAAAAAAATAAAAAATTAAAATTAAAAAATAAAAATTTTAAAAATAAATAAATAAATAAAAGTTCCCTCGTAAGGTTACAGTGAGAATTGTCTGTGATAATACACGGTCCTACCTGGCATCTAGTGGCTGCGTGAAATCACGACGACTCGTTCTACTTCTTAAAACCTGCTCTTCTCAGGGCTTCGGGGGCTTTACACCGGCTTGGTAGCCTCTGCAGCCCCATGACTTGCTCCTTCAATCTCCTGTTGCTCCTTAAGGAAATGACAACCTTTGTGAGTACTGTACATACATGAAAACACTTTACATATGCGAGCCATTTAATCCTACAATCGTGCTTTGAAAACAGGTTCTATTCCTTCCGGATTCAAAGGCAGGAAGTTCCAGGACAGAGCTCCCATGTGCACACACTACGGGTCTGAATGGACTGGGATTGCTGGATCAAACGCCCCTCCCCTGAGCACGATTTCATACCACACTGAGACTCCACACGGGCTCCTCCGGGACCCTCGAGTCACACTTTCTCCCTCCACAGCCCCTCCTTCTGGCTGCCGTGGGAACCCATCTCAGTCTGCTTTGAGCCTCCATCTCCTCCTTTGATCAACAGACCCACATTTCCAAAGGCGTGGAATAAATGCATGCAGATATCTGTCTTCCCCTAAAACCCACCCAGCTCCAGGCTCCTGACCCTGTCCTCCAGCCTCAGCCTCCGCACCTCCAAGAGAGCACTGGGTTCCCTCTATCCAGAAGTCTAGTTCTGTGTGGCCAGGCTGGCCTCTCGCCCCCAGGAGGGGTCCTGGAGAGCAGCAACATGTTCTCAGGGGCCACTCACCGACCCTACCACAGCGAATGTCGGACTCACCTATCTCAAACCAGTCAGCCCTCCCAGCTCCCCTACGATGGCTCACAGTGCCACCTCTGCACCCATCCTCTGAGACGGAAGCTGTCCCTTGGACCCATCTTCCCTCTCCAGGAGCCTTCTCACTTCCCCAACGGCCCTCTCGCCTCAGAACTGCCTCCCAACTGCCTCTAGGACTGTTCCATTCCCCAACATTCCAACTGACCACACCCACCACAGCCCCTTGAATCTTGACCACACTCTGGCTTCTGTCAGAGTCAGTTCCCAGGGTGCATCTTACCCAGTGAACCATAAACTTGGGGATAGGAACTGACTCTACTTATTTTCCATCCCCACGAAACTGACTGCCCTGGCACACAAGTAAATTAATTTGGGGGTTTAGTTAAATCAGAAAGTGTCTGATTCAGAGGGAGCATTTGATTAAAAAGTATTAGTCTCGGATGCCTGGGTGGCTCAGTCAGCTAAGCGTCCAACTTCAGGTCATGATCTCACAGCTCTTGAGTTCAGTCCCAAATGTTGGGCTCTGTGCTGACAGCTCAGAGTCTGGAGCCTGCTTCCGATTCTGTCTCCCTCTCTTTCTGCCCCTCTCCTGCTCACACGCTCACACGTGTTCTCACTCTCAAAAATAAACATTAAAAAAATTTTTTAAATTAGCCTGGAAGTTCTGTGTACTTCCTGACACAGAACCATGAAATTGCCCACACCACAGCCCGGCCACCATGTTCCTTGTCATGCAGACATCACGCCTGCCCTGTTTTTATTGATTCATGTGTTTATTCTGTTTGAATACTGACTAGTCACTCAAATATTTCTTGAGCACAATGAGTAAAAGAGATGTTTAAGTTCACCTGATCCGGGGGACTCTACACTGGAATACTAGAAACACCAAGGGAGTTTGTTAAAAATACAACCCCTAGCCCCATGTCTAAGATTTACCGAATCAGGGGGCGCCCTGGTGGCATAGTCGGTTAAGCGTCCGACTTTCGTTCAGGTCATGATCTCGCGGTTCGTGGGTTCGAGCCCCACGTCGGGCTCTTTGCTGACTGCCAGCTCAGAGCCTGGAGCCTGTTTCAGTCTGTGACTCCCTCTCTCTCTGACCCTCCCCTGCTCACGCTGTCTCTCTCTCTCTCCTAGAAATAAATAAAAAGCATTAAAAAATTAAAAAAAAAAAAAAAAAGATTTACCGAATCAGAATCTCTGGAGGAAGACCCAAGGGTTTCCACTTTTATTCATTTTTAATTTTTCACTTTTTCTTTTAATTTTCAGACTTACAAAATAGTTTGAAAATAATAAAGTTCCCACATGCCCTTCACCCATCTTCTCCAGATGTTAACATTTATGTAACTGTTAACACAATGATCGAAACCAGGAAATTAACATGGATATGTTTAATCTACAGACTTCATTCAGATTTAGCCAGCTGCTCATTCATGGTGTTTTTACATGTTCCAGGAGCCAATTCAGGTTACCATCCAGCACTCGGTGGTTTTAATTTACATGTCTCTGCTTATGATTTCATGCTTTTATATGTTTTCATATGTTTGAGGACCCTTTTAACTTGTGCACTGTGTGTGAATTGTCTGTTCAAGTCTTTTCTCATTTTTCTTTTGGATCATTCATCCTCTGTGCTTCAACTTTTAAGAGTTCTCTACTATTAGGGATTTTAGCTCTTCGTAGCGAAGCCCTTAGTTGTGAGTGTTGCAAATCATTTCTCCCAATTTCTTTGTTGTCTTTTTACTTTGTATATGGTGCGTTTTGCCATGTTCAAATGACTCGTTTAATTGCCTCTGGATTCAGAGTCATGGTTTGAAATCCCTTCCTAACACTGAGGTCAAGTGGAATTCACCCATACTTTTTGTCCTCCCCACTAGTACTTACTATGGTTTCCTTTTTTACATTTAAATTCATGATCCACTTGAGCATATTCTTCTGCATGATTGTGTTATGGATTTAACTTTATCTATTGAAATGACTCCCCAGTTTTGCAGCACCATTTATTAAAAAGCCTATCGTTGCCTCTGAGATTGGGGATCCACCTTTGCCATACATGAAGTTTCCATTTGTACTTAGGTTTATTTCTGTACTTTCTATTCTCTTCCACTGGTCTGTCTATTCATGTGCCACAGCCTCACTGCTTTCATTACAGGGGCTTTATGATTTGTGTTAATGTCCTGTGAACAAGACATTAAAAGCCCGTCTTTCTTTTCAATGTTTCGGGGTTTCCCTGGATATTCTAGCAGATCTATTTTTCATATGAACTTCACTATCAACAAACCATGTCCCTAAAACAGCTCCAAGAAGTAAGAAGTCACCAAAAACTTCCTAAAAGACACCCTCAGTGACCAGAGAGCTCCTCTGGCCCAACCATCAAAATGGGCGAAATCTGGCTCCCAGCACCAACCTGCAGGGTCTTATTCTTCTCGCTGAAGCAGCTCCACCTGGACTGGAGGCCCCAAAACCAATTCCTAGGGGTCATCCGGGGCCTCAAGTGCATGGCACGCCTCCTAGCAGGCACAGCTGGGGACTCACCAAGGGATGCAAGGAATCCTTCTCCTCTAAAGAGCTGGATGTCACAGACTGCCTGTCATCTCCGTGATTTCCATGATCACGCCAAAACAAATGTGCCCACTCCACTGAGACGCCCACAGACGCTCCCAGGAGGACCTCCTGTACCCCTCACCCCCATGCTTCCACATATAGTTCCCTTAGACCCACTTAGAAGACACAATCTGTGCCTCCCCTGAGTAAGAACTTCCTTTTGCCCAAGAGGGTACATGCAGACAACAATCTGAGGTTTGGGTTTTAAGAAACTATCTGACCACTATAAAGACCATTGCCTAGGGGCACCTAGGGGCACCTAGGGGTGGCTCAGTAGGTTAAGTATCCGACTTCGGCTCAGGTCATGATCTCGCAGTTTGTGGGTTCGAGCCCTGCGTCTGGCTCTGTGCTGACAGCCAGCTCAGAGCCTGGAGCCTGTTTCGCATTCTGAGTCTCCCTCTCTCTCTGACCCTCCCCTGCTCACGCTGTCTCTCACTCAGAAATACATAAAACATTAAAATTTTAAAAATTAAAAAAAAAAAATAAAGACCATTGTCTACACTATTTCCTCCTATAAAATGACCTTTTTAGTTCAGCTCCTCCCAGTTCTAGAAGTAACTTCGAAATTTACAATGAATTGAACACTGTAAAGAAGTGCTTTTCGTAGACGAAGAGCCAGCACTCCACAGTTATTCTGATGCGCAGCCGGGTTTGGGAACCAGGGGAACATAACCAACAGGATCAGGGTGCGGTGGCTCTGGGGCCTGCTGCTACCCTCACAGGGGCGCTCGAGAATTGCTGGACCCTCCACACCAGCAGTGAGGAAGGAAGCTCAGCGAAGCCAGGAAAGGTCCTCCAGCTCACAGTGGTCAAACGAGCAGAGATGAGTAACAGTCCTCACAGCTGCCGCTCCATGCTAGGCGGATACGGCACATTCTAGAACAATGTCTTCCTTCAATCTGCCAGCAGCCCAGCAAGGTAGATTCGGGTATGATCGCCATTTTACGGGAACAGAGAGATTAAGACAATCAACCACGGCAGACCTGGAGATGAACAGAGGCATGTGACTCTGGAAGGCACGCACAGTTGTTTCTAAGACCTGGTCTTCTAAAGGCGTTATGAGAAGTAGAATGGCGCCAGCCCTGGAGATTTATGGCATGTTAGTGTCCCAGAATAAGCTGGAAGGGGATTGATCCTGTTGCTTCACAGAGGAGAAACAAACCCTGAAAGCGAGGAGACTTTCTTCAGCTCACGCAGCCAGTCAATGTCAAAACGGAAACCGGAGTCCAAGTCTCACAGGCAAGATGCTTGGCATCCACTGCAAAGCATTTAGGTGTCAGAGGCAATGCAAGGCTGCCTCCTGGAGGAAGGGCTGGAAAACTGCAGGTGCCCCTTCCCGAGACCCTTGGCAGCTTCACTTTGCATACTGGTAGACTTCATGACTCTGCCCCTCCCAGACGCTTGCGGGGGGGGGGGGGGGGGGGGGGGAGGGTCTCCTTTCTTTACCAGTGCACCCCCGCAGAATCCCAGGACCCGGTCAATGAAGTCCCATCAGGGGTCCAGGACACACAAAGCAGTTTTTTCCTCTCACTCTGCCCCTGAAATCATGGACTCGAGAAACACCTTGAAGGAATGGATTTTATGTAAGAGGCACGGCGGTGGGGACAGTGGGGACAGAATCTGAGAAGATAAACCTGTCAGCCTCCTCAGAGGTTATGACCTGTTGGGTGTCCCAAGCATAACCTGTGATGAGCAGAGCTGGAGTGGAACAGAGGGGAAGATCAAATACCAACTGAAGAATCAAGGGAGGGGGTCGGGGCAGGCATCATGTCTCAACGAAGAGTGAAGAGGCCAAGATTTCAGTAATGAAGAAGACAGTGGGAAGGTCCCGGGGAAACAGAGAAGGCAGGGCCTCGCCACACATTCCCTGGTGCTTGCTTTCCCCCTCAGCCCCTCACTCCCCGCCCGCACCCCCAAGTCCTGGGGCAGCTCCAACACTGACTCCTTCCGGTGCGCCCCCACCCCCTGCTGCACCTGCCTCTGCTCTCAGGCTCTCCCCTCTCAGGCCCCATCAATAAACTAAAATAGTTCTTTTGTACCTGCTGCAGAGGACCCAGAAAAATTCCAAACCAACCTCTGCCCCCAAAGAAAGAAAAATCGCCTCAGGGAAATAGCAAAGGTTGGGGAGAAGTGACGAAGAGACAGAAACATCTTTGTTAGTTCCAGGCCACCGTGCAAGAAAGTCCCGGAATGGGATTAGGATGAGCACACAGAAAGGGAGGAAGGCAGGAAGGACCTGGTTCTGCGGGACAGCCTGTCGCGTCCGGCCAGGCGGCCGAGGGTCAGCCTTATCACTGCAGGGCCCCGACGGCTATTTCCCCCAATGGGCAGTGAGGAACCGCTCAAGCCTCAGTAACAGGATGCCCCGCAAAATGTGTTTAGAGAGACTGCTAGAACAAATCGTGTCCTGCCCTCTGCAGCTACTCACGGCGAAAGCTTGGGCTTCACAGCTCTGACAGTGCCTGAGAATCCCTGCGGCTGGGGGGTTGCCTGTCTTGCAGCCAAGTTTTCACCTCCAATTCTGGGGGCAGAACTTGTGCCACCCCAGGATGAAAGGGAGGAGAAGCCACAAAGCCAAGGTTGGGGAGGGACTGAGAGAAAACCAAAGCGAAGCCGCTGACTCTCCATGCAGTGCTCTTTGCTCAGTGCACACTCTCCCTCCAGCTCAGAGTCTGGGCAGCAGATGGCGGCTGAAGGTGGCTTGGGGTGGGGCCTACGGCCCCCACCAACCATCCTTCTGAATGTGGTGTACTTAGGGTGGCTCAGATCCTGTCCCTGGATCACAGAACACCCAGTCAACGGAGGAGGCAGGACAAACATACAAGGAGCAACTGAGAACAACCTCGAACCCCAGGCTGTGCTACAGGCACTGAGCGCCCTAGGAAATCTGGGCAGTAAGGGAGGGAATCAGTGGGAACTGTGATACCAGAGGCAGCCTGAAACCTGTTTCCAACTGAGCACCAAAACCCTTAAAGACACAAATAGGAGGAAGGGGCTAGTCCTACCAGATACGAAAACATATTATTTATCACTCTGGCGAACGCAAGAATTCCTCAAGAGCTGGGGAACCAATAAGCTGGCAAGTCTAACCCAATGCTCTTACCACGTAATAATCGCTGGGTAAATGGGATGGGAGATGAGTCTTTGGAAGCCATCCCTTCTGGGAATCCACAGCAGAAAGTCCCCTGCAGGAATAAAGAAGTCGGGGCAGGAATAAGGAAGGAAGGCCTTCTTGGAAATGGTTGTATGTTCTGCCCACCCATCCAATCACCCACCCACCCCGCATTTTTATCACAATGGAATGTGAAACCCTGCTTGGTGGAAATGATGCCTCTTCTGCCCTTCACGAGAGATGCCCCGGGGCGCCTGGGTGGCTCAGTCGGTTGAGCCTCCGACTTCCGCTCAGGTCATGATCTCACGGTTTGTGGGTTCGAGCCCCGCATCGGGCTCTGTGCTGACAGCTAGCTCAGAGCCTGGAGCTGTCTTCGGATTCTGTGTCTCCCTCTCTCTTTGACCCTCCCCTGCTCACGCTGCCTCTCTCTCTCTCTCTCTCAAAAATAAATAAAACATTAAAAAGAGAGAGAGAGAGATGCCCCTATTTGATTAAGGAGTATATTATTGTTAAGAGGTTACTAAAACACAGAGTTTAATAAACTGGCAGGTCCAAGGTAACCATAATTTCTTCCCTGTGTTTTCCTACTGAATTCATCTCCCAAGAGTCTTCTAGAATCTTCTCTCGCTTCCACTACGTCACTCCCACCCCATTCCAGAACCTGGGCCAGGAGACCTCACACCCCCAAACACCCTCAGCCCCACTCTCCTCCTCATCCCGCTCAGTCCCCGCCCCCAGGGCACTACCCGCCCCTGGCTCAGGGGCGCCCCCTGCCGCCTACCCGCAGCCGGTTCCAGCCCCTCCGGCCTCGGTTCCCGCCGTCAGCACCGCGAGCCTCAGGTCCGCCCGCCCACGCGCCAGCCGGTCGCTGTCAGGACTGAACACCTCGGCTCGGACAGCCTCTGGCACCTGCCCTCCGCCGGAGCCAGGCGCGTGCCCTCCGAGGGTCCGAGCGCGCCGGCGGGGTCATCCTCGGAGGCTGTGCACCTGACGGGCGCGCGGCTGCTCGGGGCCGGCTCCGCGCAGGGCTGCCGGGGCCCGGGGCGCATTCCGTCCGCCAAGGCCGCTCCTCTCCTGGCAAAGCGACCCTCCAACCCCGTGTGTCCGCACGTAGCGGCGGGGACTCCCGGGTCTCTGCCGGGAGAGATGGACGCGCGTAGGCAGCTCGGGCGGCGGAAGGGGCTGTAGACACTTCTCTTTAGTGATAAAGAAGCCCCTGACTTCAGCGGCCCTCTTGGCGCAGTGGGCAGCGCGTCAGTCTCATAATCTGAAGGTCCTGAGTTCGAGCCTCAGAGAGGGCATAGCAATTTTGCTGTGTCCCAATGGGGGCGTCTGTAGAAAGACTTTAAGCCGAAGGTGCTTAGAAGCACCACAGGAAGAAGTGGGGATAGAGGAACGGATGTCCCTGGCAGCAGCGTACTGCCCCAGGCCCCTGCGGAACTAACTCCTGGGTCCACACTCAGATCACCCAGCTCAGCTTGACTCAAACGAGAGTGCAAGCCGCAGGCCGCAGGAAGGACCGCAGCCCCACTCCGCCAAGAATGAAAAACCTGTAAGTGAGAAAACATGCCTTGTTGACTCGACTGCGGGGAAGTGGACATGGCGGTGCCGAGGTCGTGCGACCCCTTTCGCAACACCTGTGGAAAGCAGTCTCCTAGACCACTTCCGATCTCCCTTTTCCCCGCAGCTTTCTCTACTTGAGGCGAGGCCGTGTCCCTCCACGTTCTTTTTCGACTTGTCTCCAGAGACTGTACCCTGGCTCCATTCCAGAGCGGGCTTCTGAGAGCCGGGGAACCGGGGTAGTCAGCGCTGGTCCTCCGCGTGGCCCGGGTGCGCAAGGTGGGGCGTGGCACTGACCGCCCAGGCGAGGCCAAGCTCCACCCACGGCTCTTGCTGAATCCTTCAACTTTTGATTATGCGGTTTAGCTTCCCGATTACTTTTGATTAATTGGTAGCTTCCTATTTGTGATTTAGTCTCTAGCAATTATTTAGAAGTATATTTATTTTCCAAAATAAGGGAGAGATCTAGGTTTCTTATTACTCATTTCTATCTTAATTGGTTGCGTTGTGGATATAGGATATATACAATGTGATATCATGTATATTTATTTCTTTTTAAAGTAAGTTTTATACCCACTGGGAGGCTTGAACTCACCACCCAGAGATCGAGTCACTTGCTCTACTAACTGAACTAGCCAAGGGCCTGAGTCATAGAATATATTCTTTAAGAATTAAAGCCTCTGAAATTATAAATAGCTCAATGTATGGTCATTTTGTAAATGCATTTTGTATATGTGGGGGAAAATATGTATTCTGTACTGGTTGTATGCATTGTACTAAAATTTCTAATCACATTAATCTTCTATATTATTTTTTTAATTCTGTTATTTTTTGTATGTTTGAACTATTGGTTGATAGATTTTTCGATGTTGTCAATTTGTATATATTTTGAGGCTACATTAATAAATGCATAAAGCATAGATTTCTTATATCTTCCTTGTGAACTGAACCTGAATTGAATACTTAGGAAGTGTTCATCTTTATTGTAAGTATTGCTTTTCATTTTAGACTACATGTGGTCTAATATTAATGTAATATCACCTTGTTTTGATTTCGTGTGTACAAGTAACATCTTTTTCTATTAGTTTCATACTCTGTTATCCTTATGTTTTAATGCCTTTTTTATTTTATTATTATTTTTTAAATTTTTTTTTATTTATTTCTAGGAGAGAGAGAGAGACAGCGTGAGCAGGGGAGGGTCAGAGAGAGAGGGAGTCACAGACTCTGAAATAGGCTCCAGGCTCTGAGCTGGCAGTCAGCACAGAGCCCGACGCGGGGCTCGAACCCACGAACCGCAAGATCATGACCTAAGCGAAAGTCGGACGCTTAACCGACTAAGCCACCCAGGCGCCCCTATTTATTATTTTTTAATGTCTCTCTTGAATGCATACATTTGATGGGGTGCCTGGCTGTTCAGTCAGTTAAGCGTCCAACTCTTAATTTCAGCTCAGGTCATGATCTCTCAGTTTGTGAGATACAGTCCTGTGGCAGGCTCTGTGGTGAGCCTACTTGGGGTTCTCTCTCTCAAAAATCAGTAAACACATACATTTGAGATATTTGTAATCCAGTCAAATAAGCTCTACAGATGCATAGGAATATTTACTCTATTTACTTTTAATATAATTACTGATCTATTTGGATTTAAATCTACCTTTTTAATAAGGTTTCCCTTTTTGTTCTGCCTGTTCTTTGTTGTGCTTCTTCCTTTTCTTTTTGGTTGCTTTATTTTATTCCTACTAATAATAAATAAATATATTAATGAGTTAATAGATTATATTAATTATAAAGATAAATAATAACATTAGTGTTATTATTATATTCTATTATGCCAGTTATTTTCCCTCTATTTGGAAACTGTACGCTTGTTTCATATTCTTTTAGTAACTGACCTTGAAATTCCAATGCTACTACTTGACTAAATGAAGACTGCTATTAATTGGGACTTTTACCTTTTTTTTTTTTTTTTGAGTAATGTCTGCACCCAACATGGGGCTTGAACTCACGACCCCCTGAGATCAAGAGCACCCTCTAGAGACTGAGCCAGCCAGAGGCCCCAGCACTTTTTACCTTTTGTCCCCCCAAAATTTTTTAATTCTTTTCCTTTATCACTATGGTTACGACCCTCTCAACTTACGTACTTTTTCTTTTTCCAATTCTCTTGGACATAGATTCCTAACAGTGGAACTGCTGGTTCATAAGCATTTTGAACTACCAAACTGTTTTTCAAAGCAGCTGCACCTTTTTACAATCCCAACAGCAGTGCATGGGGGCTCCAGTTTCTCCATATCCTTACCAACACTTGCTGTTGTCTGTCTTTTTTATTCTACTCATCCTTGCAGGTGTGAAGTGGTATTTCATTGTGGCCTGAATGTGCATTTCCCTAATGGCCTTGTTGAGCATCTTTTCCCGTGCTTACTGGCCATGTGTATACCTTCTCTGGAGAAATGTCCATTCAAATCCTTTGCCCTTTTTTAAATTGGCTTAGTTGCCTTTTTATGGTTGAGTTATAAGACTTCTTTATATATTTTGGATATGGACATAATTCCCTACCAGAAATTGGATTTGCTAATGTTTTCTCCCCTGCTATGTGTTGCCTGCCTTCTTTCCTGTCTCCCTTGAAGAACTTTTTATTTTGATGAACTTTATATTTGAAGAAACAAACATTGTAGAGAGTTGAAGCTCCTGTCTATGACCTAATTTCTCTGCCTCCCTCCCCAGAGATGACCACTATTCTAAACTTGATCTTTATAATTCTCCAGTTTTGTTTTTTAATTATGTAAAATACATATAGAATTTAACATCTTTACCACTTCGAGGTGTATGGGGCAGTGGCATTAAGTATATTCACACTGTTGTGCCACCATCACCACATCCAGCTCTAGAGTTTTTTTCATCATGCACAATTGAAACTCTGTCCCAATTAAACCCTAACTTTTCATTTCTCTCTCAGGCCCTGTAACCACCATCCTGCTCTCCATGAATGTTTTCAGTACCTCCTATGAATAGAATCACAGTATGTCTTTGTGTGATTGGCTTACGTCAACTTAGCCTAAGGTCTTCAAATTTCGTCCATGTTGTAGCACGTGTCACAATCTCCTGCCTTTTAAGGGCTGAATAACATTCTATTGTGTGTGTACACTACATGTACATCCCATTTGGCTAATCCATTCATCTATCATTGGACACTTATTATTATAAATTCGTGTCTATTTGTCTATAGCCCAGTGGGGCCCAGTAGATCTACTGTTGACCTCTACCCTCTGTAGCCTGTTTAATGGATTTCAGTTATGTATATTATTTAGAGGCACTCTGGCTCTAGCTAGGGGTTGGCAGACTTTGACCAGCAGACTCAATCTGTCCCATTGTATGTTTTTACATATAAAATTCCACTGGAACATAGCCACATGCATTCATTTATCTATTGTCTATGGCCACTTCATGCTACAACAGCAGAATTGAGTGTATGGGGCAAAAAACATATGGCAAAACCTAAAATATTTACTAGCTGGCCCTTAAGTAAAAGTCTGCTGTTTCCAAGGCAATAGTAACAAATTGATTCCGAAATGTGTAACAACCCAAACACCAGCTTACTTCTCTTCCACAGGACAGTCCAAAGCAGGCAGTTTTCTATGTTTAATTCATGGACACAGGATACTTCAACTTCACAGCTCTGCAATCCCCAAGGGCCTCCATGTCTTTGCCAGGAGCAGGTAGAAGGAGATGGAGAATCTGGGGGGAGGGGAGGATGCCCCCTAATGCTTTAGCCTCAGTCCAGGAACGAGACTCATTCCTCACTCATGATCCATCCGCAAGAACTAGGTGCCTGACAGTATCTCGTTCAAAGGATGGCACACTTGGTCCCTGGCTTTGTGCCTCCTCCCAGTGTCAACCCCCAAAGCTACAAACTTTAGTGGGCAGCCAGCTGTCTCAGCCATGCCAACACCCAGCAAGTGAAGAGTCAGAATGAGCAAAGACAAGAAACCAAGAAAGCAGGCCTATATGGCTTGATTTCCAGAGCTGGGCTTTTTCTACCTGGCGAGGGCCAGAGAAAATAGTATAGAAAGCCAGAATGAAGAGCAGGCCTTTGAAAGATTCAGATAAAACCAGGGATCATCAAGCAGGAGCTAAAAGGAGAGAAAGAAAGCTCTTCCTTGGGATATGGTTAGACCAGCTCATGGAGTTGTAACCTGGATCAAGAATTGAGTCTTGGGGACGCCTGGATGGCTTAGTTGAGTGTCTGACTTCTGCTCAGATCATGATCTCGTAGTTCATGAGTTCGAGCTCCACGTTGGACTCTCTGCTGGCATGCAGAGCCGGCTTTGGATCCTCTGTCTCCCTCTCTCTGCCCTTCACTCGCTCACATTCCCTCTCCCTCTCCCTCAAAACAGTATTAAAAAAAAAAAAAAAAGAAATGAGTGTTGTTGGTCTACTGACTCCCCAATACAGTCTAAAAGTTTATACAGATACGTAGGTTTCTTCTTGAGCTTCCGGAAGATTCAGGGATTCTCTAACTCCCCTCCAAAAAGTTACAAACAAAACGAAGTATGGTCTAAAATTCCTTCCACACCCTCGAAATTGCTGAGTGAGGGCATAAGCAATCCATCACGAGTTTGTTATTTGGAAAAACTGACCACATCTTAGGCCATTTTGGTTTTTGCATTTCTATTTTGTTAATTATAAAGACAGGTTTCCCCACCAAAACCCAGACATCAGTGGTAGAAAAAACAACAAAGGAAAAACCTCTAAGCCATCTCATAAAAACCTGAGAGCACCAGCTGGCTATGTGCGAGGGGTGGGATTGGGGGGCGAGGGGAGAGAATGGACAGATGAGGGACCATCGAGGGTAAGGCAGAGGTATCCGAGGCACTGACGTAGTCATCTCTCTGCCTGCTGACCTTCCCTGGGTGTTCACCAGGAGGGTCACAGCACGCGAACTTTCAATACAAGAGCTGATAAACTGTGGCACTCTTCTTGGAGCCCGTGACCAGATACTGGTTGTCAGAGGACACGTCACAACACAGGATATCTGTAGACTCCTCTGCCTACAAGGAAAGAGAAGCCAAGAGTGACTACAGGCAGGTCCCAGGCTTGGGCCAGAGATGAAGGCCTTGCTTAGGGCTGTGTCAAGGCTAAGGACAAATCTAGGGCTCGATCTGGAGACAACAGGGCAGGTCTCGTGGCTCAAGCTGGAGCCCATGAGTTCACTGGACCTTGGGTCCTCATTCCCCTTGATGTATTAATCGGCCCAGATACCACCCTAGAGGTACTTTCCAGCACTGTCCTCGGGACCTTAAGTAACTGGGATCTAAGGCTATGAGCTCGGAGTGCCTGGGTGTGCCCATCCCTCCTCCCAATACCTGAAACAACCTCTGTAGAGAAGGTGCAGTTAAGCAGTAGATGGATTCATCCCGCGTGGTCACGAAATAGCTCCCTGGGGAAAGAAAGGTAGATAGAGAGGCCAGACACCAAGCTTGCATTCCAGTCCCAGCTCTGTTCCCAAGGGAACTAGGGAAAGGGCAAATCTTTCTCTGTCTCAGTTTCCCCATCTATAAAAACCAGAGATAAGACCCAAATCATTCCTTCATCTGGTCCTACCCTCCTGCTACACGTGGGATCATGGTCAATATCACTGAACAAAAGGACTATCAGACGGGATCATGCCTCTTCTGCCTGCTTCTAACTTCCAGTTGCTGTTCTGTGTAGAAAGGCACCATTACAGAGAGAGCCAGAAAGGAGAGGGATGCAGACTGAAGACAGGCAGGGCGCCAGACCACAGCGGGAGAGGAAGCAGTGAGGAAGGGTAGGTGGGTGCAGAGGCGAGAGCGGTAGCAGGAGAGTGGACATCTGGGTCTTGGCTTGGCCGGGCTTGGGGCTGGAGGGGGAGGAACAGAGCCTGCAACAAGGCTGGGCCCAGACTCTGCAGATGGGCAGACACCCTCCGGTGTGACAGGATCCCTAGAGGTATCACCTGGCTTCGACTTACCACAGGAGGCAAACTTGAGGTTGTGGTGATCTATGTATTTGTCAGAGGCGATCTTAAACTTCTCCTTCCGGTGCATGTGTAGGATTATGATGTCACTGTTTCTCAAGCCTACTAACACCCACTCCTCACTGGGATCATGGGTAATGCTGAGGATCTATTTGAGAAAAAGACTGGAGTCAGGAGCGCCTGGGTGGCTCAGTCGATTAAGTGTCCAACTTCAGCTCAGGTCATGATCTACCAGTTCGTGGGTTCGGGCCCTGCATTGGGCTCTGTGCTGACAGCTCAGAGCCTGGAGCCTGCTTCAGATTCTGTGTCTCCCTCTCTCTCTGCCCTTCCCATGCTTCTGTTCATGTTCTCTCTCAAATATTTTTAAACAATTTTTAAATAAAAATGAAAGAAAGAAAAAAGGACTGGAGTCAGTGCTCCAAGCTGCCAACCTCGTCACTTGTGTCTCTTCTTGAAAGCCTGCCCCTGCTCCCGGCCACCGGGACTGCCCTGAGCCCAGATACCTCCTCTTGTAAGTGGTACTGCTGCAGCCTCTGGTAGCTCCTCAGGTCCCAGGAATACAGCCTGGCGTTTTCACCTCCTGTCCAGAACTTATTGCCTGCAATGTCCACGCATCGGGACCCATATTCAGGGACTTCGTGCTTCCTGGTGAGAAAACAACTCAGATTCACGTGCTGGTTAAACACTGGGAAGTTCCGGGCCCAGGAAGCCCCCAGGAGTGCCCCCCCCCATAGTCTCTGCACAGGCTCCCCTGGGCCTACTGCACAGAGCAGGGAAGCTCAGGCCAGAAAGGGACATAGGCTTTCCCAAACACCTTACTGTCAAGCCCTCCCCTAGGTCGTACCTAATCAAGATTTGGTTCCGTAAGTCCCAAATCTCCACAAATCCTTTGAAACAAGCCAAGCAGATCTGGGCGTTGGAGGAGAGAGCCAGGGAATAGCACCTAGGGCCTGTGGAGTCCAGCTGCGCCCTGACACGGGGCGTGGGTGCCAGATCCCAAAGAGTCAGGCTCCGGGACACACCTCCAGTGATCAGGCTCTGCTCTTCAGGCAGCAGCTTACAGGCAAGGACACAGCTCCGACGGTCCTGCAGGGACAGTTCCACCCTCACATCAGCGCCTTAAGGTGCAGGCTCCGAGTCTCATGACAGAGATCCTACCTGGGCTCCCCAGCCCTTCCCGTATACCCCTCACCTGGAAGTCCAGCTGGGCCTGTGGGGCCTTGTTGAAGGCATGCAGAGCGCTCTCTTCCCACACCTTAATGTAGCTATGGCCACACGTGTACACGTGGTGAGTTGAGCCACTGATGGCAATGGCATAGACATTCTTTCCATGGCAGACCTTGCCAACCTTCCAGAACTTCCGTGGGACCCTCTGCCTGACTGCCACTTCATCAGGAACGGGAGGCTGGGGACAGGAGGAGGCGGGTGGCTATCAAAGGGCATAGCCCTGGCCTACTGTCATCCACGGCCTGCCTGTCCTCTGACTAAATTCCTAACTGTTCACCCAACAGTTCTCTCTGACCCCGGGTGAAATCATGTCCTCATCTGGGGACCCCAGACTACGGACATCCTCCTTCACCAGCCACATGGTACCCAGGTTTCCCTCACTGACACATGGAGCCATGTTTTGAGACAATTCTGTACGCCAGCAATAAGAGCAGGGTCCAGTGCAGAGCCCCGCCGCAGACACAGCTCTAGAAGAGGGACACTGTGAGCTGAAGGCCCTACATCTTGGTGACGAGGGCAGGGCAGCCTAGCTCAGAAGAAGCAGGGAGCTCCAGGACCACCCCCCCCACACACACACACACCTATGGGAGAGAGAATGAGGACACACTGCACACTCTCACCTTCTTACTAGCTTCTTGTCTGGGGCCAGGCAGGGGAAGGCAAAAGTCCCAAGTTTGGAAAAATAACACACTTACAATTGTCCTGAGGAATGATGAGACTTCTTCGCTGGGAGCTGACGAGGGGCAAGGCTGGCCTGCAGGGAAATATCAAAACCCACCTGCTCACAGAGACGGGCAACGGACAGCAACAGAACCACAGGATTCAAGGAGAGGGCCGCTGTCCCGACCCCAAGCCTTGAGTCTTGTCCCCCACCTTAACCTGCCCACACATCCCAGGTGGGACTTACCGCACTTGGGTCCTGGCAGGAAGCTATGACACATAGAAAGCAGAGAGGGGACAGGGCATGAAATGCAGAGCTCTGTGCTGGGATCCCCTCTCTCACCACCAGTCTTGTTCAAGGGAGACCTACCTGGGGTCCACTTCTGCTGCGGCTTCTGGCTCCACCTCAGAGAGCCAGCTGGCCTGGAGATCAGATCTGTCTGGAGCCTGGAGGACCCACTGCTGCCGGGTCCCAGAGCTCATCTCCTGATAAACGGGGCCATGTTGCATCTGGGGACCTGGGGACTGCTGGGCCATCCCATACGCCCCCTCTGCTTGAGGCTGCGCTTGGTGCTCATGCTGGGAGGAAACGCCAGAGCTTTCTGCCACATTCCTCCTTTCCTCTGGTTCATCACAAATGTTGACTATACTAAACGAGTCCTTCTCCTCTCTACTCATGTTTTTAGATCAATTAAGTATCTGAGTCACCTGGTTTTGGGCTTCAGAAATGAGTCCAAACAGTTTCTGGGCTTACCAGTTCATTCTGATCACCTGTAGCAAGAGAGAACAGATGCAGAGACACAGATATGTACCGTTTAAGGCCTATTTAGGAGGCTCTAAGAACATGTCTCTTGGTGAGGGGATTCAAAAACTGGTGGCTTGCTAATGTTTAATCCTAAGTCTTGGCAGTGATGGTGTCACGAGTGAACGTTTCTCACAGACATTTTGAGATGTTAGTAGCAGGTGTTAAGTTTTTCCTTCTAGACAGACAGATGGCATTTCCAGTCCTTTGAAATCCCAGTCACCCTTTAATCTGGCAATATACCTTTCAGATGAGGACTCACCCCCAGTGTAAACATGGGGCAACGGGAAACTCCACTCACACCACAGGCTCTTTCCCTGACTTGAGGGGATCCCCAAAGAAGGCATGCAGACATGATGTTCCATTTGGATGGAGCTAGGTCACACAATGATGAGTTTGCTCGTGGGTATATTCAACTCTCCCACCCTATGTGGTCATTCTGAGTTCTGAATGGAATCCCATGTAGAATACTCAGAATTCTGTAAGGCCACTGGCAGACCTTCATTGAATGGCAGTGAGTGCATTTTTTTGTGGACTGTGCCAGGGACCAGAGCTTTGAGGATTTAAGACAGACTACCTGCTTTCCCCCAGACCGCCCAACGGGTGAGCCCCAAGACAGGCCTGGGGAGACCCAGCATCCCAGAACAGAACGAAGCAAAAGCTCAGCCACAAAATGAAAGGTGGGCTGGGGAGGAGGTCTTCCCCTGTGGGTACCATGCCTGGATGACCAAGCTCAGTCCTTGGTTCTCAGACTCCATCCTCCACAAATGCCCCATGGTCACCCCAGAGAGGCCAGCTGCCTGCCCTGAGGAAGGCGCAGTTGTATCCCCAGACTCCACTCCTCTGGACACTTTGAGCTCTCACTATGTGTTTGGCCTTGAACCAAACAGACTCCTCACAACTGTGTGAGCCACATTTCACAGATTTTAAAAACCGAAGCTCAACTCTGGTTAGTGAACCAGAAAGCACAGGGAAAAGGTTCAAATCCCACCCTGTCTGGCTCTAAACAGTCTCCTTTCCTGCCTCCCCACAAGGAGAAGGAAGACAAATATCCACTGTCATTACAAAAGTGGTTACCTGAGTGGCTCAGTGTGTTAAGCATCCAACTTCAGCTCAGGACATGATCTCATAATTCGTGAGTTCAAGCTCCACATCAGGCTCTGTGCTGACAGTTTAGAGCCTGGAGCCTACTGCAGATTCTCCCTCTCTCTGCCCCACCCCTGATCTGTCTCTCTCTCTCTCTCAAAAATAATTTTTTAAAAAAAGCATTAAAAAAACAAATGTGGTGGGGCGCCTGGGTGGCTTAGTCGGTTAAGCGTCCGACTTTCACTTAGGTCATGATCTCGCGGTTCGTGGGTTCGAGCCCCGCGTCGGGCTCTGTGCTGACTGCCAGCTCAGAGCCTGGAGCCTGCTTCAGATTCTGTGTCTCCCTCTCTCTCTGACCCTCCCCTGCTCGCGCTGTCTCTCTCTCTCCTAAAAATAAATAAAACATTAAAAAAAAATTAAAAAAAAAACAAAAAACAAATGTGGTTACCCTCTGACCTAACACTTCCACTGTTAAGGATTTAACCTGAAGGTCCCCTTTAAATATACAGAAAATGTGAGATATGGAGGTCCCTCAGGAAATTAACAATAGAACTCCCCTATGACCCAGCAATAGCACTGCTAGGAATTTACCCAAGGGATACAGGAGTGCTGATGCACAGGGGCACATGTACCCCAGTGTTCATAGCAGCACTCTCAACAATAGCTAAAACATGAAAAGACCCTGAGTGTCCATCAATGGACGAATGGATCAAGAAGATGTGGTTTATCTATACCATGGAATACTACATGGCAATGAGAAACAATGACATCTGGCCACATGTAGCAACATGGATGGACCTTGAGGGTGTTATGCTGAGAGAAATAAGTCAGGCAGAGAAGGACAAATATCATATGTTTGCACGTATAGGAAGATTAGGAGGAACTTAATGGAGGACCAGGGGGGAGAAGAAGGGGGGAAGCTGGCAGCGGGGAGGGAGAGAGGCAAACCATGAGAGACTCTTGAATGCTGAGAACAAACTGAAGACTGATGGATGTGGGGGGGAGGGGGGAGATGGGCATGGAGGAGGGCACTTGTGGGGATGAGCACTGGGTGTTATATGGAAACCAACTTGACAATAAACTATTTGTAAACTGAATAAATAAATAAATAAAAAGAAAAAGAAGAAGAGAAAAGAAAAGAAAAGAAAAAAATCCAAAAAATATACACAAAATGACACCTGTACAAGTGGAAGCACCACAGCACTGTTTGTGACAGCAGATGCCTGGACAATTCCATTGGTCACAGGAAGGGACTGGTGAAATATCACAGTATGTGCATACAATAGAGTAGTACACAACTGTTAAAAATAACAAAGACACATCTGCAAGGACCCGGGGAAAATGCCCAGGTGTGTTAACGAGGGGAGGGGTGGATCTAAGGTTCAGACCAATGTGTATAAAAGCAGCTTTGGTGAAAAAGAAGGATAGAAATTAGAACCTATCTTTGCATATGTTTGTATGCAAGAAGAAATTAGGGAGAGCAGTTGCCTTTGGGAATGCAAATTGACCCAGAGGAAAGAAGAATGGAAGAACGTGGGATAGTCTTTGTGGCTGTGTGGCTCTTGGAATCTAAGTTTAAAATAGACCTTGAATCTTTTTCTCCACCAAATTCTTCTTTCTCACCTTCCCCCAAATGATAATTTAGGGTCCTTGTGATGCTCAGTTACTTGTTATAAATGATTTAACCAATTCACTCTGACACCTTCAGCCTCCTTTCAATGGGCCACCAGGGCTGGCTCACCCTGCTGAGGGTAGAGGCCCAGAGCACACACATTCCCAGCCAGTGTGATGAGGACGGGCAAGCAGGGACTGGCAGCAAGCAGCCCTTGGGTAAAGCTTAAAGGCATGCAGCCATTTAGCCAGGTTTTCACCCTAAAAGTAAGACAAGGCTTTCTAGAAAGAGCAGAAGGAAGAGTCACTATCACTGAACCCAGCTCTGCTCTCTCCCCAGAGCTGGAAATGCAAAGACCCCACCCCATACCAGGCAACTCCTGCCCAAGCTTCCACACAAAATGCTAGTGCTGGGGCTCCATCCTGTCTGCAAGGCAAGCACTCACCAATCCCCCACGGCTGGAAGCTCACCCCCGAAGGCAGAAGTTCAAGCCCCAGAAAAGGGAAGGCAGCAGAACAGACATCTGACAAGTGCTGGAACTCTCCCTCCCACACCCACGCATGACCCCCTCCTTCCAGTCTGGCTATTTTTAAACCTCAGCTTAATTGATAATCAAGCCCTGGGTCAGAACCTGGGTCAGGTGTCCCGTCCCTGAATCGTTCTTCAATTCCCAATTGGGCGTGGCCACACACTGCTGTTTCCAACTAATCCTTGTGCCCTCGGAAGAGAGATAAGATGGAGGTCTGCCAAGTAAAGTCAAGGCAGGAGGCCAGATGGAGCAGGAAACTTTTCGGGGGGAAGCTTCTGGATTGGGTTTGGGATGCCCACCAGAGCCAGCATTTATGCAGAGGGAGAGAGATGGGCAGAGCTGTTCCCAAGAGCTAGTTCAGGTTCCTGCTGAATCCCTTTGGGACTGAAGGCTGGTTTGGGGCTGAGGCCAATAAGGGCTTTGATGGAAGGGGAAGGGAGCCACTAGAAAGGAAGACCAAGGAAGCCTTTCTTTTCAGGTGCCTCTCATCCCGCGGCTCTTAAATGTGACTCCGGGAGCACAGGGCCCACCCAGAGACTCAGATTCTGTAGGTGTGGGGTGGGGACGGACACTCCTTTCTAACAGGTTCCTGGGTGCCACATGTGAGAACCACTGCCAGCCCCTCGGTCTGGTGGTCCCCTCCTCCAGGAGAGAATGGTGGTGAGCCTGGATACCCTCCTTCTCTCCCCATGCACTCTCTGCCTCTTGCTCACCCTTCCCACTGAACACACTCTCTTCCACTCTGGTTCCTTTCTCATTCGCTGGCTTGCTTCTTTTGAAGCAGAAGCCCTGAAATTGCTGCTGCCTACAGAGAAATCTTTGACTACCCCTGACTCCTAATCTCCAAAGATCACTGTCTCTCACTTTTTCTTTCCCCCTCACTCATGCACCCCTTGTCCCCAAAACTTTTATGGCTGCCTGTGGTCTTCCAGATAATGCCTGGCATTATCCTTGGCCCAGTATTTGAGATCTGTTCCCATCCAGGCCATGCCTGTTTATCACTTTTTCCCTGACTGTACCCTAACCTGACCCCCAAGAACTTGACTGTACCTCTCCATCCTCATGCTTCTCTATGCTGTTCCTTCATCCAGGAATGCTGTTCCTTGTCCACTCATGCATCGAATTTATACTCCCATGTACTCTGACCATAGTGCCAGAGGCCAGAGATCAAGCTAAGATCTGGCCCAAGTCCTCAGGGAGCTCTGATTTGAGAGGGCAGGGCAGAGGGGGATTGACTTAATTCCCGAGCTGATGCATGATCCATTTTTGGCGAGTTATCCCTTTTCTGATTCTCACAGGAAACACAGCAGTGAGGCATGGATTTTATCCCTAGTTTGGAAATATGTGAGGTAATCTATGGGGTCAGAACCTCACAGAGACTTATCCAGGATCGCTGAACAGGGTGGAAGAGCAAGGATCCAAAGCTGTACTGAATCATAGTGTTGCGGAATCTGGTCTGGGTCACTGGTGGAAAAACCAAGCAGCACTCAGTGATCTTGGAAAAGAGGAGGTTTATTTTATACTGGTGGTCTCAGAGGAGATCATTCTCCAGAGGTCTGAGCCCAGAGCATCAGCAGAGGGAATAATTTATAGCCTGTTATTTCTGCATTCCTCATTAATGCGTGCAACAAGCAGGGTGGGAAGAATAACCCGCAAGGGGGAGCCTTTGATCAGGGACAGGTATTTCCTTATCAGTCCTGTCGGCCATCTTATAACAGATTTTTCTCTTTCAATAGGAGTTCTTTCTATATTCTGCCTACAAATCCTTTGGCAGAACACATGCACTGCCCATGTCTCTCGCCAAACTGTGGCTGGCCTTTTGGCTCTCTTAATGGTGTCTGTAGATGAACGGAAGTTCTTAATTTTAATTCAGTCCAGCTTATCTATTCTTTTAAGATTGGCCTTTTTTTTTGGTCTTATTTAGTAAATATTTGCTGCCCCCAATACCGTAGTGATACTCTCCTTTGTTTTATTCTAGAAGCTCCTCTATTTTACCCTCTACACATAAATCTATTAAGTGTAGAAACTTGGCAATATCTGGGAAGGGTTTCAGGAAACACAGAGGGTCCAGGACAGAAGTCTGGGCCTCTCTTGAAGGGGGAAGCAGAGAGAAAAATGGTGAGGATCCCAACCCTTTCATCAAACTGTCCTGATTTGAAGCCCAAGCCAGCTGCTTCCAGTTTGCCAGCCTGTGCCTCAGCTTTCACATTTGTAAAATGAAAGTGATAAGATTACATCCTTCTTAAAGCTGAGGTCAGACCTGGGGGTTTAAGAGGGCTTTGAAGAGGCCAGGTTTCAAGTAAATGCTCATTGAAGGTGAGCAATTCTTAGGCGCTTGAGGAAGAGGAAAGAAAAAGAGAAGGGAGAGAGACCAGTGGGAGGTCCCCTGTGCAGCGAGGCAGCCCACAGAGGAGAGAGTTGCCAGCAGGGGCATAGGGTCTGGATCCTAGTAGGCTGCACTGCTGGGTACTGGGCATGCTTCTCTGTGTCATCACTGCCCTCTCTCAGCTGCCCTAGGAGGGAAGTCACATTTAAGGAAAATGAGGTTCAAAGAGTTTAAGTAACTTGCTCAAGATCACACAGCAAGGAAGGGCTGGAGTGAGGGTTGGAGTCCAGGTTCATACAACCCCACAGGGCCCTCTTCCAGGCTGCAAGGAGATGGAGTCTGACAGGAACAGGGGGGCATTTGGTTTCAGCAGCCTGGAGGCGGTGGTTTCTTTGCATTCTTGGGCCAGACGCTAGAATGCTAAGATATGAATTGTCAGACATTAAGAAGAATAGAAGTGGGGGTACAGAGTACTCAACTGAGACATTTGAACAAAAGAAGAAATGGGGCAGCCTGTGTGGGGTACAGTGTCAAGAACAGCGGTTCCCAAGCTCCAAGGCAAGTTACGGTAACCCGGGTGCTTACCCGTGCTGTGCCCTCCCCATTCCCATTAGTAGGGATGTAGCCTGGGCATCAGCATTTTTAAGATCTCCCATTGCATTGTGGTTCCAATACAAGCTAAGGTTGGGAACCATTCAAGTAGAGGGTTTTGCAGAGAAGGGAAACAGGACCACAGAGATTGTGAGAGAGGGTAGAGAGAAGAGGCTGGGAGATATTCCAGAGGCTGGGGATGGAGGGACAAAAATAATATAGGAAGACCCCTGTGGTCTTGAGAACGGTTGAGGTCATGGACACAGGAGGAATTTAGTTTGAGATGGAAAGGAGAAACGACCACAAAAAGAATTTATAACCTAGATGGGCAAAGACAGTTTCACCCTATTGTCCCTCTGCTGAGCCCGTGGATGGACGTGCCCATCCTGAGCCCAGGCTGTACCAGAGTTGGTGGCCAACAGGTAGGACCAAAATTGTGTCAACCAGGGTGTTGGAGCTTCCCGGCAGAGGAAACAAACTGGGTCCAGACCACAATGGAATGCATCTGCACACCCACCCACTCACTCACCACCCTTCCCTCCAAGTAGCCAGTGAGCACCGTTCCATTGTGCCCTGGCTACAATGGTCACAGAGGACACGGGGCCGAGCCTACAAACCTGGCCTTGACCCTTGTGGATTTCATTCTTTGGGGTGCAACTGACTGTTGAACCATCAATTACAAATCAGAGTGGAGAGTGTGACATGATAGAGTTAGGGAGGGTGTGACAGGGGAGCACAAACAAGAAGGACACACCAGATGTGAAAGATCATGAGGGATCAGTGAGGTCTGCGACGTGAAGGATAGGAGGCATCAGTGGAGGAAGTGGGGGGAGAGGAGAGCATGGGAGAATATTCTATGTAGAGAGAATAGCAGGTGCAAAGATTTGGAGAAGCATATTTTATTTTTTAATTTGTTTTAGTATTCATTTTTGAGAAACAGAGAGTGTGAGTAGGGGAGGAGCAGAGAGAGAAAGACACACAGAATCCAAGCATGAGATTATGACCTGAGCCAAAGTTGGACACTCAACTGACTGAGCCACCCAGGTGCCTCTGGAGAAATGTATTCTAACAACTGGGAGAATTTTCTAGGGCCTGGAGCACAGAGAGTGTGTTGTGGGGGCAAGGAGGGCAGGGATGTGTCTTCCAATCTAGGGAGAGTAGGTGGGGAGCACCAAGGCGTTCTGAGCTGGGGGATACAGGATCAGACTTGTGTTTTGAAAGGACTCAACCTTCAGTGGATAGTTTGGGGGAAGGCAACAAGACTGGAGTCTGGAGACCAGTTAAAAGATGCTCCACATTAGCAGTCGTTAGGGAAATATAAACCAAAGCCACAATGAGATACCACTTCCCATCCACTAGGATGGCTATAACACAATAAAAACTACAGAAAATGATAAATGTTGGTGAGGATGTGGAGAGACTAGAATGCCTGGGCACTGTTGGTGGGAACATAAAGTGGTGCTGCTGCCGTGGAAAGCAGTTTGGCAGTTCCTCAAAAAAGTTAAACACAGAATGACCATATAACCTAGCAATTCCACCCCTAGATATATCTGAGAGAACTGAAAATGGAGGCTCAGATTTTTGTACACCAACATTCACAGCGGCATTATTCACAATAGCCAAAAGGTACAAATAACCCAAATGTCCATCAGCAGACAGCTGGATAAATGAAACATGGTCCATCCATACAAGGACTATTAGTCGCCAATAAAAAGAAATGAAGTGCCGGCCATGGTACAACATGGATGAACCTTGAAAACCTTACACTAAGTGAAAGAAACAGATACAAAGGATTCCACTTACATGAAATGTCTGGAATTGGCAAATCCATAGAGACAGAGAGCAGATTAGTGGTCACCAGGCACTGGGGAGGAGGGTGCAATTTCTTACTATGGGGTTCCTTTTGGGGTGATGAAAAAGATTTGAGACTTAGATAGTGGTGATGGGTACACATCACTGTGAATGTACCTAATGCTACTGAAGTACACACTTCGAAATAGTTAAAATGGTAAAGTTCATATTATGTGTATTTTAACACAATAAAATAAAATCAGACATTGTGTCATGAGCTACAGTCCTCGCAAGTTCCCAAAGCATTTTTCCTCTTCCTTCATCCAGCAAACATCTGGCAGTTTAGCTGGTGGTTTTCTTAACCTTTGCTCCCCTAGGAGAAGAGCCAGCTAGCTACAGGTGCCCCTGCCCCCAGACCCCTTGGCTGGCTATAATCAAATGGCAGCGTGGAGGGGGTGGGGTGTGGACGGGGTGGGGAAGTTTGAGGGGTGGAGGACGGTGAGGAGCAGCACTCGGTGGGCAAACAATGAGGCCAAAGTTTGGATCCTCACCGCCTGGGCTCAAAAATCGTCCTTCAGATCTCTATTTGGGGGGGGGAGCGCCCTCTGGCGGGCAATTGGAAAGCAACCAAATTCTAACACGTTTGTGCTCACAGGCCAGTGTGCACACTTGATGGTTGTGCTCACTGACGGCTCCCTAACCCCGGGAGTTTCTCTTCCAGCACTAGTTCCTCCTCGGGAACCCACCTGGACAGCCGTTGTTGATGAAAATGTATAAACCATACAAACACAGGCACAAAACATTTCTTCCCTTATGGATTTACTAACATCATCCACTCAACTGAAATTATTCAACTAGCAAGGTCCTGCCCAGCTCAGTGAGCTGCCCCCACTCCCACCCCCAGTGACTTTGTGGTCCACAGGGTAAGGCAGGAAAACAGCAGCTCCAGGTAGAGGGCTCAGAGAGCTGGTGGAGAACACCGCACAGGAGACCCACTGCTGCCTAAGGAAACCAGGGAGGCCAACAAGGGGGCAGTGGTGTCGGGCAGAGCTCAGTGTGAAGGCAGGACGAGCCCTCTGGGTATTAGGAACACTGCACGGCAAGGCCAGGCCCCTGCCCACTGTTTACCTTCCTCCCTGCATTCCTCCCTCTAACTCCACTGTCATGGGGAGGCCCCAACTCACTGCTCTTTACTATGTGTCCTTCCCGTGGCTGTGGATCCCACCTCCCTTACCTACTGTTCTTCCTACCCTCCTCACACCTGCGGCCCTGCTGTAGAAAGCTTAGGTTCTGTAGAACGCACTGCGATTCCTGTCTTGGATACCTCTCTTTCCAATACATCTTTTTTTTTTTTTTTTGATACCACTATATGCCTTTTATTTTTTTTTTTAATGTTTTATTTATTTCTAGGAGAGAGACAGAGAGAGACAGCGTGAGCAGGGGAGGGTCAGAGAGAGAGGGAGTCACAGACTGAAACAGGCTCCAGGCTCTGAGCCGGCAGTCAGCACAGAGCCCGACGCGGGGCTCGAACCCACGAACCGCGAGATCATGACCTAAGCGAAAGTCGGACGCTTAACCGACTAAGCCACCCCGGCGCCCCTCCAATACATCTTGAAGCAAACCCTGCCCTTTACTCTCAGGCCCACTGGCAGCTTGGGCCCTCCTCACTGTCCCACAGGGGCTCAACTTACGTGAGTTTGCAATATGAGTCTCCGAGTAAGATTTCTCGAGGGAGGGGGCAGTGGGTGTATGCTTCTTAAAGAGTTTGCAGTGTGCTGGCCTAGGCCTTCTGCGTGTCTTCCAACTCTGGCCTGCCAGGCGTCTAAGGCAGTGTCCACCCTACTCCCACGCCCGGTAGACCCCCAGTTGAGTTCTCCAACAGGAGCTCAGACTGGGCTGCCCCAGGGGCACCCTGGGATCAGGCTTGGGAGGAATCATTCCATCGCCGAGGGGCCCGGCAGCCTCACCTTTGTGGGTTCTGTGCTTCCAGTCCCTCCTGGAGAGCGGTCGGGGCTTCTTGCGCCCTGCAGTGAGCGAACTGGCCATCGGGAACAGCAGGGGGCCGAGGCTGCTGGTCAGTGGCTGCCAATGGCTTCTCAAGTGCGGGTCACAGGGCCCAGGACACGCAGGCCGGATGCCCCTGCCCTTTCTCGCTCAGAAGCCAAAATTGCCCGGGCGGGAAGGCAGCCACCCGGCTCCCCACAGAGCGCGCTGTGTCCCAGGGTGGGTGGGATCTGGAGCCTCGGGTCCCCACCCTGGGGGCACATGGACCCAGGGCGCGCAGGCCAAGGGCAGGTGGCAGACACACGGAACAGGTGGCCGAACTGCCCCTTACCTTGGTGGGCTGGAGGAAATCAGCAGAGCAGCGCGAGGGCTTCCTGGAGGCTGGGCCTGTGCTGATTGCCTGTGTGATTTCAGTGGCCGGCAGGCAGTGAGGGCATACTGGCGGATCACCGGAGCCACCTGGGACTGGCAAGCAGTGGCAGGGAGAACAAGAGTGGGGCTCTGGCCACTGGCAGCCCGATCGCAAGATGAAGCTAGGGCCCAGCAGAGTGGGTTCAGATCTGGAGCTAGAGCCCTGCGAGGCTTGAGACCAGTTGGACTTGCTGGGGACCATGCGGTCTGTGCTGCGTGCTGGCCTCAGAGCCGGGGAAAGGGACTTGCAGGGAGCTCTTGGAACCGTAGACTGGGGACTTGCAGAGAAGGCCAAGATTCGCTCATCTCTGGGTCCCCAGCACTTGGTCGGCCTTGGCCTATGGCAGGGGAAGGATGTCTTCCGTTCCCTATCAAGAGACTAGATAGCAGAGTGGGGTTGTGGTCTGGGGAGAGTGCAGACCTCAGAGGCGAAGAGGACAGAAGAGTCCAGAACATCTCAGAACCCTCAGCTCCCCTGCCAGGAGGAAAGGGACGATAGCCCAGGGGTAGCTGTGCTGGGCCTCTTGTTCCCCACAGATGACACTGGAGGCCTGTCCTGCCTTGGCCACCCCCTGACCTGCTGGGTACTGGTGGGAAGCTGTATTTTCCTCCAAGCTTCTATTTACCATCCTGACCTGGACAGGGCAGGAGCAGATGTTCTCAGGGCCCTTCCAGTGTGACAGGCCAGGATGGAAGGGTGTGCTGCAGAGACAAAACACACTGATAGGGACTGAGGGAGAAAGGCTTTTTTTATTCCTGGCCCTTCCAGGGCCACAGCTCCAGTTCAGAAAAACAGAAAAGCTTTTGTGAGGGGACAGAGGTCTCCAGTGCTATGGCTCCTTTGTCCAGATAAGGCTTCCACTGGGCCCAGGTAGCTCTGGGCTGGAGTCACATATGAGCACTGAGGCTACAGGATATCGGGACCACTGGATTTTATGAGGCTTTGCAGGTATCTAACTACTTTCTGCCTCCTCTTGTCCTTAGGATCTGAATAGAGGATCTGCCCTGGACAGTAACAGACCTACAGAGAGGGAGAAAACCCTCAGGGGCCATCTGGGTGGGAACAGCCTTGAGTTCTGGTACCAGCCCTCACCCTACACGGACAAGGGCCTGAGACCCAGAAGACCATGGTCGCATAGAACATTGGTAGCAGGTCCCGGACACATTGTCTGCAGTGGCTGACGCTCCTAGAATCCCTTCCTTGGTCTTGCCTCAGCAGAGAAACTGCCAGATGCTGCTGTGACCCAGGACTGCACTGACATAGGAGTGCTGTGGGTTTCTGGCCTGGGTAAGGGACATTAGCAGCTGATTTGCTGGGTGACCAAGCCATCCATCTTTGGGCCTGTTTCTAAGTAAATGGTCTGGGGCACTTTAGGGTCTAGAACTAAACAGAGGTACGGGGTCAGTTAGGGGGAAGAAAGACCTTGCTCCTTCTTATGTTCTGAAGGGTTCCAGGGTCTGCCTCTATCCACACTCAGCTCCCAAGAGCCTGGGGGCAGAGCAGTGGATAGGGACTTCCACAATAATGGCATCCCCAGGACATTCTGCTGAAGTCCTATACCATATCATTAGCTTTCCAACAGGAATGGTGCCTTTGAAATGCTCAAGATAGCACCCCTGGCCAACACTGGTGGCTCGAGCCACAGAGCACACAGGCGGCCTCTGGGGGTGTACGGTCTCTGTGTATGTAGGGTCCACTGTGAATATAAGTGTATCTATGGGAAGGTCTGTGGAAGAGAAGTTTGGGGGCTCCCTGTTTTTGACTGTGTGCATGTTTTTTCACACCTTGGAGGACTGAGCCTGAACATCTCTTTATTAGTCATTTTTACATCTTTTTAAAAACTGCCTGCTAGTGTCATTTTATGGGTTGCATACTTATCTTTCTCTTAATTGTATATTAAACTTTTAATTATATATTAAACTTATTTATATCACAAAATTTTCTACCTTTTGTACTTTATCTTTTAACTGTATTTGGGATTATTAAGTACATATATATTTAACTCTGAAAACTCGGTGTATCAATATGTTCCCTTATGGCTGGTTTCTAGCTTTCATATGGTGCTTAGGAAAGGTTTTCTCCATTCCACGAAAATACAAAATGTACTCATCTTCTCTAAGGAAATTTTTATTGTTTGTCCTCTTTACAAAAGTGATGCATGCTTGTTGTCAAAAAAGAAAAGTAAATTTAGATAGACCTAATATCTTCTTGAGTTTTCCTGGCCAAGAACAAGGTTTCTCTCTTTCCCCCATTTATTTTTCCTTTTGTGGCCCTCACTGGAGATTTATTTCTCCATATAGATCCTGTGTAATAATTAAGTTTATTCCTAGAAAAGCCTCTTTTCTTGATGCTGTTGGGAATGGGATCCTTTCTTTCATTATACTTTCTAATTGGTTGTTGGTATAAGACAAGCTATTCATTTTTGGATGTTACTTTTTAACCAATCATCATTTCTGATTTTAGAAGTAAAATGGAAAAGATTTGTTTCCATGTGAAGATGCTACATTCATTTCCTTCTCAGAGTTTTTTATCAGGGTGAATCTGATGATACTTGATCCATTTCATTAATCTTAAGAGTTTTCTGCTACATCCTTCTCATTAGGATTTTCCTTCACTATGGACACTTTGATGCTGACTAAGTTGGAAGCTAAACCTGAAGGCTTTCCCACACACATTACACACATAGGGTTTCTTCCAAGTATGGACAGTCTGATGTATTATACAATCAGAACTATAGCTGAACCCTTTTCCACACTCCACACACCTAAAAGGTTTCTCCCCAGTGTGGCTTCTCTGATGCCGAATTAAATGGGCATTAACATGGAAGGCTTTTCCACACTCCTTACATTGAAAGGGTTTCTCTCCAGTATGGATCCTCTGATGTACAATATAGTCAGAGCTACAGCTAAATGCTTTTTCACATTCCATACATTTAAAAGGTTTCTCCCCAGTGTGTATTCTCTGATGCCTAGTCAGTTTGGCATTGATAGTAAAGGCTTTCCCACATTCCTTACATTGATAAGGCTTTTCTCCAGTATGGATTCGATGATGATCAAAAAGGTTTCTTTTTGAAGTAAAGCATTTCCCACAGTCATTACATTCAAAGGGTTTCTCCCCAGTGTGAATCCTCTGATGTTGCATTAGTTTTGCATTAACGTTGAAGGCCTTTCCACACTCATTACACTCATAAGGCTTCTCCCCGGTGTGTATTCTCAGATGCTGCCGCAGCTGGGAGTTACATCTGAAGGCTTTCCCACACTCATCGCATCCATAGGGTTTCTCACCCGTGTGGATTCTCTGATGCTGGATTAACTTCCCTTTGGCACTAAAGGCTTTTCCACATTCAGTACACTCATAGGGCTTCTCACCTGTGTGGATTCTTTGATGCTGAATGAGTTTTGCATTATTACTGAAGGCTTTTCCACACTCCTTACACTGATAAGGCTTCTCCCCAGTGTGGATGCTCTGATGCTGCCTAAGCTGGGAGCTGCACCTGAAGCCTTTTCCACACTCATTACATTCGTAAGGTTTCTCTCCAGTGTGGATTCTCTGATGTTGAATTAATTTGGCATTAACATTGAAAGCTTTCCCACAGTCCTTGCATTCATAAGGCTTTTCTCCAGTGTGGACTCTCTGATGTGTGATATATGCGGAACTACAGCTGAAACCATTTCCACATTCCTTGCACTGATAGGGCTTCTCCCCTGTATGGATTCTCTGATGCCTGCTCAGACTCCCATTAACACTGAAGGCTTTCCCACACACCTTACACTGATAGGGTTTCTCCCCACTGTGTATGGTCTGATGTGTGATGTAATGGGAACTGTAACTGAAGCTTTTCCCACACTCCACACATTTGAAGGGCTTCTCCCCGCTATGAAGTCTTTGATGCCAAATTAATTTTGCATTAACGCTAAAGGCTTTGCCACACTCCTTACACTGATAGGGCTTCTCCCCAATGTAGCTGTTCTGATGCTGAGAGTTACACCTGAAGGTTTCCACTAATTCTTCACATTTAAAAGGTCTTTCCCCAGAATAAATTCTTTCATGCTGAATAAATTTTGTGTCAAAGCTGAAGCCTTTCTCCAATCCCATATGTTCAAGGGGCTGCTCTCCAGTAGTGATGGTGTGACAATGATAGACGTTTGGACTCTGACTAAAGAAACACTCCTCCAAGGGGCTGGTGTCGTCTTTCACTGTTTTGTCAATAACACTGCTGTTTTCTTTCTTCATGCTTCCTACTAAATGGACTTCCTGCTGTTTCTCTAAAATACAGGCTTCTGAAAAGTCTGTTTCCTGGGAAACGTCCCTCTGAAGTTCAAATGATAAATTATGTTTTTCTTTATATATTTCCTTTGTCAAGTTGTCAGTCTGGCTATCAATATCTACTATAAAAACACAGAAAACAAAATATGTAAGAACCATGTTAGGAAAAGGGAAAGAACAGTGGTAAAAGTAATAAAGAATCATAGTCAATCAGGATCTTTTAAAAATCACCAAACTAGGTCAAAGAATCTAAGGTTCATGCATAAGACTGAATAGTATATAGCTGGTTAAAAAAAAAAAAAAATCCATATATGCTGACCTGAAAAGATGTCCAAGATACACTGTTAAATGGAAAACCAAGTTGAGAAATGGATATAAATTAGATTCCATTTGTATAAAGAAAAATAAAATGGGCCAATAAATACGTATAGATTTGTATATGTACGCATAGAAAACTACTGGAAGAATACACAAGAATCTGAGCAAACTGGCACGGGAAGTTTCATAGATTTTTTTCTCCAGTATGCTTTACACAATTTCTGTACAGCTTTGAGCACGAACAATGTAAAAAGATGATGTTCCAATAACATGAAGGTTAAAAGTGACAGCCGTGGAACAAAATCATAGGTCTTCTCTACCAGAAGAGCATTCTTTTCATTGCACCACACTTTACTACACTGCAGTTTTTTTTCTCAGCTGTCCCTTTTTAATAAGAATGGAAACTGCTTACAAAGGAAAAGGCACAGGATCCAACCATTTGTAGCAACACTGAGGGTCGCAGGTGTTTGTAGCACCAGGAAGTGAAAGGGAAATAATTTTATTTCTTTTCTTGGAACTTAAACTCTAGGCTCTCCAAAATGCCTCCTTCACCTTCTGCTTTCTCTGCTTATAAAGGCAATCTTTAGGGGCACCTGGGTGGTTCAGTCAGTTAAGAGTCCAACTCTTTGATTCTGACTCAAGTCATGATCTTAAGCCCACTGGGGATTCTCTCTCTACCTTCTTCTCTGCCCCTCCCCACTGTGCATGTACATGTGCACTCTATCTCTCTCTCTAAAATAAAATAAACATTAAAAAAAAAATACAATCTTTAGGCCCACTTGATCCCTTTGATCCATCTCTCTCCACCCCTCCAGAACACTGCTGCCTTCTCCTTGTCTTTCCTTCTACTTCTTTCCTCAATCCTAAAAGTGATCAGTCCCTAACATGCTTTCTAGAATTCCTACAGTCTCAATAGAGCCAGAGATCTTCCTTTGTTCCCAAATCTCTTAAAATTGGCCTCAAAATGCTGCCTCTATTTTTTCATCTCCCATCTCTCCTCAACCACATTTAATAAATCCCCTTCACCAGTATTTCATTAAATCGACCTCAAAAGATCCAAATGATCTAGATTTCCCTAGCAAGCATTTTCAAAATACTGTTGGTCTTTTCCCAATTATAAAAATAGTATTCATCTCTAATATCAGAAACATGCAAAGAAAAGAATTCAAATTACCTGAAATACAACCACCAAACAACTATAGCTAATCTTCTGATGTATCTCCTCCCTCAACCATTTTGCTTCCATTTTTCTAAAAACATTTTTTCAAAACTGAAAATATCTTTCTTCCCTAACATTAATAAGGATAATTTTCCCGTATCTTTAGATATTCTGTAACAATATATTTTAAATGGCTAAATAAACATTCCATCCTGCAGTGGTTATGTTAATGTAATCAATTCTCTCTATACTGAATATTCATTCAGGTTATTTCCAACATTTTATTATGTAAAATTATAATGAATTTTCGTGCATGTACATTTTTGTCTATATCTCTGATTATTATCAGGATACCCTAGCAGGGAATATCCAGACTATCAAGGGCAAACTGTTAAAAGGCTCTTGATATGTATTGCTAAAGTACTTTCTAGAAAGACTACTGATTCACATTCACCTCCAGAAGTCTATTCCAGTTTGGTGTACTCTCTCCATCACTTACTGTAATTGTTCTCAGTATGAGACAGGGAAACTGGAGGGACTCCATGAAAAACTACTTGTTTCTTTTCCCGCTTCTATCCTTGCTAGGACCTGTACCTCCACTGCATAAATGCCTTATGTATGTTCTTCCTGTAAGAGTCAGGAGTTAATGATTTTATGGACTCTTCCAGCACAGGTGGTAACATCTAAGGAATGACCAAAGGGGGCTGTCATGTACATTTTCCAGACAACTGACTCTAGACATCTTGATGCCAAAACCCCTTGACAGCAGGGAATAAGTGAATTATGGAGGCCACCTGGACACTTGTCTTTGTGCTGACCAGTTCCTGGGTGCCCAAAAAGGACATGTAAACCAGACCCCAATCCTAAATAGAAACCCTAGACCCTGAGCAAAGGAGAGACTCACTCTCCTTTCCTTTCTGAGTCTCCCAGACACTCCATCTGCTATACTCTACCACTTATGCTATTCAGTAAACTCTCCTCTCACTTGCTCCTGGCTCTCATTTGATTTCTACTCTGCTCAACACCAAGGACCCTCTTGGCTGGCCCTGCAGGACCCTCTCTGGGTCTTCAAATCCACTCTGCCTATTTCAAGTATGTTAGGTGAAACATCTCTGTATTTCATTGGTTTCTACTGAGGGTGAAGATTTTTCATTGATTAAAATTTGTACTTCTTCTGTGGATCAAACATTTATATTCTTTGCCAATTTTTCTATACTAGTGACCTTCTATTTGCCAAATCCTACACTGTGGCAGATGCTACCAGTTACTTAACCAATATCTATTCTCCCTTTCTTCCTTACTAGCATGGCCTCCAATTTGTTTGAGGTAGCAACAAAAGCTACAGCTAAAATCTGTATTTTCCACCCTCTCTTGCAGTAGGGGGACCAGAAGACACAGTTCTGGCAAATGAGATTTAAACAGATGTCACTGGGTGGGCCTTCTGCTGACATGGGCCTTGGGCCCTAGACCTTCCCCTCTTGTCTGTCTAAAAGCCATCTGATTCCTTACTCCCTAACAAACACACACTAATTGGATTAATGTTTCCATTCTCAGCTAAGATCATGATGGGTTATTCGAAAACTTCAAAGACTTCAGGATTGTCTGTTGCCTAAGGAATGAAATCCAGACCCCTTTGAGGAGCTCCACAATTATATGGAACTCCCTCCATATTATATGCAATGCACTTTAAACTCTTCATTTTGCAAAACATGTCTTCCTTTGTCAGGGATCATCTGGTTGAATGACTACAAGGAACAAGAATCCACTGAAACTATCTTTTTAAAGAATTCATGGGGCACTTGAGTGGCTTAGTCAGTTAAGTGTCCAACTTTGGCTCAGGTCATAATCTCACAGCTCATGAGTTTAAGCCCCATATCAAACTCTGTGCTGACAGCTCACAGCTTAGAGCCTGCTTCAGGATTCTGTCTCTTTCTCTCTGCCCCTCCCCAATTCATGCTTTGTCTCTCTCTCTCAAAAATAAATAAACGTTACCAAAAAAATTTTTTAAGTATAGTAAATAGGAGGATTCGTTGAAAAGTGACAAGAGAATCTTAGGGACCACAAATGCAAAGAGTAAATGGGAAATCACAAGAAATGGGAAACCATCTGGCAACTACTCTGGTTAAGCCAATGAGAAGCTTGTCACTTCAAGTATGGTCTGGGAAACAGATACATAGGCAGAACCTGAAAATTAACAGAAATGTAGACTCTTGGCCCCATGCCAGACTTGCTATATGACAATATGCATATTTACAAAACACCCAGAGGTGATTCATTTGCACATCATTTGAGAAGCCCTGAACTGAAAGTACTTCCTTCTGTCTTATTTCCCACAGCTTAAGCGGTCTTCTCAAAAAAAAAAAAAAAAAAAATTAATAAAAACGAATATTTCACTGAGCATGCACTATAAGTTAGAAACTTAATATGTATTATCTCATGTAATCCTCAACCCACAAGACTAGCACTGTTCTCATTTTATTTTTCCATTTTCAGGGATAAAAACATTGAATCTTAGAGAACTCAAATAACTGACCTGCTCAAAGTCACAACTAGGAAGTTCTATAACTAGGAATAGCAGTTGGGGCTAAACCTCAGGGAAGTCTACCTCAAAGACTGTACTTTTTTTTTTTTTTTTTATGTTTTATTTATTTCTTAGAGAGAGAGAAGGGTAGCGTGAGCAGGGGAGGGTGACAGATAGAGGGAGATATAGAATCCGAAGCTCCAGGCTCTGAGCTAGCTGTCAGCACAGAGCCCGACGCGGGGCTTGAACCCACGAACCGTGAGATCATGATCTGAGCCGAAGTGGGACGCTTAACTGACTGAGCCACCCAGGCGCTCCCAACGACTGTACTTTTAAGTGCCAGGATATTCTGCCTTTCTGTACAATGAGACTGTTAAGTCTCCATCCATCACATTAAGCGTACAATGTTTAGAAAGTAGCAAGCATTATGTGGAAACTAATTTGACAATAAACTATTTGTAAAAAAAAAAAAAAAAAAGAAAGAAAAAAGAAAGTAGCAAGCATCCCAAAATACTGAATCCATTCAATTCATCTGAAGAAGGCAGAATTTCAAAATTAGGACTGAAAAGAATTAGAATAAGGCATTTGAAAAAAGATCTGTTCTTTAAATGAGAAAGAAAAGGCAAACGGCAAAAATAATCAAGTCTCAAGTGTACACATCTCTATAAATCATTAATATTATTTAAATTTTACTCCCTACAGCTGGCTCATAAATGTGGCGTGCTTATATGATGCTAATGTTGAGTTTATTCCTAAAGAGTTAAACCCCCTTACCAGTCCAGACGCCCTGGGAGATTATTTCTGTTCCAGCCACCAATGGAGATGGGTCCCCCAGCTCACCTGCTCCCTCCAAATGCAAGATCACAGCAGGTTTAAGAAGCGAAAATCCTGTTTAGGGGGAAAGAAAGAGAAGAGATAGTCTTGGCAATGGGAAGGGAAAATAAGAGCCTTGTAGGGGATCCCATGCCTGAAGACAAAGGGAAAGAGAGGACTGGCTTGGAAGGTGGGGGGGGGGGGGGGGGGGGTCTGAGGGGGGAGGTGCTTGAGAAGGTGTGGGAGGAGTTGAGAATGGCCTGGACTGTAGGCCCAGAAGACCAAGATATGCAGGTCAGATGAGGGTAAACTTGAAGATAACGCTGTGGAACAGTAAATTTCTTTTCTCTACACTGTATCCAAACCACAACTTCTAGAGGGTGGATAAAAAGTGTACACTAGTCCCAGAAAAGTCCTATACTGGCCCAATAAGGGCTTAGGGTTCACTCTTCCCAGCAACCCCTAACTCAAAGGGGATTAGGAATCTCAGCCCCTGGGGTTCCCACTGAGTAAAGGATTACTACAGACCCCACCTGCAGCCTGTCAGGGGTCAATAAGCCAGGAAACCCCAATTGGCAGAGTCTGGGTCCCAGGGGGAGAGAGGCCTTACCCAAGGAGGCCACATTCCTATAATTCTCCAGCATCACATCCCTGTACAGGGCCCTCTGTGCGGGGGACAGGCCATCCCATTCCGTCTGGGTGAAGTACACAGCCACGTCCTCGAAGGTCACCGACTTCTGAAACAACAGGTTCCTGCTGCCCTAGGGCCAGTTCCATGGCTCAGGCCCTAGGTGAGGGGCAGAGGGCAGTATAAGGGCTTGGGGAGGGGCTTGTGAAGAGCACAAAATTAATAATAAGGGGAAAGGTTTGAGAAAAATCACTTGGAGAGTAAACCATGGAGAACTATCTGACTTCTCTAATGGGAGGGAAACCTCATGTCGTATTTTACATTTATAGAAGATATCCTAAGTTGGGAAGACAGAAAAACATTCCCATAATTAAGTTCCCCCAAAGCAACTCCATTCTTTCTGCTAGGCCACGTCCTCAGGGGCAGATGCTGCTCAGGTCTTGCCCACCAGCATGCCCACCCTGATCCCCACCCCCGTAAACCTCCAGCCACCCCCAGAGAACAGCTATGGCCTCCATCTCATCCAGTCCCTGTCTATCACCGGATTCCTATTACTAACCCTGCCATGAGGGGCTGTGCAACTGCCTGAGCACCTCCAGCAGCTCAGTGCTGCCCAGACTGGCTGAGGCAGAACAGCAGCCCATTCTGCTTCCAGCTGAGTCTCATGAAAACCTGATATTTTGTTACAGGCTCCCATTAGGCTTCATCCTCTCTCCAACTTCACCCAAGAACTCACTGTTTCTCCAGGGTTTGGGAAAGAAGGGAGATCAGCCTTCCCAGTGGCCAGCTGCTCCACCACCCTTCCAAGCTTCTCGTCTCTGCATCACTACGCCCTGTGCCCAGCACGGCCCTGCATCAGGGTTGACGCCTCCCTTCTGGGTAGCTGCAGCCTCTGGTCATGCTTTCTCCCTGCCCACCTCAGTCTTCTGTAATAACTGGAGGATGCACTGGCAGGGATATATCCTCAATTCCTCTCCGCCAGGATCCGTCTTGTTTGATTCTACTGACCTCCGCCCATCAACAATCGTAGTCCAATCACTGGGTGAGTCTGCGAGTCATTTCATCTGTGACCTTGGACAGGCCAAGGAACTTCTCTCCACTAAATTAAATACCTTCACTGCCCACCACCACCACCCTTTACCTCAGTAAGTTGGCGCCTCTTGAATTCAACCCCCACCACCCCACCCTCACCACCTGTGCAGGAAACCTCAGCTAGAATCCTAGGGATTGTTCCTGACTCCTCCCTCTCCCTTACTTTACCTCTAATCTTTGACTCTCTACATCCTAAAGATTTTATTAAGCATTACTTGAATTGGGTTCTTTTTCTTTAACATCTACTTTCCTTGATGAAGCCCATGTCACCTGGTCCAATGGAATTCTTTCTGAAGTGGTCATCTTCCTTTCGAATCACCCTAAAAATTATTCCCTGCACAGCCATGACAAATCTGATCACATTAACATCACTGATTGCACACGTCACAGGGATGAGTAGTAAAAATCCACATAATGGCTGTGTGACCATGGGCAAGGCACTTTGCTCCCCTTTGCCTTCCTGTGTTTTATAGCAGAGTGGCCACAACACAGCACCTATGTCAAGGGCAGGAGTCAAGACTGAGCGATCCATGCAAGTGCTTAGTATTATGCCTGCAGCATAGCGAGCCTCAAACAATGCTACTGGAATTACTATGATTATTCCCAACCTGTAGTCCATGGAGGTCCATGGATGTGCTTCAGGGCATCCGTAAAGTCCCTGAAATTGTACGGAAAATTTGGTTTGAATGCTTATTTTTCTGAGGGAGGGGGAGGGCCCAGAGCTCTCATCAGAGACCTAAAGTTTGAGCCCCTGCACCTAAGCCCTGAAAGCCTCTCCAGAACATAAGACATCCTGTCCCATAGGACTTCCTGTCTTCTTCCTTCTCCAGACCCCACTGCCCTTGTTGCTGCACCATGTTAGAGGCACAGCCATCCTCTGTGTTGATCTGGTCCTCCTACTTCTCTTCGCCTATGTTCTGGTCCCTGGGCATCCTAACCCGGGGCTACCCTCCTCCATTCACATCTGTGCATGGGGCACCCTCCACAGGCAGCTTCCTGTTCCCTATTCATCAGAGGAGTAAAGAACCTCAGTATGCAGAACACTTCACCCCTGCCTTCGAGGATGCTTTCCTGCTGCTTCCATCCCCTCACGTCACTGCTCTTCCCAGGAGTTCCAGGCAGAAGCGAGGAGGACCCCACCAGCTTCGATCACAAAGCTCACCAGCTTCCCTCCTCTGTTTTCTTCAATGTGAAACTGTTCAGAGGAAGAACTGAAGGACCCACAGCTCACCTGGGGCCAGGCTGTCATGAGCATGGTTGCCATCACCTGCTCTCCCTCAGAGAAGGGCTGGAGCTGAGGAAAAAGAGAGAGACAGGGGTGAAGTAAACCCCGCCCCCGCAGGAACAACACAGCCCCTCAGAGAAGATGTAAGACACAGGCAGTCAGTGTCCAGACGGGAGTGCAAGTGGGAGCTGCCACAGGAAGAAGGGGGTGATCCAGTACCCAGGACCCTTCCCAGCCATGACACTGATGCTCAACGCCAAGAACCCTAGGATTTTACAATTCTGACACATGTCACATACACAAGAGAAAACATAAAATGTATACAGAGCCTAAAGAATAATAAAACAAAGCAACAATTCAGCTCAAGAAATAGAACATTACCAAAATCATGGACTTATTTCTTCTCTCAACAAGGATCATCCTTGATTACACTGCAAGGGAAGCCAGGCCAGCATGGCTGCAGCCCCAGCACAGAGACCTCAGAGTCATGCCCCAGGGAACTGGAGGAGACAGCTGTTCCCCTACATCCCGTCTGCCCCCTTACATAACTGAGTATTCTCAAGAGCTCTGAGACCTCTGTAGAGATGTCGGGAGGCCAGCCTCCCACATGACCCAGGCTTACCTGTGAGGTCCCATACTGCCTCCTCATGCTCTCCAGCCCTCTGATAGTGAAGAAACCAGTGCCTCACCTCTCTGAGGGGGGGGAACTCTCTTATCTAGAGTCCCATGACCCAGCCCCCCTTGTTCAATGTATTCAAAACACATGGACTGGTTATTTTCTGGTTCCTGCTCCCAAAGTCAGTCTTGAAAACATGTGTTTTCCTAAAATATCAATCTATGTCTTCTAGGATTTCACTCTAGTGCAAAATTGTGGAAAATACTGGTTCATGATTCTTTCCATTTCCTCCATTACCTGGAGCTACTTTGTTTTTCCCACTTCTTTTGAATATGTGTGCTCTCTAGACCCTTTCCCCTTTGTTACTGTTATGGATGGAACATGCCCTCTCCCCCCCCCCCCAAATTCATATGATGAAGTCCTCTCCCCCAACATGATATTTGGATATAGATCCTGTGAGGTAATCAGGTTAAACAAAGCCATAATCTGTTAGGGCTGGTGGCCCTACAAAAAAGAGGAAGAGACACCAGAGTTCATTTTCTACCACATGAGGATACAGTGAGAAAACATCTGTAATCCAAGGAGAGCCCTTATCAAAAACCAAATTGTGTGGCATCTTAATCTCGGGCTTCTAGCCTCCAGAATTGTGAGAAATAAATTTCTGTTGTTTAAGCCAGACAACCTATTGTATTTTGTTATGGCAGCCTGAGCAGACTAATAAATTCAAGTAGAACAATGGTTTGTCTATTTGAATGCTGTTTTCTTTTTAAAGAACAAGCTTTTCTATTTAGAACATCACTCTTCTCTTTGCTTCATTACATTCTGCTTTCTTTGTTTCTTTAGCTCTGTAAGAGACACTTTATGTGCCACTCCAAATCCTCCTCTGGTCTCAGTCCAGTTCCAGAGGCTTTGATCAGTCTTGCGCAGGGACAACCTACCAATGCCTCCTCAAGGATCTATACCACATGTAGTTGGCTCCTGCCCTGGGGCTCCTCTGGCGTCCTGTGTGGGACATCTGCAGATACCTGTGGATACCTGCTAGGTCCTGAAACACAGAGGAGTTAATGCTTGTGAGGCCACCCTTAACCAGTAGGGGACAGAGGTCAATGGATAAATATTTTCCCCTTTAGTCCTCTACATTAGTAGCCATGAGATTCCAAGGCTCCTCAAAGATCCTGCAAGACTGAGCACCAGGTGCCTGTAGATAGGCCAGCCTGACAATGCATGCTTGTATTGGCTCTCCCTCTTCTGTTTTACTCTCCTTCTCGTTCACTCTGCCCTTGGAATACATTTCCAAATAAAGTGCCTGCACACAAACCCTCTGTCCTGTGTTTTGCTCTTGGGGGAAGCTAGGCTATCAAAGGGTTTTTTTTCTACCTTCCTCAGGATGCATGATTTATTCATTTATGTTCATGTTCCTATTTAGCAATTAAAATCTATATGGCCACAAATTTTCCCTCTGAATACACCATTAGCCACATGCCAGAGGTTTTTTAAAAAATATTTTAGGAGGGTGACTGGGTGGCCAGTTGGTTGAGCGTCCAACTTCAGCTCAGGTCATGATCTCATGGTCTCTGAGTTCGAGCCCCTTGTTAGGCTTGTCCTGACAAACAGCTCAGAGCCTAGAGTCTGCTTCAGATTCTCTATCTCCCTCTCTCTCTGCCCCTCCTCTGCTAATGCCCTGTCTCTCAAAAATAAATAAATGTTAAAAATTTTTTAAAATATTTTACATTTTAATTATACTAATTATATTTTACAGCTGGTCAGCAATAAACAGCTGGTGTTTTGTCTCTGACCAGAGAACTGTTTAGAATAGTTTGTTATTAATGCCTCCTCTGTTCATAATTTCTGGCTTTACTGCATGTGTTTATAACCTGATCTGTTTACTTCTGCTTTACAAAGTTTTGAGGGCCTTTTTTTTTTTCCTAAAGTGCCTAAAAAATATTCTACGGATGCTTAAAAAGAAAACCTATTCTATAACAGAAGAACATAAAATTCTATTTCAATCTAATAAGTCAACTCTACTCGTTTTATTATGTAGATATTTTTCTGTAATCCATGATCACTTTTACCTAATTAAACTGAGATAGCCAGTAAAGAGCAAACGTTCACAAAACACTGAACCCATATGTATCATGAAGAAATCTTTTCAAGTCTTTAAGAAATGAGTAATTCTAACACTGCTGAAACTGTAGAAGAGAACAGCAAAACAAGTTTCCCAGTCCTTTTTATGATGCCAGCACAATACTGATATAAAAACGACACACTAATCTCATTTATGAATACTGACAGAAAAATCCCCACTATAAAGGAATAGACTCCAGTAGTTCATTAAAGCGACGTGCCATGACTAAAAGGGACCATCCCAGGAACGCAAGTGAAGCTCAGTATCAGGATCCAGATTACTATACTTTTCCACATGAATAAATCAAAGATAAATACACTCTCCAACCTAACAGATGCCAAAGGCATTTAATCAAATTCGATATTCATGCCTAAATTTTAATTTTATGTCCTAGAGAAAATACATACAAAATTATTATCAGTATTTTAATAACAAAAAAATAGAAACAACCTACATACCCACTGAGAATACATAAATTGTCCTATCTTTTTTAAAAAATTTTAAAAATGTTTTACAATTCATAAAAAATGAAAGACAAAGTGTGAGTGGGGGAAGAGCAGAGACACAGTGAGACACAGAATGAAGAGAGAGACAAAGTATGAGCAGGGGAAAAGCAGAGAGAGAGTGAGACATAGAATCCAAAACAGGCTCCAGGCTCTGAGCTGTCAGCACAGAGCCCGACATGGGGCTCAAACTCAGTGACCTGAGCCAAAGTCAGATGCTCAACTGACTGAGCCACCCAGGTGCCCTGTCCTATCATTTTTTAAATGAACATTACTCCCTCCCCCCCAAAATGAACATTACCCAGCAGCAAAAATGAACGGCTCACAATTACACACAACAACACAGATAACTTCAGGAACATATTATTGAGTTACAAGAGGGGCACCTAGGTGGCTCAGCTGGCTAAACGTCAGTCTTTTCTCTCTTTCTGCCCCTTCCTGTACACACATGCATTCTCTCTCTCTCTCAAAAAAATTAAATTTGGGGCGCCTGGATGGCTTAGTCGGTTAAGCGTCTGCAGTCAGCTCAGGTCATGATCTCAAGGTTTGTGGGTTCGAGCCCCGTGTCGGGCTCTGTGCTGACAGCTAGCACAGGGCCTGGAGCCTGTCTTCTCATTCTGTGTCTCCCTCTCTGACCCTCCTCTGCTCATGCTGTCTCTATCTCTCTCTCAAAAATAAATGAAAGATTAATTAAAAAAAAATTAAATTTAAATAAAATGATAAAAATAAAAATGTTCTTTTAAAAAGACTGAGTTAGGGGCGCCTGGGTGGCTTAGTCGGTTAAGTGTCCGACTTTCCGACTTTCGCTTAGGTCATGATCTCGCGGTTTGTGGGTTCGAGCCCCGCGTCGGGCTCTGTGCTGACTGCCAGCTTGGAGCCTGGAGCCTGTTTCAGTCTGTGACTCCATCTCTCTCTGACCCTCCCCTGCTCACGCTGTCTCTCTCTCCTAGAAATAAATAAAACATTTAAAAAAAAAATTAAAAAAAATAAAATAAAAAAAATAAAATAAAAAGATTGAGTTATACAAGTCCCAGATGACTATAGACACTATGATGTCATTTTCATAAAGCTCAAAAACAAAATTAAACATACTGTTTACAGACATATTTTATGCGATAACATTATTTTATAAATAGGTAAGATGATGATTAATACAAAATTCAAGCCAGTTGTTACCTCTAGGGGTAAGAAGTTAGGAGCTGGGTTGAGAAGTAGCACACAGACAGATGCAACAGTACTGGAAATGTTCTCCTCCTTAATGGGGTGGTATGTTCATGGGTGCTCATTTTACCATTCTTTTTTTTTTTTTTTTTGAGAGTCAAAGAGATACAGTGTGAGCAGGGGAGAGGCAGAGAGAGAGGGAGGTACAGAATCCGAAGACAGGCTCCAGGCTCTGAGCTACCTGTCAGCACAGAGCCCGATGCAGGGATCTAACTCACGAACTGCAAGACCATGACCTGAGCCAAAGTTGGATGATTAACCGACTGAGCCACCCAGGCGCCCCACCATTATGCTTCTTAAATGCCATGCTAGGTGTAGTCTTCAGGATACATGAATAACATTTTTTAAAAAGATACTTATCTCTATGATATGGGGTGATTTCCAGAATATATCTTCAAATGAAACCAGCAAATGTAAAAGGTACCTTGTGTACCAAAAAATGGGAGTATAAGAAAATACATGTGAATCTGGTCATTTGTACGGAGGGGGGGAGGGGGAGGGGTGGGGGAGGGGGAGGGAGATAAATCAGAAACTAAGGAGAATGGCTGCCTCAAATGTGGGTAGGAAGTGAAAGGAGCCTGTGATGGAAACAGGATGGAATGAAATAGGTTAGATGAGATCGGCAAGGGAAAGGGGGCCACGACAGGCTTATCTGAGTGTTCCTTTTTTGTTCTGACGCTCATAACCATAGTAATGTTTCACATATCCAGACATTATATACATCCAGACATTAAATCAACCAGCCAGAATGGATTGGGGTGAGGAACCAAAAAAGAATACAAACAGCAGCAAATGAGCCAAACTATACTACAATCAACATAACCACACTGAAGTGGTGGGAAAGAAAAGAACTAAATAACTTTGGAAAACAGTATTTTAACTAGATACTGTAGGCTAAAAAAACCTGTGCCCAAATGCCTCTTGAGGATACATGATTTATTAATTCATTTCATTCTTCTCTATTTGCCAATTAAAACCTATTAAGGCCATAAATTTTCCTCTGCAAAAACTACTAGCCACATTCCAGAGATGTTTTACATATATATATTTCATGATTTAATTACTATTTTATAATTTAGTGTAGTATATCAGTAAAATTACTTTTCATAAGGGTATGAATGACCAATTCTAGGGCTATTTTATGTGTATTCTAGGACTTCGCAAATAAGTGATTATAAATGTTTTTAAGTGTTTTATTTATTTCTGAGAGAGAGACACACACACACAGTGTGAGCAGAGGAGGGTCAGAGAAAGAGGGAGACACAGAATCTGAAACAGGCTCCAGGCTCTGAGCTAGCTGTCAGCACAGAGCCCGACGCGGGGCTCGAAACCACAAACTGTGAGATCATGACCTGAGCCGAAGTCGTCGGACGCTTAACTGACTGAGCCACCCAGGCACCCCTCAAATAAGTGATTATAAATCATCCCCAGATCATAGTCATCCCAACCGCCCGGGAGTAGGGCCAAGTTACCTTTTGGAACTGTCCAGAAGACAGAAGCCCAAAAGCCGGGCTGGTTCTGCTCCCGGGTGACTGAGAGGGCTCTGCTTTTTCTGAGCTCCCACTGAACCCTGATTCCGACCCTATGTTATGAGTCAGGAAGCTTACGGTCCATACTTGAAATGCAGATAGGTAAGAGCCCCTGTACGACTTCAACATGTCAAAACACTCGTGGTATCACCTCAAGCCGCTTCACTCCTGCAAATATTCCACCTCCTGGCTGCTCCGACATATCTTCCCAAAAGGTCAGTAGCATCTTCTCCGAACAAAATGCTAAATGCTCAGGGCTCCGATGGTAATTGAGGCTTCGCCTTCCACGGGATGGAACGTATTCGGCCACCAAGCCCAAAGTGGGAGTCGAGGACCGCAGGTCGCCGTCCTACCCCCTCCTGCGCGCGCCGGAGACTTAGCCCCACAGCACCCACAGCGACCCTCCGGGGCACCGCCCCCGCCGCCTGCAGCCCCACACTCACCTCCGCACCAGGAGGCTCCGCGGCGCGGCCGGAAGTGCGTCACCAGGCCACAGCCGGGCCTCTCGAGGAGCAGCGTAACGCCCCTTCCGTAGCGCTCCGGCCCCGCCCCTGAAGCTTGAGTCTCGGTGCCGGAGACTCCAGCGCCCAACGCGCTAGTCCCGCGGGTCCGAGCTTCGGGGCAGTTGGTCCTCGAGGTGGGCTGGGGAAGAGTAGGAGCCGGCGCTGCATTCACCCCGGGGCATGACGCCAGGGATCTGTATCTTTGTAAAGCTCCAGGTCCTACCGGATTTGGGAGTTTCAGACTGGCCTGTGGATGGATCACACGCTGTCAGACCTAAGGCAGCCTTTTGGTAACAATTCCTAGTGACTGCTTTATTCTCCTGTCACGAAACCACTTGCATTTAAAAAAAAAACTAATATTATGCTTTAATAGAGGAGATACAATACACATTTCAGTATGCAAATATCTGATCACGATTGCTATAGGAGACCTAAATGGAAGTGTCGGATATTTGCCTTTTCACATGGAATGTACCTGATCGCCACAGCCAGAATGCACCAAAATCTTACACTGCTGTTTCAAAAACTCACAACGTATGATCCAAAATGGTGAACACTTTTTGGTAAAGTTTAAGTGAAACAGTACAGTCTTTTGATTTTACAGTAGTTATACTCCTGGAGAATCAACGTATGTTAAAACGGTGTAGAAGTCGTTGTGTTTAGGGGCACCTGGTTGGTTCAGTCAGTTAAGCGTCTGACTGGCCCAGGTCAGGATCTTGTCGTCACTGGCAGTGCAGGGCCTGCTTGGGATTCTCTCTCCCTCTCTCCCTCTCTCCCTCTCTCCCTTTCCCTTTCCCTCTCTTTCCATCTGCCCCTCCACCACTTATGCATGAGCACACTCCTGTGCTCGCTCGCTCGCTCTCTCTCAAAAAAATTAACTTAAAAAAATTAGTTGTGTTTAGCTGAAAAGCAGTTTCTAGAATCAGGTCATTTATAAGCATTTTTACCTACATGAATGTCCTGAAAGTCTGTGAAAACTGTTTCAAATAGGCAGAACCCTTCTGGACCATCCTTAGGTTCTGATCCCACGATGCTACAGCACTGTAATGTGATTGGCAGCATGGCCCTACCCACCACTCCAGCCTCTCTTAGCACTCCCATTTTCCTCCTCTATCAACTTCAGGCACATGTGCTGAACATAGTGTTGTCTAAACCCAGAATACCCTTCCCACTCTCCAATCTTGACTGTTCCTTTAAGTCTCTGCTCAAATCCCATTTCCCTTGGAAAGCAAGCCCTTCCTAAGCACCCAGAATAAGGCAGGTCCCCTCAGTTACATGCCATCATAGCACTCTGTATTTCTCCGTACTTGGCACATGTGTGCTTTTTTAATGATAACAGTTTATTTAACTTATCTGCTCACTCCAGAAAGCAGGGTCTATATCTAGTTCACACCATTATCCTCAGGTAAGCACAATGCCTGGCATAAAGGAAGAATGCAACAAACATTTGGTGCTGACATCGTCCAAAGGCTCCAACCCCAAATCCAGAGTAGAACCCTTCTTCATTTCTCTGTCACTGGAGGTAAGATATATATATATATTATGCCTAGAATCATAACATTGACCAGGAGCCCTTCTCAGTTTTGCCTTGACCTTGATCATCACTGTTTCCTAAAATGAGCACTTACATAGCTCCTCTTGTTCAGATAGAAAAATGGTCCCAGGATTCAGAAGAGTGATAGCTGGGGATTACATGGTTCTTGGCATTAAGTTTTCTTTTGCTTGCTTGTTTTGTTGTTGTTGTTGTTTTCCTTTAAAAAATTTTTTTATGTTTTTTATTTATTTCTGAGAGAGAGACAGCATGAACAGGAAAGGGTCAGAGAGAGAGGGAGACACAGAATCTGAAGCAGGCTCCAGGCTCTGAGCTGTCAGCGCAAAGCCTGACACGGGGCTTGAACCCACGAACCGTGAGATCATGACCTGAGCCGAAGTTGGCCGCTTAACCGACTGAGCCACCCAGGCACCCCGTTGTTGTTTTCCTTTAGAAGACCTTTAGCTAGGACTGAGGGCTTGACTAAAGAAATAGGAAGGAATGAGGAGATCACAATGTCACAGAAATGCTGGGCCCAAATGTTGCATCATGAATCAGTCACTAATCTTACAGATAAGAAAATAAGGCCTCCTAAGTAACCTGAAGCTCTGACTCCTAAGTGTACAAGGACAGACACACACCAAGTTACAAAAGGCCTGCAGAAGCAGACACTATTTTTCTGTTAATCTCTATTGTTCCTTTATATAGTCACAAAATCTATAGCAAGCCAAAGACAGTCCTGAAACAATAACATACTTCCTGGTCCTCTTTAAATCAAAGTGTAACAACAGGACCAACTTCTGATAAATAGACTATAAGAAAAAGTGATGCCATGTCCTTAAAGAGAAGGAACATGCATTTCCTGGCCTAGTATCCATCAGCTGGGTGGAAAGCTGAGAAGGGGGTGAGCATCTTGAACCATGTGAATGAGGATGTGGCTCCTGAGGATCACATAGCTGCTGGGTGGTATCATAAAGCTGCTGTACCAGCCCCAGACTGCTTAACTTCAGTGATACATAAGCAAGAAATAAGTTTTCATCATGCTTAACAACACTGATTTGGGTTCTTCACATCAATATCCAAGGCCATAGCCTTAGTAACACCCCTAGGAATGAGGTAGGATGGAAAAATCATACACACATACTTAAAACATACATAAAAATTTAGATTGGTTGTCATATTTCGCTGCTCTGGAAGTCCCATCTCTGTTCTGGGGCTGCAGTCATGTTTCCCTCTGCTCAGCTCTAAGTATCCTCTGTCCCTACAATCCTAGAGCCTCCCTCAAACCTCTCCTCCTTGCCCACCAGAAGAAACTGACAAATCTTCTCATGTTAAAAAAAAAAATGTTTTTGGTGTTTCTAGTTTTAAGATGACATAGAAAAGTTTGTTCTACCTGCTTCTCTTGAAAATTGTGGGAAAACAACAAAGTCTGTTTGGGGTTCATTCCAAGAATTCAAGAATGTTTTAATATTATAAAAATTCCCTTTACTTATTATGGATTAACAAATCACTCAACCTACTAGGTGGAGAAATAGGGCAGGGAGAGGTCTTATTCACAAAAACAACCAAAAAACTTAAGAACAAACTTAATAATAAATGTTTAAGACATAGATGAATAAAAATTTAAATACTCAGGGACTAAACCAACAACAATAAAAACTTGCATATGGAAAGGCAGAGGTAATTTTTCAAAGAAAGGGCACTCATCTTGATTTGACCTGGAAGTCCAGTTTCAAACAATTTTGAAAAAAAAAAAAAGAAGAAGAAAGTGGGGGGAAATGTTCTGCCCAAATAAAACTATACTAGGATTTGTTTGGAGTCTTGTGAAAATGATTCTAAGGTTTATCTAAGGGAAACAATGTTACGGGGCGCCTGGGTGGCTTAGTCGGTTAAGCGTCCGACTTTCGCTTAGGTCATGATCTTGCGGTTCGTGGGTTCGAGCCCCGCGTCGGGCTCTGTGCTGACTGCCAGCTCAGAGCCTGGAGCCTGTTTCAGTCTGTGACTCCCTCTCTCTGACCCTCCCCTGCTCACGCTGTCTCTCTCTCTCTCTCTCCTAGAAATAAATAAAAACATTAAAAAAAAATTTTTTTTAAAAAAAAAGGGAAACAATGTTATATATTTTATATTTATATGTTATATATTTTATATATTACATATAATTTCACAAGGTATTATTAAAACTTAAAAATACAAAAGGACTGAAAGTTAAAGATATTACAAGTGTTAAGCGAAAGGAAAAATGGTATTAATCATATTAATATTGTAATGATTTTGAGACAAAAAAATTTTGAGACACTGTCTCTGCTCCCTTCTTTCTCTCAAATATAAATAAACATTAAAAAATAAAAGAGAAAGAAAAAAGGAACACAGACAAAATTAAAAATTAATGAACACTAACAAAACACGTACATTTGAATATTGAATATTGACCACAAAATGCTGATGAATGAATCTAAACAAATGGGGATAAATATCAGGTTCATAGATAGGAAGATTTAGCATAAGAAAGATGTGAGCTCTCCTCAAACTGATATACAGGTTTAATGCAATTCTTATCAAAATTCCAGCAGACTTTTTGAAGATATAGACAAGATTATTTTAAAATCTATATGGAAAGGCAAAGGATCTAGAATGAATAAGTCAGCTTGAAAAAAGGAGAGTAACATGGAAGGAACTGGCCTATCCAATTTCAAGTCTTATTATGTAGCTATAACAATCAAGACTGTGTGTTATTGGCAGAGGAATATACAATAGATAGATCAATGGAAAAGAATGAAGAACTCAGAAGTAGATCCATACAAATATGCTGAACTTATTACTATTATTATTTTACAAAAGTGCACAAGCAATTCAATAGAGGAAAGATGGCTTTTTCAAAAAGCAGTGGTGGAGCAACTGGGCATCCATAGGGAAAAAAATGAATCCCATCCTTAGCATCACAACTTATAAACTCAAAATGGATCACAGACATTAATGTAAAATGTAAAAATGTAAGTGTAAAATGTTTATAAATAAATGAAAGAAAATCTTTAGGGCCTGGGGCTAGGCAAAGAGTTCTTAGACCTAACACAAAATGTATTAGTCATAAGAGGAAAAACTGTAGACATCATCAAAATTTAAAAAATTTTTACGCAAAAGATCCTGTTAGGAGGATGAAAAGACAAGCTATAAAGTAGGAGGAAATATGTGCAAATCACATATCCAAGAAGTACTAGCACATACTTCATAATATGTGGGCAGAGGGGAGAGTGGGCATAATATATGGGCAGTGGGGGAGGGGCACAGAGAGAGGAGAAAGAGAATCCCAAGCAGGCTTTGCACTGTCAGCACACAGTCCTTTGCAGGACTAGAACCCACAAAGCCATAAGATCATCACCTGAGCTGAAACCAAGAGTCAGTTGCTTAACTGCCTGAGCCACCCAGGTGCCCACAGTTTGTCAGTTTCTTAGGAAACTAAACATGCATTTATTATATGATCCAGAAACTGTCCTTCTGGGCATTTATTCAAGAAAACTGAAAACGTAGGGCACTCGGGTGGCTTAGTCAGATAAGCGTCCAGCTCTTGGTTTCGACTCAGGTCATGATCTCGTGGTTTCATGGGTTTGAGCCCCACATATGGCTCTGTGCTAGCAGTGCAGAGGCTGCTTGGGATTCTCTCTCTCTTTCTATCTGCACCTTTCCTGCTCATGCTCTGTCTCACTCAGAAAACAAAAACAAAAATGAAAACTGAAAACTTAGTTTCACACAAAAACCTGTACACAAATGTCTATAGCAACTCTATTCATAATAGCCGAAAACTAGAAGAGGCTCAGCTGTCATTCAGTAGGTGAGTGGTTAAAGAAAATGTGGAGTATCTATACTATGGAATATATTCATCAATAAAAAAGAACAGATTATTGATACATGCAGCAAAAATCTCAATGAATCTCCAGAGAATTACTCTGAGTAAAAAGGCCAATCTCAAAATGTTATATAATGTCTGATAACATTTACATAACATTCTTAAAACAATTTTTAAAAATGAAATATGTAAGTTAGTGGCTTTCAGGAATGAGGGAGAGGGTTGTCGTGGCTCTAGAATATGGAAGTTGTGCAGTATGTTGAGTTTTACCCATGTCAGTATCCTGATTGTTGTGTTATCTTTGGAGGAAACGGTAAAAGATACATGGGATCTCTCAGTATTATTTCTTACAACTGCATGTCAATCTATAATCATCTCAAAATTAAAAGTTTAATTAAACAATAAATGAACAGATAATTCATGAGCTGTGGGACAATTTCAAGCACGTTTAAAAGGTTAAGAGAGGAGAAATGGAAGTACATTTTTATAAGGTTTTTATGCTATACATGAAGTGATATAATGCTGCTTAAAGGCAGAGTGTGATAAGTTTAAGATATGGAGTCTAAATCCTAAAGGAACCCTAAAACTGTTACAGCTAAACAGCCAGAAAAGCAGATAAAATGAAATCATAAAAACTGTATTGATCCAAAAAAAGGCAGGAGGGGGTGGTGAGGAAGAACTATAGGACAAATAGAAAACAAATACAAGATGATAGACTTAAACCTAATATTAATTAATAAGTATATTAAATACAAGTGATTAAATATTCCAATTAAAAAAACAAGAGATCACACATGATGATGGTGGTGATGACAAAGCAGAGACTACATCTATAGCCAAACCAAGTACTTCTGGTTCCTTTAGGTAGTTTTCCTTGAATTACCTCATTTGGCTATATTTCAAACCGCATTGGATAAACAGCAAACTGCTTAAACCCCAATGTCCTTTATATATTCAGGTTATGTGAAAATGCAATATAGATGGTGGGCAGGAAATGAAAAAGAAACAAATAGGTAAGTTTGTTATGTGTAATCAAGTGCACTAACTTAACACTGTATAGTCAGTAAGTTCAAAACACTTACCAGCCAGCTTTTGAGGCAGTGTGACTTAGTAGGAATCATATTGAGGAGTTCTGGCTCCTTCACTGACTAGCTATGAAACACCAGGCAATCACTTCATTTTTCTGAAACTCCACTCATCTGAAAAATGGGGTAATAGCACATAGTTGTTGTAAATAATATATGCTGTTTTACTTAAAGTACATACAATACAGGCAATGCTCAATGTTAATTTCCTTCCTCTTCCACTTTATTTGTAGATTTGAAGTAACAGCCAACCAGGGGTGCCTGGGTGGCTCTGTCAGTTGAGTGTCAGACTCCATCTTGGCTCAAGTCATGATCTCACGGTTCGTGAGATTGAGACTCATATTGTGCTCTATGAGAACACTGTGGAGCCTGCTTAGGATTCTCTCTCTCTCACTCTCTCTCTCTCTCTCTCTCTCTCTCTTCCCCCTCCCTTGATTGTGCTCTTTTTCTCTCTCTCAAAATAAATAAACTTTAAAAAAATGAATAATAGCCAAACAAAGATACCAGGTCCCACTTTCTGGACCTGTAAATGTTACTTCAAATGGCAGTTTTTGCCATCAAAAAGAATGAAATCTTGCCATTTGCAACAACATGGATGGAGCTAGAGTGTATTATAAACAAAATAAGCCAGTAAGAGACAAATACCATATAATTTCGCTCGTTACGTGGAATTTAAGAAGCAAAACATAAACACTGGGGAAATGGGGGAAAAAAGGAGAGAGGGAAGCAAACCATAAGAGACTCTTAACTATATAGAACAAATTGAGGGTTACTGGAGGAAAGGTGGGGGGAGGGGCTAAATAGGTGACGTGTTTTAAGGAGGGCACTTGTCTGATAAGCATTGGGTGTTTAAGGGATGAATCACTGAAATCTATTGCTGAAACCAACATTACACTATATGTTAACTAGAATTTAAAATGAAAACTTAAAAATAAATAAATTTAAGGGGAACCTGGGTGGCTCAGTTGGTTAAGGGTCCAACTTCGACTCAGGTCATGATCTTGGGGTCCATGAGTTTGAGCCTGGTGTTGGGCTCTCTGCTGACAGCTCAGAGCCTGCTTCAAATTCTGTGTCTCTCCCTCTCTCTGCACCTCCCCTGCTCATGCTCTGTCTCCCTCTCTCTCAAAAATAAACAAACATTATGGGGCACCTGGGTGGCTCATTCAGCTAAGCATCCAACTTTGGCTCAGGTCATGATCTCACAGTTCGTGGTTTCAAGCCCTGTATCTGGCTCTGTGCTGACAGCTCAGACCCTGGAGCCTGCTTCAGATTCTGTCCCCTTTCTCTCTGCTCCTCCCCCGCTCAAACTCTGTCCTTGTCTCTCTCTCAAAAATAAACATTAATTAAAAAAAAAAAACATTAAAAATGTTTTAAATAATGTAAATATTAGAAACAAAAATACACTTTAAAAATATAAAATACAAGGGTGCCTGGGTGGCTCAGTCAGCTAAGCATCCAACTTCGGCTCAGGTCATGATCTCAGTTTGTGAGTTTGGGCCCCATGTCAAGCTCTGTGCTGACAGCTCAGAGCCTGGAGCCTGCTTCAGATTCTGTTTCCCTCTCTCTCTACCTCTCCCCTGCTCATGCTCTGTCTCTTTCTCTCTCTCAGAAGTAAATAAACATTAAAACGATAAAATACAAAGCTGAGTATTGTACTTTTTTAAAAGGCATTTTTGCTGGTGTCATTTGGATTACCTGGGTGGGTCCTAAATGCCACAAGAAAGAAGCCAATGGAGATTAGACACACAGAAGTGATGTGAAGACAGAAGCACAGATTGGAGTGCTGTGGCCACAAGATAAGAATGCTAGCAGCCACCAGAAGCTGGAAGAGACAAGGCATGGACTCCTCCCAGAGCCTCCCCAGGGAGTATAGCCTTTCCAACATGGTGACTTCAACCCAAGAAAACAGATTTCAGACTTCTGGCCTCCAGAACTTACAGAATAAGTTTCTCTTGTTTTATGTCACTAAATTCGTGGTACTTTGTCACAGAACCATAGGAAACTAATACACTAACCATAACTAATTCAAAGGTGGTTACTCAGTTGGAAGAGGCTTCCTGATAATGGCACTAGGTTCAGGGACCATGGATGCAAACTACTTGATAATTAAGTCCACAAATGTTTAATTTAAATTTAATTTTTAATTTAAATTAAATTTAAAAATTTAATTTAAATGATTAAACATCACTAAGGCTATCACCAAATCTCAAAGCTGAAACACCTCAGAGGAGCAACCTCTTTGGTTCAAGTACACAACAGAAAATACCCAGTTTCTAATAGTGTTTCAGAGGGTGAAGGGACCTAAGAGCCAAGTCCTCTGCCTCCCGAGGATGCCATAGTAAGACTGTGTTTCAATCTATGCCTTCCCTCACTGTGTGAAGTCAGGCACAGCCTCCCGATCTTGACTTGTTCCTGTTACTCTCCTCCATCTCTAAGGAGTCTAGTCTATCACTCTCCTCAAACAAAGCCCACACGTCTGTTACTGACCTTAACTTGGGTTTCTACAGGGCAATACTGGGATGGCCAGGACACGGGTGCACTCTGAAACCAGACTGCCCGTGTCTGAAGCCCTACTCTGCCACCTCTGGGTCCTTGGGTGGCCTAATCAAGCTTTTCCTCAACTGCAACATGGAGCTAATTACAACACCCACTTTAGAGAATCGTTGAAGTGTGTGCAGTGATCAGGAAAGTGCCGGGCACAGGGCGAGTGCTAACGGTATTACTGCTGTGACATCATTTACTTAAAGGCAGCTGTGGCTGACATGGCAGCATGTGAAGCCAAGTCCCAGAGCCTGTTTATTCTCAAGTTTTATTTGGAGTGACTTTCAGATTATCTGTCCTCAAAATGATCCCCCTAGAAATAACGGAAATGCCTACCAACAGTAGGCAATAATTGTGGTATGTTCAAGTAAAAGAAAACCATGCAGCAAGGAGAATGAATCTATACTGATGACTCCATTCATGTAAAAATTTGTGATGGCAGAAATCAGAACAGAGCTGACTGTGATAAGAAATGACTAGAATGGGACACAAGGAGACATCAGGTCCTGGTACGTATTTTCCTGATTATAAGGCTATGTTCTTTATAACATTTTAAGTTATACAACTATGATTTGTGCATTTTCCTGTAGGTATATTATACTTCAATTTTTAAGTTAAATGATCCCCCAGCCTATTACTCATTGGTCAGTCCAAGCACATGATACAACTGCTCATTAAACTGCTGACAAATAAGAAAGAGATGGTAAAGCCACCAGGTGCTAGATTCCTGGGAGCAGATAGTCTGGAATGTGGCAGGGTGACTGCCACAATGTTTGGCAGCAAAAGGGCATGAGACAAAAGAGGGTGCAGACTACATTGATCATCTAAAGGGCCAGCTCTTTGTTTTCCTACTGAGACACCTCAGCACTCTGTGTGAGAGAACCAGAGCTTTTCCTTGGCACACTAACCAGATCAAAGGGCAGAGTGAGCATGCTATTCTAGACAAACCAGTAAATGTCACACTGTAAAAGCTACAATAGCCTGGCATTTACCAGTTTCATCCCTGGAAAAGCATCCATTCCAAATAAAAACTGAGTAAACAAAATGAAAGCTTTAAGAGTGGAAGCTTTTGGCTTCATAGTTAAGATTTATCTTGAGAATGGATTCACTGATGCAGACATAATTTTGTAGTAACACTGAAACTTGTCACAGAGCTTAAATAGCTAAAAAAAGTTTTTAAAGGGCGCCTGGGTGGCTCAGTCAGTTAAGCATCTGACTTCGGCTCAGGTCATGATCTCACGGTTCATGTGTTCGAGCCTCGCATCGGGCTCTGTGCTGACAGCTAGCTCAGAGCCTGGAGCCTGTTTCAGATTCTGTATCTCCCTCTCTCTCTGACCCTCCCCTGCTCATGCTTCTCTCTCTCAGAAATAAATAAAACATTTTTTAAAAAGTTTTAAAGTTTTTATTTATTTTGAGAAAACGAGTAAGTGAGAGACAGAGAAAGAGGGAGAGAGAGAATCCCAAGCAGGCTCCATGCCGTCAGTGCAGAACCTGACCTGGGACTCGATCTCACGAACTGTGAGATCATGACCTGAGCTGATATCAAGAGTCAGACACTCAACCAACTGAGCCACTCAGGTGCCCCTCAAATAGAGAACTTCTATATACTGGTGTCCTGATGCAGCCCATGATCTTGAATTACAACAGGTTTTCCATTCTTGTAACGATCACACTGAATGCTGAAACACAAAACACTTCTCCATCAGATTTGTTATCCCTAAAGATTTTTGTTACACTGGTAAGGACCTCTTGCAAGGAAAGAAAACCTACCCTAAACTTGCTTGAGCAAAAACAAAAAAACACAACAGAACAAAAACAAAGCTAAATGTATTGGTTACTGGAATTAAAAAACCCCAGATGTATTTCTGCCTTCAGATATGACTTAAGCAGTTATTCAAACAGAAGATTCCAGGGTGATTGCTCTTCAACTCTGATTTCTCTTTGGCTGTGTTGACTTCATTCTGTCACAAGAATCTAAGAATTCCTCTCAACTTTACTACTAAGGAAAAAAAGAAAAGCATTTCTTCCTATTAATTCATACCAAGTCCTGGGACTCCAATTGGACCATCGTGGGTAAACTACTGACATCTGAACCAATAACTGTGGCTGAGGAGAAGGAATCTGTGGCTGAGCCAGGCCTGCGTCACACATCCTACTAGAGTGGAAGATGAAATCCAAAAGGAAATTTAGTGTACTATTACCAGTAAAAGGGGGTAAAAAATTCTGGGAGGCCAAAATGACAAATGTCCAGGACAGGTTTCTCTCCAGGGTAGTCATGATGACCTAGCTTGGAAGAAGTCCTTAAGGTTTTTTCATACTTGACACACTCATAGGGTTTCTGCACAGTGTGGATTCTTTGGTGCTGAAGAAGATTTCTTTTGCTAGTAAAGACTTTTCCACACTCAGCACATAAAGAGGAAGACTCCTGAATATGGATCCTTAGATGCCTTTTTAATTGTTCCTGAGCACTAAAGGCTTTTCCACAATCTACACAGTCAAACGGTTTCTCTACACTGTGGACTTTCTGGTGCCGAGTTAGTTTCGTATGAAAATTGAAGGCTTGCCCACATATTTTACAAGAATAAGGCTTTTCCCCTGTGTGAATACGTTGATGTTGGCTAAGATGAGAAGTCCTTCCAAAGCTTTTGCCACATTCATTACATTCATATGGTTTCTCTCCAGTGTGGATTTTCTGATGTCGAAGCAGTGGTGAATTACCAACAAAAGCTTTTCCACACTCATTACACTCATAAGGTTTCTCTCCAGTATGGATTCTCTGATGTATAACAAACTCAGAACTACTGGTAAAACTATTTCCACACTCTCCACAGAGATAGGGTCTGTCCCCACTGTGGATTCTCTGATGCCTGATCAGATTTGCATTATCATTAAAGGCTCTCCCACACTCTTCACACTGATAGGGTTTCTCTCCAGTGTGGATTCTCTGGTGCCGAATTAATGAAGAATTGCCATTAAAGGCTTTTCCACACTCATTACACTCAAAGGGTTTCTCCCCGGTGTGAATTCTCTGGTGTCTAACAAAGTAAGAAAAATAACTGAAGCATTTCCCACACTCCTCACATATGAAGGGTTTCCTTGCACAGTGGATTCTTGGAACCTTTCCTTTAATATTTTTCACTGTGGGGATTTCCTGTTGCTTCTCCAGTTCACTGGTTTCTAGAAACGTGGTTCCCTGAAGAATACTCTTCTGCAAACCATGTGACAACATGACATCTCTTTCTTCAGAAATCCCCTGTGGTGATGTGGACTCACTGTCATTGTTGGTCTCAGTATCTAACACAACAAACAGAAAACACAAATGCCACCTGAGAATTATGCTAGAAACAAAATAGCATCAAAAATTATAGGGCCTTTAGAGATTACTATTCCAAACCCCACAATGGACTGTTAGCAAGAACAGGCTACAAAAATGCAAGTGTCAAATATCACACAGAGAACAGTCGAGAGAAACAGGATATCAGTATACACAACACACATCAGATTGCTTCCTAAGCTTTCCACATTCCATTCTTTTTTAAATGTTCTCTATCTTCTGACCTTATCATATTTAAAGGCCTACAAAAATACCAAAGGCACAGGCCCCAAGAGCAAATGGTGACCTTGGGGGCTGGCAAGACTGAGTCAGAAAGTACAAGAGTACAGAGTCAGGATACAAAGATGATGAATGAACTGTTCTTTTAAAAAATTCATACTCTGCAAATGTCCCAAAAGACTGGAGACATTAAGCATAATAGGCTGTGGCAAGACAAAGAAAAAAAATCACACTCAGAGGTTCTTAACTGCAAGACATCATCCCTAGAGGTCCACAAATGTCAATGAATACCCTAAAACTGCAGGTAATTCCTGTCTTGTCATCAGACTCTCACAAAAGTCTGAATCTCAAACATGTAGAGAAACATGTAGAGACTTTATCTGGAAAGGGAAGAATACAGTTTACTTAGATACATCAAGACTGCAGAGTAGTCCTTCTCATATTAGCAAAAGGAAGACAAACAGCCACCTATAAAATGGCATTTGTGTTCCAAAAGACTGGATGCCATTTTACCTAATTTTAAACCAATCTATTTTATACAAAATGTTAGACTAATTTTAACATTAATCTGGGTTTTCTGGAACTCATCTGCTCATTAATCAAGTTCATCCTTTGAGTATGAGTTAAATGAGTAAAAGCCCTTAGGAGAAAAGCAGTGGGAGAGGAGACATGGCTGACTGAAGCAAAGGGGAAAACAAGTAGTCTGGAAAAGAGTGATCACGACAACGGAGACCTGGTGTTCTGCTCTCACACCCCGCCTCCTTCTTGCTACCAGGGTGTTCATTTATAAAATCAGGACTGAGCAATCAATGACCAAAACACTCTATTTTCCTGCTACCCTAAACGCTACAATTCATCTGGATCAGAATTCCCACAGCAGTTCTTCCAAGCAACCACCTTCCTAGGCTTCTAGCCATCACCCCCACCTTCCTGCTGAAAGAACACAACTGCCCAGATACAGCAGCCTCAATATCTTTCCCTTCCATTTCCACACCCACTGGTCCCAAGCTATCCACTGCCCTCTCAAGTCTCACACTTCCCAGTCACTCTGATGCCATCTCCTCCCCTTCCCCTGCTGCACTACTCTACCAGCTATATCATCCATCCTTTTCATCGCCAACCTCCTTCTGCAGATACTTAATTCCACTGGAGCTTAACAATCTTCCCTTCACATCCAACTTTTTCTTATAGTAGTGTTTATCAAACTGCCTACTCATTAGTTGAGAAATTGACATCGTGTAACTATCAAACAATTTTTAAATGAAATACACTAGTCTAACATAGAACAGTATTCACATACATTGCAATGCCAAGGTCAATATTGTTTCTTGATACTTCAGTCTGAGAGTACATAATGAGGGTTTTGATCCAAAATGTAAAACCTACTGAGGCTCATAATAAAAAAAAGTTTGAAAAACATTTGATACATTTATATTTCATTTCTAAACTTACCAAAATAAACTTATCTAAAGTGCTGCCGCAATTTTGTCATCTCCTTCTCCCTCTGTGCAAAATACCTATCCTGAAACTCCTGCCCCTGGCCTCAGTTCCACGTCCCCTCATAGGGACCCTCCTCTGCCTATCTATTTCTCTTCCTTCTCTCAAAATTAAATACGACCTTAACATTTAAGATTCATCTCTTTGTTCTCTCTGGGTGTCATTTCGATTAAAACTCTGGTAGAGTACACTTACATTCATACCTGTAGACCCGACATTTATCTCAGACTCTGCACATGCCTTCTCCATGGCCTGCTCTGGCCATCCACTTATACATATTCTAAAGAACCTCAGACTCTATGCTCACATCTGAATTCACATGAATTAAAAAGCTCCTTTTATATCATGACTTCCCAGTGTTACCTGACTCAGCTCTCCTCTTTGATAGCCAAGTTTTGATGAGATCTGTCAATTTTACCTCCACACATGCTCTTTCCTATTTTTTTTTTTTAATTTTTTAAGTAGGTTTCATGCCCAGCACAGAGCCCAACACTGGGCTCAAACTCAAGACCCTGAGACCAAGACCTGAGCTGAGATCAAGAGTTGGATGCTTAACCCACTGAGCCACACAGGTACTCTTCCTCTTCCATTTTTGCACTGCCACTATCCCCCATCCAATTCACTCACTCAAAAGTTAACTCTTGACATATATTTTAACAAGATTTTATTCCTTCAATTTCTTTCAGGCCAATCCAAAGCACATACTATGTTAATATTTTTCAAACACAACCAAATATGGGCATTTCACTCAGGGCAAAGTGACTGTGGCATGGGTCACTGGTCCTGCTGCATGTTTGGCTTTACCTGCTCTGTCATTTCCTATTCCCATGCCCTAAATTCTTTAGGACAGAGCCCTCAGGTCCACCACAAACTCTGCAATCTAGATTTTTCACACAAAGCTGGGTGGTTAAGACACCGCACTATATTCATCTACATCGCTGGCTGAGTAAAGGGGGTCAGGGTATACTGTAGACTCTGCCAGCCCCAGATTCTAGGAAGTCTCGCTTAGGTTTGAGGCCTAAACCTCAGGCTCTTCCACTGGTTACTAGGAGAGACAAATACTGTACTTATAGGTGCTCCAGAAATATCCGTTTTAAAATATGCTCCCCACTGGGGCACTTGGGTGGTTCAGTCCATTAAGCAAGCGTCCAACTTCGGCTCTGATCATGATCTTGCATTTGTGAGTATGAGTGACCCATCAGGCTCTGTGCTGACAGCTCAGAGGCTGGAGCCTGCTTCAGATTCTTTGTCTGTCTCTCACTCTCTCTCTCTCAAAAATAAACATTAAAAAAATAATAGAATAAAATTAAATATGCTCCTCAGGTGATTGTCCTGCACCTTAAACTGCAAAAGTTTCACGATGATTATTTGGATCCTCTATTCCTTTTCTCAGGCCAGGTAATCTACCTTCTTTTTTCTCCCACCTGGGATCCACTGTAAAAAGTCAAATTTGGAACACACAGCCTGCCACTGAAGAAGCTTGCCTGAGCTTCTACACGGGAATTCCTCCAAGTTCTCCTTCTGCTGTGTTCCCATAGCCCACTACTATATACCAACACCAGCACTTAACACATTTTCCCCCCAGCTCTTTACATTTGTCTCCATAGCATGTACCATCCAAAACTTCTTAAACAAAGCTTTCAGCAAGTCCTGAAAACTGCCCCTGAACAAATCTACTCTGTCCAAAGAAGGACTACTATAATAGGAAATGCTAAACGTCAGAAAAGAGTAATGGACTCAAAAATTGCATGAAATGATTAAGAGGAATTCGTTATCTTGATAAGAGTTAAAATTAAAGGGAAAGGCTTCATATATTACCTATTAGGAGAAATCATCTGTTTTATTTAAATCCTTCCCAGCATGGTTCATTATAAAATACACTGCTCTCTCAAGCTCTATAGATGCCTGTTCTAAACCTGTCTCACTTACCTTTACAGATGTCTTTGGTCCTTTCTGTAGACAGGTTATCCTGCGCCTCTAGGCCCCAAGGCAAATTCCCTGCCTCCAGAAGCGAGATCATGGCAGGTCTGGAAACAGGGTATCCTGAAAAGAAGAGAAAGTAGTACCTTTCAGCCATGTGTCTGCTGTGTCAACAGAAGGAAAACCCTAAGAGTCTCCATAAGAGTAAGATCCATAGAAGAGGGTTCAGGATTGGGGAAAACCAAGATTCTGATCAAGAAGAAACAGCATTTGTGACCCCTTCTACTAAAGAGTAGGTAATGTAGTGACATCCTACAAGACATATGCAAACACAGGGAAGGGGTCACACCCTTCCCTAGACAAGCTAAGAATTTAACTCTGGCAATGGAAACTCTGTATTCCTTAGTGCACAGAGCCGCTTGGAGGATGGGATGTACCCGTACCAGGGGACAGTAATTCCATACATTGGGACCAAACTAACTCAAGATCTCTCCCTACCTGCCAACCTTTGAAGTGGGTCATTCAGTCTCAGCCCTAGAGGCACATAGTGGAGGATACCAGAGATAACCACTCCCTCCCCATACTGCACATCCAGCCTATTAGAAGAAAACAAGGAAGGAAACAGGAAACCATAGATCTGAGTCCCAGGAGGAAAGCAGCCTTACCCAGGGATGTCAAGTTCCCATAATTCTCCAGCATTACACTTCTGTACAGGGCCTTCTGTCCAGGAGAAAGACCAGCCCATTCTGTCTGGGTGAAGTAGATAGCCACGTCCTCAAATGTCACCAGCTCCTAAAACAAGAAGTTCTTGCTGCCCCAGAGCCAATTCTCTGACTCAGGGCCAGAGTGCATGTCACAGGGTACAGGATGAGGGATGGGTGCTATTAGGGATGGCTAATGAGAAAAAGTCAAAGAACTGGATGTTAGACCATTAAATGACTTTCTACAACCAAAAATCTGAAACTTCTCTAACAGAAGAGCTTCCATTAGGACACAAAATGTATTATTATAAAACATGGTAACATTTCAAAAACCTTAGAAAGCCTCCCATCAATTGAACTTCCTAAAGCAGTTTCTTTGGTTGGTAACTACTTTTAATCTCTTACTGTCACACCTACAAATGGGTATTAGCTTCAATCAATCTAGATACCCATTCACAGGTGGCATGTCAACACCTGTTTCCTCCTTCACTGCCTCAGTTCCCAGCTAATCCATCTGTTCCCAGATATGCTCATTCTGCCCCATACCCCAAGCCTATATTAACAAAAACAGTTTCATGGTTTGCTCTGATGAGCCAGTCTCATCTAAGTCCCATCTGTGCTTGAACTATCCTGCCTGTGCTCAAGAACGTCCAGCAGAGAAAGCTTAAATGCTGCCTGGAGAAGTTTATTCTGACAGACTTCCTGGGAGAATACGCTTCTAGAATCAAATTGCTGCTGGACAGCCTTTTAGCTGCTTTTCTTTATACCTCCAAGACAATCTATAATAGCTTCTACCAAACAAGCCTCGTGATTTTTCAACAGCCCCAGTCTCTTCTCTGATGGCCCTGAGGCTCTACCTTCCTAGAAAGTTCTAGCATCTGGTTTAGATTCTCTCTATACTCCATAAACTTTGGTATCAAACTGGTTACCTAAACATGCAAAGAATATCCTCCCACCTTCTTGTGCCTCAACGGATTCTACAGATCCCCACCTTCCACTACTTCCAGCACTGCCTCAGACTCCCTGGTGACCTAACATGTCTGACCCACCAACTACACCAAATTTATCTTCCAATCAAAACTGACTCCTTTTCTAAATCATATAAACTAACTGGCACAGTGAGCAACAATTTTGTTCCCCTACCTCAGTTAATAGTACCAATTTCAGCCCAGACTCCTACACTAGAAACTTGAGATGTCACCCTAGACTTACTTGCCCCAACCACTGCTCATTTCTAGCATGCAGTTGGTAATCAGATCCTACCAGTTTCACTGCATAAGTATTTCTACAATCTGACTCTTCTTCACCATCACACAATCAGTACACTACTTCAATGGCTGAGGACACTTAAACAGCTCCAATTCCAGGCTGTCCTGCACTGAATCCATCCTCTGCCAGCACATACAATCATCAATTTAAAATGATAACCTGTGGGGCAGCTGGGTGGCTCAGCTGGTTAAGCATTTGACTTTGGCTAAGGTCATGATCTCACAGTTCGTGAGTTTGAGCCCCACATCAGGCTCTGCTCAGACAGTGCAGAGACTGGGATTTTGCTCTCTTTCCTCCCCAGCTTGTGCTCTCTCTCTCTCTCAAAAACAAATAAACTTTAAAAAATTATTTTTAAATGATAATCTGACCCAGTCAACTCAATGACTTAGTGAGTCACCACTAACTTTAACAGTGGTTCTCAAAGCATGGTCCCCAGAGCAGCAGCAGCATCAACTGAGAACTTTTTGGAAAGCAAACCGACAGGGCCCACTTGAGAGCAATTTCTGCTTCAATTAGGCCTCCAGGTGATTCTGGAGCACTTTAAAATTTCAGAACCCTGGACTAGAGGATAAAATCCAAGTTCAGGAAACTGAACTGCATCAGGTGACAAGCACACAGTGAGAGGGAGGCACAAGACTATTCACAGAGAAACTAACTAGAATGTTCTGCCAACAAAATCCCAGAGAAGGAATGACAAATCCTGAATGATGGAAATACAAAATAAGGGACAAGTGGAAGAAACAGCAGGCAGGAGGAGCTGGACTTGGTGCCTCTCTAGAAGTGGTATCAAGGGAGAAAAAGGTCAACAACTGCTCAGCAATCTGGAAACTGAGTGGTCAGGACTGTGATATGGTACTACCAGTACTTACAGAAGATCGGAAGAGGGTGGATGCTATAGGGAAGATACTGTATCAATTAAAGTCAGGAAAGAGACCTGCCAGATGTCAGAAGTCCAAGATTGGGACGTGGGATATTGTTCATGGATGTTAAGTCATTGGATAAGACCCAGGATGAGGAAATTGTAAAGCAACACATAGCAAGCACCAGTCCAAAAGTGAACTACAACTCAAGAAATCAATTTCCTGTTCCCACAAATTTAAGGTACTTAATGTTCACTGTACAGATGAAGTCCATTAAGACACAAAGAGTTTAAGAGATTGACTCAAAACCACTGAGGCCTGATGGGATCCCTAAATTCAGGTGATCTTCCCTAAAGCAGATTTTACCTAGTGCAGATTTTCCATATCATAGTCTGCTGCCTCATCTTAAGTCAGCGGCACTGACCTTAAGGAGGCTATATTTTCCCTGATTATGAAGCCCAAACTTCTTTCTTTAGAAGGACAAATGATATAGACCCATTTTCTTATCTTCCTCCTACCGGCCCTCTTCTCCCACCTCCCAAGAGTCTTGCAACTTTACTGATCTTAATCACTCCCACCAACAGTGGATATTACTACCACTAGCCCAAGTCCCTCATTCTCACAGATCCCTCCTTGGGGGCCCCTAATGAACCTGGGGCCCTCCAGTTTAGCAGAGATCCTTGTAGTACAGGAGGCTGTACTTCTGATTCCCTGGAACTTTCTCCAGCCAATGCTTGTAGGGTTTCTGGCTGCTCAGCCCCTCACCATCAACTTTCTCCCCAACATTCAGTCCTACTAGAGAGAATCAAGAGGTGCCTTCCTGCTGATTTGGGGCTAACAGTCTTGCCAGAATTATCCCTCTCATAACCCATTCCTTCAAATTAGATCTCTCAAAGGCTGAACTGAGGGAGTCACAGCTCACCTGGTGCCAGGCGTTCAGGAGCATGGCAGCCATCACCTGGGGTCCCTCTCAGTGAAGGGCAGAGGCTGAGGAAAGAAGCAAAGAGAACCATGAGTGAGCCTGGCCCAGTCAAAGGCTCTCCTTTTAACCAACAAACCTGCTGCCAGTAACAATAGCAGCTATCATTTCCTGAATGCCCACTGGGTAAGTGACATATATTTCTTCTTTCAATCCATACTATATAATGAAGTTTGAATGCTGAGGAAACAGATTTTGAAAAAGTAACTTGCCCTCCGGCACCAGAGCCCATACCATCAAGCAATGCTGCCTGTCCTGGGTAAGATATTAGTACACTGGGAATAGAAGTACACACAAACAAAAAACAAAAAATCCCAAACAAACAAAAAACTAAAGTAAAACCTAACAACAGGAAAAGGAAACCAAGACCTTTATTTTTAAAAATAAACATCTACTGAAGAACACAAAAAAAGTTTAAAAAAAATAGAAATAAGTGATGGGATATAAAATACCTATCTCTTCATCCAGTCTCCACTATAATCCTCTGAATTTTCTTTTTCCCAAATGAGAAAACAAGGCTAAGAGAATAATTTTCTCTACCAAGGTCACAAGGTGGTGGATGAATGAATTTGAATTCCAAACCAGATGTCAGAATTCCAATGGCCATGTTTTCAGTAACTACATTATATCACTTCCAATCATAATCCCAACAGGATTTCTTTTAAAACCTGATAAAGTGATTCTAAAGTTAATAAGGAAGGATAGTGTCGCCAAGAAAATTCAGAAAAAGAATCAAAGTGGAAGTTTTCTTTTCCTTGGACCTCGGGGCAGGCATCTTTGTGTTCATCACTCCATTCTAGCACCCAGTGATGACCAAAAATGATTAGCAAAGGACCCTGAAAGGCCACCTCTACATGCCAAAATGTCTGGGTTATTAATTATATCATCCCCTACAGACAGTGTATTCTTGCTACGCAGTCGTATTCTTGCTAAGCAGTCATATTCTGCCCCAAAGCCAGCACCTTCCCTAACTTCATTGCATGCTGTTACTTTGCGCTAGCCTATTATGCCACCCTTCTCCTTGGTTTACCCTCCTGGCCTTCTTTCCGTTCCCTCTATGATGCTAACTCAGGATCTTTATACCTGCTGTTGTCTCTGTATGGACTACTCTGCTCCAACCTTAGGATCTTGTTAACGGATACTCTCCAGCAGCCTGACCCTCTTTCACCCAGGTAATGCCAGGTCATCCTTCAGATCATCTACAAACCAGGTCAGCTCCCCATGTTAAGCACTCCACTCATACTTTGTTCACCTCCCTGTATACTACATCTTCCAGTTTGAGATTATACACCTGCATTGCTTTGTGCTTTCTTCACCCATCATTTATGGTATACTTCATTCATTACAGGCCAAGTGTGAGATACTGCGGAGAGGAAAATAAGGTGTAACCCTTTTTGTCACGGAGCTCAGTCTAAAGGAAAGGCAAATATTAATCAAAGATTCTAATAATTAAGATTACAATTGCGATTACTGCCTGGGGGAAACTACTGTAGACGGGAACATTTAGGGATAGCAATGAATTTGGTTAAAAAGGCATGTTCTGGAGATGAAAAGCCAGGAAGGCCGTAGCAGAGCCAAGGAGAGTGTGCTGTAAAACGAGGGGGTAGAAGTTGCAATAAGAGAACGCCATGCACACGTTGAGGAGTTAGTCTTGGACTGAAAAGCAACAGGCCGCAGCTACTGGGTTACAAACAGGTAAGAGTGAAATGGTGAGATTTTATGACTACGTGACTTTCCCACTAAACTGAAAGCTCCCTGAAGGCGGAGCCCACGCTGGTCGCCTTTACAGCTGCACCCCGGGGACCCCGAGCAGCAGCTGGCGTGTAGCCGCCAAGTTGGTAGTGGCTGGCCCAAAGAGCAGAGCTCTGCAGCTGCGTCGGGCGCACGGGGAGTCTTCTCCATCCACATCCGCCAGGGCGAGCGACAGCACTCGAGCTCCCTCCGCCGCTCTCCTCCACGGCTTCAGGGACCAAGGCGGCAGGTTCCTCCAGTGGTGAGGGGCGCGCCGCTAGTAGAGACGACCCGGCGACCGAACCCCTCCCACCCCCACTCACCTCAAAAAAGAGGCCCTGTGCGGCGTGACCGGAAGCGCGTCACTCCGAGGGCCGCGGCGCCCACGCCTCACGTGCTTCCTCTCTAGGAAACCACAGCCCGCCGCTCAGTGGTTCTCTGGCTTACACGCCAGGAGGGGCGGGCGCGGCTGGGACTGTGGTCCTCCGAGAGGCAGCTGACTGCTGTTTTTCCTGATCTCGAACCGAAATTTAGCATGTCCTTCAATTATGTGTTGGCAACACACCCCAGTACCATCGGCAGTACCTGTGCCTTTGTCACCAGTAGAAATCACAGATATTTTCATATCACATCACAGTTGATGCAGATATCTCAAAATACAAGCTATTCTCTTCCCTAATTTGGAATTATCATCGTTGTTATTAAGGCTCACTTAGATCTTGTCATTTGATTTCATCACAGTGGTAAACACACACATATATTGATGTATCACAGGTTTATTTTTAAACCATTTAACTGTATTTCAATATAACCAGTTTCAGAATGATCCACAAATGTCATCTCACTGCCAAATAGGTAGTAAGGCCAAAACAAAACCTGTCCCCCCTTGGGGTAAAGATCCAGTCATGTTAAGAAAGCCCAGGACTGTGAAGAAGGGTTATTATAGTAAAACTATTTAGGAAATGAAAACAGTGGGTTTTTTTTTTAACATTTATTTATTTTCGAGAGAGAGTGAGCAGTGTAATAGGTCAACTTATAAGATATCAGAAAGCTTACTGTATATAAGTGCGGCTTAAACTCACCTTTCATAAATAGAGATAAAAGCTTATGTAGTTCCCTATTAGAGTTAACGGAAATTACTAACCGCCCCATCTCGCTTCTGTAACTTCGCCTGCTTGCTAAATACATAACTTAGGTTGCAAAACGCTCCCCCACCCCTTCTACTAAGATCTGGTGAAGGTAAGGCCAACATGTAAAAAGTCAGATAGTCACTGCCCCACGGTATCTTAGGTGTCTAACTATGATTGGTCATTTCAAACGCTCTTAAGACAAAGAACTTTAAAATGATAGGTTTCCGCCAAAACTAACGTCTATGTGTCACAATATAATTGGCTACCATGAAATGCTGTAAGTTGTAATTGGTTAACTAAATAATGACATATTCTGCCTTGCTGAAATCCATCTAAGCTCACTACTACCTTTGTGCGGGGCCATTCTCTGCATTTTTCTCTTTGAGATCAGATCAGGTTTGGCCCTGCCATGAATAAAATCTTGCCTCGCTTCTATTCCGCGTTTGGTGGTTTTTCAGATATTCACCCTGTTTCAAGCAGAGGAGGGCAGAGAGAGAGAGATAGAGGAAGGGACAGAATCCCAAGCAGCCTCCAGGAGCTCGAACTCACCAACCGCAAGATAGTGACCTGAGCCTAAATTGCCCACTAAACGCCTGAAACCACCCAGGCGCCCCCAGCGGAGATTTTTAAAAAGATTGAATAAAATGAGGGAGAGAGAGCAATCGATAATAGCCATGAAGTGTGCGGGACCTGATAGATGAAGGTGTCATTAACTGAGATTTAGTTAATTCGAGAAGAGGAGCTGGTTCCAGGCAGGAAGATTACAGAATTTGATTTTAGAAATACTGAATACACATACACACTTGGCCTTATTAAAATATAATTCACATCCCATACTAATTCGTCTATTTAAAGCACAAAGCACACAACTTAATAGTTTTTGGTATATTCATAGGATTGTGCAACCATCACCACAATCAATTTTAGAACATTTTCATCATTCCCAAAAAGAAACTCCATAACCATCAGCACTAGCACTCACTTTCCATTTTCCCTGTGATAGGAAGAATAATGTTCCCCCCAGGGGCACCTGGGTGGCCTGGTATGTTAGGTTACAAGACAAAGAAGCATTAAGGTTGCAGATGTAATTAATGTTACTTATTGGCTAATTTTAAAATAAGAGTATCCCAGGACACCTGGGTGCTCAGTGGGTTAAGTGGCCAACCCTTGATTTTGCCTCAGGTCATGTGATCTTATGGTTCATGAGTTCGAGCCCCACATCAGACTCTGTGCTGACAGCACAGAGACTCTTTAGGATTCTCTCTCTCCCTCTTTCTCTGCTCCTCCTCATCCCAGATGTACTCATTCTCACTGCCTCTCAAAATGAATAAGCATTAATAAATAAATAAAATAAGATTATCCTGGATTATCCAGATGCACCCAATGTGATCATACGAGTCCTTGAAAGTGGAAAAGGTCATTGGCAGAGAGAACCACAGAGAGGACAGCAAATGAGAGAAACTTGTCCCATCACTGCTGGTTTTGAAGCTGGAGGAAAAGACCTATGAATCAAGAAAAGCGGATGATCTCCAGAGACTGCAAAAAGAAAGAAAATAAGGTCTCTCCTGAGGTGCTTGGGTGGCTCAGTCAGTTAAGCATCCAGCTCTTGGTTTCAGATCAGGTCATGATCTCACAGTTTGTGAATTAGACCCCCATGTCAGGCTCTGTGTTGGGCTCCACATCGACAGTGCAGAACCTGCTTAGAGTTCTCTCTCTTCCCCTTTCCCTTTTTCTCTCTAAAAATAAATAAACCTTAAAATGAAGAAAAGAAAATCTCTCCTTAACCAACAATTTGAATTTAGCCCTGCGGAAACCCATTTTGGACTTCTGACTTCTAGAACTATAAGATAAATTAATGAATAAATAGAATAAATGTGTGTTGTTTTAAGTCATTGTTCACGGTAATTTGTTGAGACCTACATGTTTGTTCAGTGGCAAGACTTGGGAAGAGTTGGATTTTTTTGCTTGGGGGAAAGGGATGCTATACTTTTAAAGTGCAAACTCTCAACAACAACAACAACACAAAAATATCCCACTGAGTATTTCAATGATCTCTGGTAAATGGCCACCACAGAGAAGCAGTGTGATTTCAGTTGTATTCTGAAGTGCTTTGGACAAACCAAATATTGTGCCACCTTTCAACCTGGCCATAACGAGCAGTAGCAGATGCCTTCTAACAAGGCTTGAACTTAGGTGCCTATTTCTCCCATGATATTTTATTGATTTTTATGCAAGTCTTTTTTTTTTTTTCTTTTCAAATCACTTAGTAATTATATCAAGACCAGTCTAGCAGGTGAATGGCAGGTGAATGAGCACTGTCACAGGTGACTCCTGGGGGAGAATCAGCAGTTAAACAGTGTTGCTTATTTCCCGCAGAGTCACATTTTACGAGTCTGAGTGCATACTACTCTGTTCTCTTGATATTTAGAGAGAAATTCAGTAGAACTTTGCAATATGGGTTTCCCTGACCAAGACTCTAATCCAAAGTCCTTATGACCTTTTGAATGGGGAAAAGCTAGTCATCCTGAAATCCTCTTTTTGCTTAAATGGTCAGTGAGTAATTTCCACTCCCAGTTGTCTAGATAGTCTCCTGTAAGTCTTCAGGGTTAATAAATAATTGGTGCAGGTCTATTGTACCACCTACAAGAAAATGTATATATACTCATACCCATGTCTATAGTGGTATCTACCATCAAGCATAATTATCTTAAAGCCTCAGCCACTCCTCAGATTCCACTGGGAGTCACCTTCTCCCCTGGTCACCTCATGGCCTGAATACCCAGCTCTTCCTCTAACTCATTTCTTCTGTCTCTTTAAATCTGACTAACAGCACTGTAAGATCAGGGGATCCAGGTTATAGTGTATGATCATGGCACATTTGCTGTTATTCTTGACTTTAAAGTGGTGGGGAAAATATCAACTTCCTTCCCAGCTCTCTGAAAAGCCTAGGACTGAAGTTCTGGTGGGACTTCAGTTTCATGCACAGTCATTTTTGCCTTGGCTACCCAAAAACATACAGCTAAACTTAATGTTTTGCTGCAGTGGCTAAAATGACAGAGGATTTGATGTGGATTATTTTCTTGCAGCTGAAAACATATTGAATAGTGATGGAAAGAATGCTTTCCTTCCAAGATTGGGCACAGAGCAGGTATGTTTGCTCTTACCACTACTATTCAACACCATACTGGGAGTCCTAACAAGTGCAAGAATGCCAGAAAAGGAAATAAAGGGAATACAAATGGAAAGGAAGAAATAAAATTGCTACTATTTACAAGAGGACAAAACTGCCTACATAGAAAATCCTAAAGAATCTACACAATCTCCTAGAACAAACAAGTGAGTTTAGCAAGGTCACAGAATCAAAGTCAAGGTACAAAAAAGAAAAAAAAAAAGCAATTGTTGGAAACTGAAATTTCTGATAATAAAATTTCCTACAATATACTTTTAATAAATTTTCAAAAATAGTACCATTTATAACACCACAAAAAATCATGAAATATTTAGGTATAAACCTAATGAAACATGTCTAAGATAGCATGCCGAAAACTACAAAATAATCACAAATGAAAGAACACCTACTAAACAGAGAGACACAGTGTTCATTGACTGAAAAACTCAATATTATTTTCAATTCTCCCCAATTGATCTGCATAATCAAAGCAATCCAATCAAAATCCCAGAAGACCATTTGCAGGAAAAAAAATGATTCAACTGTATGTCAATCATACAATAAAGCTAAAAAAGAAAAAAAGCAGCGGAGAAAGGAGGGCAATACTGTGTAATGGTTAGGGCATGCGTTCTAAAGTCAGACCGCTTGGGTTTGAATCTCTGTTCTTCCACTTACTAGCTGTTATCTTTGGGCAAGCTACTTATCCTTGCTGTTCTTCAACTTCCTAACTGAAACAAAGTAACAGTATCTACTTCAAAGGCTGCTGGGAGGACTGAGTTAATGTGGAGTACCTAGCATAGGAAAGCACACAAAATATTACTGGTTATTAGAGTTTATTAAAGAACAGCTATAACAAATAAAAGGCTAATATTCTGCAATGACTAGAACAAACAAACCTTGACTCAAGTTAACTGCGACCATTTCTTTGCCTAAATTGTTTTTGGTGTGTCTGCAGAATTACAAGTCCATTATTACTAAAAGATGATCTCCCAGCGTCTTCCCCACTTGGATGGACTGCTGTCAAATGAGGAGCTGGTAAAGCCGTCTTCTCAGGACAAGATTTCAGACAGCAGGTTAAGTCTAGAATTGAGAACCGTCATGACAAGTAGATGACAGTACAAAGAGACACGGGAGTGAACAAGGCACAGACTGACACGCATCCAAAGAGCTGGCTCCTTATTTCCACAAAAACATACCGTTAGGATCTTTCTAGATGGGTGGAGACAAGGGGCAGGCGAGAGTGCCAGAGTGTTACAAATAGTATCTAGTGGGTAGAGATCAGTGGGTAAATTAAACATCCTACCCTGCACAGGACAGGCCAAAAAAATAAAAATAAAAAAAATTTAAAAAAAAACTATCAGGTCCCAAATGCTTATAGTGTCAAGTTTGAGAAACCCTCTTTAGATGAATAACCCAGGCCATTTCTTTAGTTATAAGGTGACGGCAGACATGCTATTCTAGGCATTATAAGGACAAATGTCAAACTTTTGTGTGCAAATATACGAGTCATAAAACTCTTCATATAGATTTTGACGGCGAACAAATTTAGGAATGCCAAGGAGCATATGCTGAAAATATTTTAAGTAGGATATACAATCTGGGTAAAAAGCAGGGCAAAGAATTTGTAAAAGTCAGTAAGAAATTATAAATTACAGGGGTGCCTGGGCTCAGTCAGTTAAGCGTCTGACTCTTGGTTTCAGCTCAGGTCATTATCTCACGGTTCTTAAGTTGAGCCCTGCATCAGGCTCCACACTGATACCATGGGGCCTGCTTGGGATTCTCTTTCTCTCCTTCTCTCTCTACCACTCCCCCACTTTGTCTCTCTCTCAAAGTAAATAAATGTTAAAAAATTATAAATTGCCAATATTGATTCAAGAAGAAATAGACAATGTAACTGGATCAATGCCACAGAAAGAATTGAAAAAGTAGTAACGATCTCTTCTCCTCTACACTACCCCCAACAAAAGCAACTGGTCTAGCCAGCTTTATTAAGTGGACTTTTTTTTTTCTTTCAGATTTCAAAGAAACAGAGAGCTGCTAGGCTTCTCAAACTGTTCCAGAACACAGAAAAAGAACAGCCTTATAGCTATTTCTAGTAGTCCTGTATAAATCAACTCCCAAATCTGGAGAAAGATGGAAAAAAAATCACAGGGTAAACACACTTATAATTATAGATGGCAATATTCTTTTATTTTTTTTTAACGTTTCTATTCATTTTTTGGGGAGACAGAGATAGACTGTGAGCGGGGGAAGGGCAGAGAGAGGGAGACACAGAATCAGAAGCTCCAGGCTCTGAGCTATCAGCACACAGCCCAATGCAGGGCTTGAACCTATGAACTGTGAGATCATGACCTGAGCCGAAGTCGGATGCTTAACTGACTGAGCCACCCAGGTGCCCCTAGATGACAATATCCTAAATATATTAACAAATACTATCCAGCAAGACACACATACAAAATTCTGTAATCTCATATTCAACTAAGATTATGAGAATATAACTAAATATTAGGAAAACATTAGTATAATTAACTACAGAGAGGTCAAAAAAGAAACATCTTGAAAGATCTAAAATAAGATTAAATATTCAGCATCCACTTCTGTTAGAAACTGAGTATGAAATAAACAAAGCTTTCTATTTAATACATGCATCTTCCCTACAGAATATTGACAGAGCTTCAATTTTATACTAGCTTGAAATTTTCATTACAGCTTAAACTGCTGTAACTTCCAACCATTTGGGATACATGAATGCTAACCTCACTTTACTAAGGATAAATGGTATTCCCACATTCATAGTACTTGAGTGCTTGCCACACAAGGCAAACAAACAATCAAAATCACAGCTACAGTGTTTCCAACATGTCACACATATGAAAGGTTGTTTCATAGCACGGACTCAGTGATGCCAAATCAAGTTTTTTTTTTTTAATTTTTTTTTTTTTTTCTAGGAGAGAGAGAGAGAGAGAGAGAGACAGCGTGAGCAGGGGAGGGTCAGAGAGACAGGGAGTCACAGACTGAAACAGGCTCCAGGCTCTGAGCTGGCAGTCAGCACAGAGCCCGACGCGGGGCTCGAACCCACGAACCGCGAGATCATGACCTAAGCGAAAGTCGGACGCTTAACCGACTAAGCCACCCAGGCGCCCCGATGCCAAATCAAGTTTATGTTAACTCTGAAATGGGGTTTTGAAACATGTGAGGTTTTGAAACGTGAAGGTTTTGAAACATATGAGACATTGAAATGCTCAGTATCACTAAGAAAGAAAACTCCAAACTACTTAGGCAAAAAACTGAAATTTATTGATTCAGGTCACTGCAAAACCCAGAGGTAGATTTGGTTCTCTCCATTTCTCTCTTATCTGCAGGGCTGGCTTTCTTCTCAGCCTTCATGACGGATCAAGGCTAACGAGTCCAGGGGGAAAAAAATGTTACTTCCTGGTAGGTTTGGCACCTGATTGGGTGAACCTGGTCACCTGAACCTATCATTGTGGCAGGGGGGAAGGAACAGTGTAAATGGGCTAGACTAGGCCACAAGTTCTACCTTGCAGTGGGGAACAGAGCCCCATCTATACCACATCAATAGTTGAGTCAGAGAAGAGTGGCTTTCCAAAAAAGGAGGCCAGTAATTACCACGGAAAGGGGGTAAAAAATGCAGGAAGGCCAAAGGAACCAAGGTCCAGGACAGGTTTCTGCCTAGGGTGGGCATACTCAGGATGATGTAGCTGGAAGGGACTCCTAAAGGTTTTCCCACACGTGAGACACTCATATGGCTTCTCTCCACTGTGGATTCTCTGGTGCCTAATTAGATTAGTCAACTTAATGTTGACTTAACAGCGAAAGCTTTTCCACATTCATTACACTCATAAGGTTTCTCCCCAGTGTGGATTCTCTGGTGTATAACCAACTCAGAACTACTGGAGAAGCCATTTCCACACTCCTTGCAGAGATAAGGTCTGTCCCCACTGTGGATTCTCTGGTGCCTAATTAGATTAGCACTATTATTGAAGGCTTGCCCGCATTCCTCACACCGATAGCGTTTCTCTCCAGTGTGGATTCTCTGGTGCCGAATTAATGAAGAACTGCCGTTAAAGGAGGTCCCACTCTCCTCACAGGGGTAGGGTTTCTCCTCAGTGTGGATTCTCTGGTGTTTAACATAGTAAGAAAAAAAAGCTGAAGCATCTCCCACACTCCTCACATCTGAAGGGTTTTTCTACACAGAAGATTCTCTCATCCTTTCTTTTAATGTTTTCCATTGTGGGAATTTCCTGGTGTTTCTCCACTTCACATGTTTCTGGAAAGTCACTCTCCCAAGAAATACTCTGTAGCAGCCCACATGTTATCATCACATTTCCTTCTTCCTGTGTTGATGTGGACTCACTGTCAAAGTTGGTCTTAGCATCTGACATGAGAAATGCAAGACACATGCCTCCTGAGAATTATACTAGAAATAACAGAGCACTGAAACTATAGGGCCTTTAGAGATTACTATTCTAACCTCTGTGTAACCTGCCAGAAATATAAACCTATTAAACTGGAAGAGGTAAATATGACAGAGGCAGAAAATAGAAGCTGTGGAACAGGAAATGAGATTTTGAACCCAGGTCACTACACTTTCCAACACTGAAGACTACTTCCTAAGCGTCTCCAGACCTCCATGTCCCTATTAGCTTGTGACTTCATAGTTCTTAAATGCTTGAAAATGCTCACGTAGGAAGACGAACAAGAGACAACACCGGATAGCCTACAAGAGTTGAGTATGCAGCATCTGTTAGAAACGGCTGCGTATGTGCTGTTGCTGGACTCAAAATGTGTCTGCTCAACTACTTGGAAAGGGGAGAGCAATTTGCTTTGAGGCCCAGGAGACTGCACAATGCCGCCTTTTCATACTGAGGAACAGGAAAATCTCAGGTGAGAAACAAAAAACAATAACAGCCTGTCCAGTGACATTTGATTTCCAAAGATTGGATGATGACATTTTAATTAAGTTTGTTAAAATTCAATCCTTGTTTTTAAACTTTGAGTTAAATTTCATATTCAAGTGTTGATCTTTATCAATCTGTACTCTTGTTAATTAAACATTTGTATGTTAAAAGAAGATATTATCATTTTTATGCCTTTTGCACAATAAAATTATGGGCAGAATGCCTGTTTATCTTTCCTTTTTTTTTACAAATTAGCTGCCCTTGACCTTAAACCACTAGAACATTAGCTTTAGGAGAGCAGGGGCTTTGTTTTCTTTCCTGCTGTATCCTGACTGTCTTGAGCAGTTCTTGGCACATAGTACATACTAAGTATGATAAAATAAATGACTGAATAATTGTTACTCTGTATACACAGGCATACAACTTATATACTGCAATAATAAAATTATTATGGGTCAAAAATAATTGGATCCCTGTTATAATGGCCGATCTATTTGTTCTAGTTAATATTTCCCATTAAAAAATGCTTAAGTTTATTTTTATTTTGAGAGGGAGAGTGAGCAGGGAAGGGCATACAGTGAGGAAGAGAATCCCAAGCAGGCTCCAAGCTGTCAGCACAGAGCCCAAGGCGGGCCTCAAACTCACAAACCATGAGATCATAACGTAAGCCAAAACCAAGAGTAGGATGCTTAACTGACTAAGCCACCCAGGTGCCCCTAAGGAGTTCTATTTTTTTTTTTTAATGTTTTTTATTTATTTCTAGGAGAGAGAGAGAGAGAGCGCGCGAGCAGGGGAGGGTCAGAGAGAGAGGGAGTCACAGACTGAAACAGGCTCCAGGCTCTGAGCTGGCAGTCAGCACAGAGCCCGACGCGGGGCTCGAACCCACGAACCGCGAGATCATGACCTAAGCGAAAGTCGGACGCTTAACCGACTAAGCCACCCAGGCGCCCCAAGGAGTTCTATTTTAATAGGAAGTGGGGGTGATCTACCAAGTTCTCCATGTGTGTGAATTAGGAGTGGGCTTCTTCAGAAGGGAACTGCTGGGAAACAGGAGCAAGGAGACAGATGAAATAATCTGAAACACAGTGACCAGAATGATATAGAGCTTGTAAATCAATTCTCATATATCTTTTACCTTGCTATTTGGCAAAAAGCAAGTGTCATATGATCCAGATTAGAATAACAGATGACGAGGAAACCCTTCTCCTTCCCTGACACCCTAAAACCCTAATAACATTCGATTGATCAGGTTCTCCACAGCGGTTCTTCCAGGCAATCGCCACTTTCCCTAAACCCCCATCTGCTCCCTTACCTAACTCTCCAGTCTCTATCACCTCTTCCTCGCTGGGAAAACCACGACTGCCTCAAAGGTGCTCCTCAACCTCCTGGCTCTCCACTCCCACACGGTGGCACCCATCTCCCACCTTCCCTTTAGGGCTCTGCCTCTCCTCTTGGGCGCCACTCTTCCCACTCCCTAGCGGAGCTCAGCAGGTAACTTCCTCTCCCCTCTCCCCTTTCACTTTTTCTTACTTTAGCTATTCAGGTCCACTGGAGGGTAGTTATCTTTCCCAGACTAGCTTTATTTTTCTTTTTAACTGAGAACTATTAGTAGGTCATGAAATAGATGTAGCAGATTGCGAGCAGAAATCTTCACTTTTTAAAGTGAAGGAGATCAGACTAGATTTAAATAGAGAATTAGGAAACAATTAGACATCAGAGCAAACAGGAGAGGTATGTTCTGAATCTGAAACTTTGGTTTCAGTTATTTACAGAAGCATATGTATTGGGTTGTGACTTCAATTGTATTTCTTACTGTAGGTTACCATAAAAAATGTTTGCAAAACACTGTCTTAAATCTACTACTTACATTCTTTTCTGCCGGAGGCCTGCTCCGGCAGGTCTAGGGGTCCCCGAAGGATGGATGGTGTCATCGAGAGAGAGAGTGAGAAAGCCCCGGGATTCTTTCTGGTCACCAGGCAGGCATCTCTGTCCTGTCGGGTTTGGTGTCTTTATTTAAAGGTTCAACAACAATATGAGGTCAAAGAAAGGAATTTCTTTACAATGGAAGGTCTTTTGCGATAACAATTGCAGAATTATCCCAGTCACAGTGAATTTACGACCAAGGAAATAACCGGATGCTCTTAGTGGAAAACAGGATAACATATAGGTTAAGTTGTATATAGGTAAGCTAGGAATCATTGTGTCTGGCTCTCAAGAGGATGAATATCCCGGTCATAGCTAAGTCTTGGATCTGCAAGGCCCACAGGAAGAGCCCCTTGACAATGATCCACAGGGCTTTTATCTAAAATCTCTTTTGTAAAGGCAGGAATAGGCTTTTCCTTATGAGGTAACTGTGTTCAGAATATGGGTCTTATATGGAATATTGTGAGGCCCGGTCAATACCAGCAGGCTTATTTCCAACATGAGCCAGTAGTAGCAGGAGATACCAGTTTTGTTTCTCATGGCAGGAGCTGTGCAAACATTGCCATTTCCTTGCTGTGACTGCCATCCAGAGAAGCTGGTGTGGCTTCCGGCACTTTCCTTTCATTTCTAAACCTCACAAAATAAGGTGTTACCTCTTCATGGGCTTATGCTCCACTGCCCACCAGCTTTCCAGGAAATCTTCCTACCCTTAGTTTCCTTTTTTTTTTTTTTAAGTGTATTTATTTATTTTGAGAGCTAGAATCCCAAGCATGAGAGATCATGACTTGAGCTGAAATCAAGAGTCAGATGCTTAACTGACTGACCCACCCAGGCATCCCCCTTCTCCTTAGCTCCAATTTCACTCTCTTCATTACGCTTCTAGTCTTTTATCTCTACTTACTCCTCCCTCTCTCTTCAACCCTAAAAAATCTTTAAGATTCTCTCCCCACCTTCTTCTCTGTTTAGGGGACATTTCAACTATATAGAGCAAGGTGTCTCAATCTCAGCACTATTGATGTTTATAGCCAGATAATTTTTGGGTGTGTGTCAGAGGCCGAGCCGGCTCCGACAGGTCCAGGGGTCCCTGAAGGATGGACGGTGTCGGCAAAAGGGAATGAGAGAGCCCCGAGATTCTTTCTGATCACCAGGCAGGCATCTCTGTCCTGTCGGTTTTGGTGTCTTTATTTAAAGGTTCAACAACCATATGAGGTCAGAGAATAGGAATTTCTTACAATGAGAGGTCTTTTGTGATATCAACTGCAGAATTATCCCAGTCATGGTGAATTTACAACCAAGGAAATAACAGGATGCTCTCAGTGAAAGACAGGATAACATATAGGTTACATTGTATATAGATAAGTTAAGAGTCATTCTGTCTGGCTCTCAAGAGGATGAATGATTCTGAATTGGTTAGTTAGTGGAAACTACCAAGGGGGCTCTATATGTATCAGTCTTTGCATCTAGGTTTATGTTTTAATTACTCTTATCTATCCTCATCCCAGCTGCCAGTTTAAGGGAGGATGTCTTTGGAATGTAGGCCCTGAGGAAGGGACTGCCATACATCACCAATTAGTAAGTTATGTTTGGTACTTATCTGTACCTTAACTATAAATTAGGCTCTTCTGATATGGGACCAGGCTCAATAGTAACTCTTGTGTTCTTAACCCCCTTTATTATCTAAGTCTTGGATCTGCAAGGCCCATAGGAAGAACCTTTTGACAATGATCCACAGAGCTCTTATCTAAAATCTCTTTTGTAAAGGCAGGAATATGCTTTTCCTATGAGGTAACTGTGTTCAGAATATGGGTTTGATATGGAATATTGTGAGGCCTGGTCAATACCAGCAGGCTCATTTCCAACATGAGCCAGTAGTAACAGAAGGAGATACTAGTCTTCATTTCTCATGGCAGAAGCTGTGTAAACATTGTCATTTCCTTGCTGTGACTGCCATCCAGAGAGGCCAGTGCGGCTCCCGGCAGGTGTGCAGGGTTGTCTTGTGTAGCATAGGATGTTTAGCAACATTCGTAATAATGGAGCACCCCCATCCCTAGTCTACACACACACACACAGGCTCCAGACATTGCCAAACACCCCCTGGGGGGCAAAAGTGGCTGGCCCCAGGTAAGAGCCACTGATATAGAGGATTCCCACATATACAGGGTGAACATAAAGTCTGGAAACAGATGTATTTTTAATAGATTGAAGATGTCTCTGACACTATTATGTATGTCTGCCTATGCTTCTAGACTTTGACACCCTGTATAACCCCAGACTTGACCTTACCCTACAGAGCTGCATTCTCAAGAGGCTGCTATACCCAGGAACCTGTGCGTCCCAAAAAACCTCAAACTTCATAGGATAAGTCTAGTGTCATTGTCACCATATAAGCCATTTTTTTTAATGTTTTTATTTATTTCTAGGAGAGAGAGAGAGAGAGAGAGACAGCGTGAGCAGGAGAGGGTCAGAGAGAGAGGGAGTCACAGATTGAAACAGGCTCCAGGCTCTGAGCTGGCAGTCAGCACAGAGCCCGACGCGGGGCTCGAACCCACGAACCATGAGATCATGACCTAAGCGAAAGTCGGACGCTTAACCAACTAAGCCACCCAGGCACCCCCATATAAGCCATTTTTATATCATGATTCCTTTATGTTATCTCATTTATATGTTTATTGCTAAGCTTTATCAGTCCTAATGGGATACTCTCCACAATCTTCTCTCTCCTACATCACCCTATCCCTACCCTTGTGTAGGCCTCCAAACTTAACTGCAGTAAATAATGATGTAATGAGGTTTTATGGCTTAATTCCCCGTACAGTCCAATCAAATTACATACAATTTCCAGATAACATTTTTAAAACATAGCAATTATGGGCTTATGTCACTAGTGGCAAGATCACTGTGGCAGGGTTCACTACTCCTGCTCCACACTGTTGTACCAGCTCTCTCATTTCCTATTCCCATGTAGTAAGTTACCTAAGACAGAAGTCTTCAAATCTGCTATAAACTCTTGTGTTCTAGGCTTTCCAGACACAATGACGATGTTTATACATGGTTTGGCTAAGTAAGACAGCTTAAGGATATGCTCTGTAGTGGAGTGAGCTGTTCAAAAGAAATAATACTTGAGACACCTCGGTGTCTCAGTCTGTTGAATGCCTGACTTCAGCTCAGGTCATGATCTCATGGTTCATGAGTTTGAACCCCATGTCAAGACCCCATGGAGCTTTGCACGGGCAGCACAAAGCCTACTTCGAATTCTGTCTTCCTTCCTCTCTCTTTGCCCCTCCCCAGCTCATGTTCTCTTCCTCAAAGATAATAAAAAAAATTTTTTTAAGAGATATAATGTGAGCCATAAATGCAAGCTGCATACTTAATTTTGTTTTTCTGGGAGCCACATTAAAAAAGTGAAAAGAAAATGATAAAATTAATTTTAATAATATATTTTATTTAACCCAATAGATCCAAAATTGTTTCAACATAAAGTCAACATAAAAATTACAAATGAGATCATTTACACTTTTTTTGTACTAAGTCTTCAAAGTCTGGTATTTTATACTTTTAGGACATTTCAACTTGAATTAGCCCCCCTTCAAGTGCTTAAGAGTTTAATAAACACACATAGTGAGTGGCTACCATGTTATAGCATAGAAGTCAACAAAAGGAAGTCCTACTTAGGCTTTCAGTCCTAAGCCTCATGTTCTTTTTCTTTTTAAAGTTCGTTTATTAGGGGTGGGGAGGGGGTTGGGCAGAGAGAGAGTGAGAGAGACTCCCGAGCAGGTTCTATGTTGACTGTTAATCAACATAGAGCTCAACGCAGGGCACCCCCTAAGCCACAAATTCTTGAATGAGGACTTAAAAAGACAGAAGAATGAATGCTCACAGGTATACCTCAGAAATATCGATTTAAAAATAACACTCCCGAGGTAATTCTCCTGCACATCAAACCATGAAGCTCTTCACAATTACATGGTGATATATATGATTAGGGTGTAGTGATATCTCACTATGGTTTTAAATTGCATTTTCCTAATGGCTAATGATGTCAAGCACCTTTTCATTTGTGTGTTCTCTTTAGTGAAATGTCTGTTCGTACCCTTCACACATTTTCTAACTGGACTGTTTGTTTGTATTGCTGAATTTGAGAGTTGTTTATATATTCCAAATACTAGTCCTTTTCCAGATATTATATTATGCCAGAAATTATATTGGATCTTTTATTATTCTCTTCCTCCAGACTATCTTCCCTCCCCACTCCTTCTGCAATGCATTCTTATATGCTGAACACAGAGCACATGGCCTGCCACTGAAGGAGTGTTACCTGACCTTCTAATTGGGAATTCCTCTGACCTCTTCTGCTGTGTCCCACAGCCTGCTGCATATATACCAACAGCACTTAACACATTCTCTCTGTTTTAGCTCTCTACATTGGGCTCCATAACTAGTATGCTCCAGAGCTTCTCAAAAAAAAAAAAAAAAAAGTGCCATTTTGGCACACAGCAAGTGTTCAACAACTTGCAAACCATGCACCTAACAAAGGACTATGGTTGATGGTTCTAAACCTGCCTCATTTACCTTTAGAGACGTCACTGGTACTCTGCAGGTGGATCATTCTGTGGCTCCAGGCCCCAAGGCAAATCCCCTCCCTCCAGGAGTGAGATCAGGGCAGGTCTGCAAACAGGGTATCCTGCAAAGGAGGAAGAAAATGGTGCTGGAGGGGAGTCTTGTGTTAGTGCTCCTGAGGCACCCCATAATCCTGGTTGTGCAGTCAGAGGAGGAAACCCCATAGTGGCCCAGTAAGGATAAGGCCCACAGAAGTGGACTGGAGGGTGGTGAAGCCCAAGGAGATTTTTTGATCAAGAGGAAACTGAGCATTTGTGACCTCTTTGTAAAAAACCATTCAGAGTTTGTCCATGAGCTCCTGTGAGACACATGCAAGCACAGAAAAGCAATGAGGGGCATCTTCCTTAGACCACGGGGAGAGCTGAAGGCATGAACTTCAACAGAGGATATTTCTTTCCCACAGTGCCCCGCACAAAACCCCGATGATGAGAACTGTTCTCACCAGAGAATGGTCAAATCCACATCAGACCCAAAGTAACCTCAGACTTCTCCCTCCGTCCCTGCCTGACATCCTCTGGGGCTGAGGGATTAGGAGTCTCTGCCCCTGCAAAGACGTGAAAGGTTGTGAGATTTGTGACACAATCCACCCTAACCTCGTCGTACGAGTCTGAGTCCCAAAGGCAAAGTGGCCTTACCCAGGGAAGTTAAGTTCCCATAATTTGTCAGCATCACTTCCCTATACAGGGTCCTCTGTGCAGGAGACAGGCCAGCCCATTCTGTCCAGGTGAAGTAGATAGCCATGTCCTCAAAGGTCACCACTTCCTAAAACAAGAGGTTCCTGCTGCACCAGAGCCACTCTTTTGGCTCAGAGCCAGAGTGTGGGGCCCAGGGGACAGTGTGAGGGGCTGAGGGAGAGTCCCATGACAGGACAGGGCCCTGAGTGCTGATGCTTGACCACACCTACAGCCAGCAACTCTGAGACTCCCATCACTATCAGAGTTGCTTCTAACTGCACACAAGACTATTACCAGAGACAATGTCACAACACAGAAAACTAAAACAGAAAATCTTTTACAAATTCACTTTCCTGAAATAAACCCTTATGATTTTTGCACATGCCCTTCTGGTCTCTCAGACACTCTATGAACAGATGACTGGCCTCCAACTTTACTTCTCATGGGTGACATCCATCAATGTCCCTTGCTACCTGTCCTTACTTTACCGATGACAGTCCAGCCCATCCATCCTGCTCCCTGAACTTACACAGAGTCCTGCTGTGTGTCCACATCTGCCTGCCCTACTGCAATCCTCATACCCACCTACTGGGAACAGTCATGGTTTATCCCAAAGGGCACTGTTCCCTGAAACCTTCACCTGATGCACAACCCGGCTGTGCCACCCACCCCTCCACCCTTAACAAAAGGGGGCTATGCTGCCCCTGCTTGACCCTCCAGCAGAAAGTACTCTGGTGTTGGAAAAAACCTCCTCAACTCCAGGAAGTCTTCCTAGGACAAAGTGTTTCCTGATTCTAATTGCTTCTGGGTAGCTCTTTGGCTGTCTTTATCTGTCTAAGATATTATGCCCTCCACCAATCAAACTGCCTATCAGCCCAGAGTCTTCCTTCTCAGATAGACCAATGTGGTCCTTCTCGTCTCCCTGGTGCCTTCCCCATGTAGACATGATCCTTCTTCCAAAGACTGATGTGATCCTGGCATTAGTCACGTGCCTGCCTCAGATGCTCTAGTGACCTACATGCCAGTTACATTCCTGACATGTGCAATTCTGAACTCATCACCCTCCCTAACATGCTTCTAACTCATATGACCTGCACAGTAAAAGGAGAAACAAACACTAAGTGCTCAAACCTGATGCTGGTCATTATCTTGACCCCCTGTCTCAATCTGTAGCACCACTTTCAGCTTGGTCTTCCTGGCTGGAAACCTGAGAATCATTCTCAACTATTCCTGTAGTAACTGCTTGGTTCTGGCAAGCAATCAGCAATCAAATGCTGCCAATTCTATCCTCTATATATTTCTTGGATCTGACTCCTATGCAACATCATTAATCACCACATAATTCAAGTCCTCTGCAACTGTCCTTTGGACCGAGTCAATGGTCTCTAACTCCAGGTTTATCACCCAAGTCCACCTTCTGTCCAGCACATAGAAAGATCTTTGTAAAATGCCAATCTGATTTCAACTCTCTGGGTTAAAGCACTTAGATGGATCATGATACAACGATAAACTCAAATTCAAGAACTTGAGCCTGAGCTCTACAGGCAATAAATGTCAGATGACAGGAAAGCCAAAGACGAGACAAAGGAAATTGTTGAGAGGCTCTGCTGACAATATCCAGGAAAGGGATGATAAAATCAGGTGTGCTGAGACGGGAACAATAGGACTTGGATTGAATGGACAAGGGGACAAAGGAGATTGAAGAGTCAATAACGACAAAAATCTAAAAACAGTGACCAGGGATGGTGGCATGGGGATACTAGCAATTGGCAGAAGTGCAGGAGGAGTGGGAAGGGCAAGGGATACAATGAATTGTTTCTGATGTGTTGAGATTAGCCTTCCAGGCAAAGCATTATTAACCAAAAAGGGCCCACAGACAATAGATGATCTGGGAATGGTACTTGGGATAAGATCACAGATGCTGAGACATGACATAGAGAAGTCCCAAGAAGGCTGAGCCCATTAAGCAGTACTTAACAACTCACCACACTGCAGAGCTGAAAGGCACCTGGCAAAATCTTTCTCCCTAACATGCAATGAACAGCACTGCCATCATCTGACAGATGAGGTCAGCTGAGTCACAAAGTGGTCAAGTGACTAGCTCAAAGCTACAATGCCCTGGAGGGTTGATGGGAATCTACTCTGAAATTTCCTGTCACCTAGTACCACATTTCATATTGCTGCATGCTGCTTCCCTCAACTGACTCTCAAGACAGACATCTGTGTATCTTTCTGGAAAAAATTCTTTCGTCCCTCATCCCTAGCCCTCAACTTTATTCTCCTTTGGAAAGACAAATGGTATAGGCTCCCCTTCTTTTCTTCCTCCTACCATCCCTCTGGTTCTGCCTCCCAAGAACCTTACAACCGTGTTGATCTAGAACACTCCCACCAAACACTGAATATCTCCACCATCAGCCTGAGTTCCTTATCTCATGGATCCCGTGGGGGTCACTACTGAACCTGAGGGCCCTCCAGCTCAGCAGAGATAATAGGAGTTAAGGAGGCTGTACTTATTCCTTATTCTCTCCAGCCATTGCATCCTGCACCCTGGAGTCTCTGGCTTTTCAGTCTGTCATCATCAGCTCTCTCCCCCAGCATCCAGTCCCACTGTGAGGATGAGCAGGGCCATCTGCTTTGGCTCTATTGCTTTTGCCAAAATCATCCCTCTTATCTCTCATTTCATTGAAGTAAGATTTCTTGAAGCATCTGAGGGAGTCTCAGTTCACCTGGTAACAGGCCTTCAGGGGCATGGCTGCCATCACCTGGGCTTCTCTCAGTGAAGGGCAGGGGCTGAAGGAAGAAGCAAAGAGAACTAAGAGTGAGCCTGACCCAGGCAGTGACTTTCTTTTAAACCTGCAAACCTGTATTAGCTGCTAATAACAGCTGACATTCACCTTAGCCTTGCAATGTGCCAGCTTCAGAGCTCATCACTTTCCATTCATTATACTACTAGCAGATATGTAAAACTATTGTCCTCATTTTACAAATAAATAAATAAATAAGACTTAGAAAGTTTCAGTAATTATCTTAGGCCACAAGAGCAGTATTCATAACCACTAGGTAGTGCTATCTCTCCTATGTAAAACAATACAGTGGGACAAAAATATATATAAACAAAAACAAAACAAAACATTAAAAAAAAAAAAAAGAAGCCAAGAGGGGCACATGGGTGGCTCAGTCAGTTAAGCGTCTGACTCTTATTTCAACTCAGATCATGATCTCATGGTTTCATGAGTCTGAGCCCAGCTTCAGGCTCTGTACACTGATGGTGAGGAGCCTGCTTGGGATTCTCCCTCTCATTCTCTCTCTGCTCATCCTCAGATTGTGCTCTGTCTCTCTCTAGAGAAAGTCTAGAGATTTTTTTTTAAGCCAATAATAAACTTAATAAGAAACATAACAAGGGTGCCTGGGTGGCTCAGATCATGATCTCACGGTTCATGGGTTTGAACCCCACATTGGGCTCTGTGCTGACAGCTCAGAGCCTGCATCCTGCCTCAGATTCTGTCTCTTTCTCTGCCCCTCCCCTGCTCATGTTCTGTCTCTGTCTCAAAAATAAACATTTAAAAAATTTTTTAATGTAAGAAATATAACAAATTCATGTAAATAAAATTATAAAATGTTACTGAGAAACATAAATGAAAAGGCAAAACATGATCCTGGATGGAAACAATCAATATTAAACTTTTCTGTAAATGTTAATCTTCCTCCAAACTAATCTACAAATTTAGTAATAACTTTTTATTAATAGCTTGTACATGCTCAGCACCATGCTAAAATGCTTTATACACATCTTCTCATTTAAACCTTATTAACATTCCTTTAAATGAGATTTAGGTTTTTGGGCCATTCCCCTCCCCTCCCCAACCACCTCTCCAAACAGATGAGTAAACAAAAGCTAAGAGATTAAGGGACTTCACCAAGCTTGGATTTATGCTAAATTTACCAAATTTCAAGAGCCATACTTGGTGGGTTTTTTGTTTGTTTGTTTGTTTTTGGTTTGTTTATTTGTTCTTAGAGACAGAGAGAGAGAGAGAGAGAGAGAGAGAAATCTTAAGCAGGTTCCACACCAGCTTGGTGCTCAACCCAACCCTGGGGCCATGGTTAAACTGAAAATCTAGTCACTCAATTGACTGAGCCACCCAGAAGCCCCAGGTAATTCTTTTTCTTACCACTCTCATGTAGTAGTTTAAATTTGCTTAGGTAAATTTTATTCATACATTTTATTATATTTTAATTATTTTTAAAATGTTTATTTATTTTTGAGAGGGTGCGAGAGACAGAGTGCAAGCAGGGAAGAAACAGAGAGAGAGGGAAACAGAACCTGAAGAAAGGCTCCAGGCTCTGAGCTAGCTGTCAGCACAGAGCCCAATGCAGAGCTCGAACTCACAAACTGAGTTCATGACCTGAGTGGAAGTCGGAGGCTTAACCAACTGAGCTACCTAGGAGCCCCTATATTTTTTATTTTAAAATGTTTTAATGTTTATTCATTTTTAAGAGACAGAACGACAGAGTGTGAGCAGGGGAGGGGCAGAGAGAGGGAGACACAGAATCCAAAGCAGGCTCCATGTTTTGAGCTGTCAGCACATAACTTGATGCAGGGCTTAAACTCATGAACGGGGAGATCAAAACCTGAGCTGAAGTCAGAGGCTTATCTGACTGAGCCACCCAGATGTCCCTAGGTAGTTAAATTTTAAAACCAATTTTTAAAAGTTTCAACTTGAGGAATTTATCTGAGATATGTCCAAAGATTTCTACTTATAAGCATCCATCACAGTGAGTTGTTATTTCTTATATCCAAAAATTTGGTACAAATCAGAAACCACAGAGTAGCCATTAAAAATCATGTTGTGTGGGAATGCAAACTGGTGCAGCCACTCTGGAAAACAGTATAGAGGTTCCTCAAAAAAATTAAAAAAAAGAACTATCCTACAACCCAGCAATTGCACTACTAGTTATTTATCCAAGGGATACAGGTGTGCTGTTTCATAGGGGCACATGCACCCCAATGATTATAGCAGCACTATCGATAAGAGCCAAAGTATAGAAAGAGCCCAAATGTCCATCAACAGATGAATGGATAAAGGAGATGTGGTATACACACACACACACACACATACAGACAAAATGGAGTACTACTTGGCAATCAAAAAGAATGAAACCTTGCCATTTGCATCTACATGGATAGAACTGGAAGGTATTATGCTAAGCGAAATTAGTCAGAGAAGGACAAATATCACATGACTTCACTCATATGAGGACTTTAAGATACAAAACGTGAATGTAAGGGAAGGGAAGCAAAAATAATATAAAAAAAGGGAGTGAACAAAACATAAGAGACTCTTAAATATAGAGAACAAACAGAGGGTTGCTGGAGGTTGTGGGAGGGAGATGAGCTAAATGGGTAAGTGGCATTGAGGAATCTACTCCTGAAATCATTGTTGCACCATATGCTAACTTGGATGTAATTTAAAAATAAATTATTAATTTAAAAAATCATGCCATGGTGGGGTGCCTAAGTGGCTCAGTTGGTTGAGTGTCCTACTCGATTTCCACTCAGGTCATGATGCTAGGGTCCTAGGATAAAGACCCGTGTCTGGCTCCACACTGAGCATGGAGCCTGCATAAGATTTTTTCTCCCCCTCTCTCTCTGCACCTCTCCCCTGCTCACACTCTAAAATTTAAAAACTAATAAATTAATTAATTTAAAAAAATCATGCTGTAGAGTATTTCACAAAATAGGAAAATATTCAAATGCAGGTGAAAAATTTCATATTTCAACTTTCAAGTGTAAAAATCATCCATGGGTACCTATATCAACAAAACCAATCAATGGATATAAATTTTAAAACAGTATCTGTGAATAGTAGTCTCATTGATGATTTTTATTTTTTCCTTCTGCCACTTTAATTGTTCCCTAATTTTTTTTACTAGAAATATATTATTACTTTTTTAATTAAAAGAAATGTCATAACGCAAGTATTAAATGGCTGACTGGGTCCCAAATACGTCCTAGCACATGCTGTTTCCCCTGCCTCTAATAGCCTTTCTTGACTTGCCCCCCTTTTTAACCAGTTAACTCCTTTTCACAGTTTCATATCTCAATGTGGAAGACATTTCCTGAAGATCCAAATTAAGTCAGATCTACTGGGCACCTTTCTTTTCCTATAGTAAGTATCTTACAGTGCAATTACAAACAGATTTGCCCTTTCAGCCACTATTTATTGAGGTATACTCTGTGTATGGATATATGGTTGGCACTAGGGATTCAAACACATGTAAGAAACTTCTTGTTCTCGTGTGACTTGCACTAAAATGTGAGATTACAACTGTGTTAAGTGCTAAGGTATACGGTGATCTGCAAACCCATGATGATGTCAACAGTGCTACTGAAGGCAGGGATATTGCCTTAATCAAGGAAGACCTGAGAAGTGGCATTAACTAGGCCAAAGGGGCGAGGGGAGGGCATACTGACCTAAAGAAGTTTTAGAAGTACAACAGGAAGGAGCCTGTAGCAAGGAAGGGGAGTGTGCGGCAAGACCGACGATAAAGAAGCTGCGGGACGCCAGGCCAAGAGGCCCCTTGAGTATTCAAAACGTTCTTCTGCCCCAAATCAATGGGGTCATTATGAGCAGGGGCAGAGGTATGGTCAGAATTAATATCCACTTCCCCATTGGGCTGAAAGTTCCCTGCGGCTGTCTCACTCATTGCTGCATCCCCGGAACCTAAACTACACTGCACTTAACAAGCGCTCAGTGGGATAACGGACTAAACTGCAGCCTGTGGGTCACCCGAGGGGGCTACAACTTCCACTGACGGCCCACACCCTCAACCCCCATTTCCTTATGCAGTCGCGGCGACGAGTGAAGTGCGGGGAAGGGTGGACAGCACGCAGACCGCCTCGCTCTCCTCGGTAGCCACGCTGTCGCCCGACTCTGTCCGGGTAGGCCTCCAGAGGCCTCGAGAATCTAGAAATCGCCAGCCGGGGTCGCTGGACAGAAGACTCTCACTCAGCACCGGCCTCCGACGGTAGGCGGACGCAAGCTGACTGCAGGCGAAAGGCAGAAGGCGCGCGCCGGAAGTGCGTCATCGCTAGGCGCGTCTCTGGGACCGCGCTTCCTCCGCTTTAGGACCCTGGCGATTTTTTGTGTTTTCACGGTTCCCTCTGAGCCGACCCTTGGGAGAACGCGGCCTTCTCGCCGTGGGGCTTGGGGTGGCTCAGTCTTTCAACCTTACCAAGGGGCAGAGAAAGCCAGTGGTGATCCTGGATGAGCGCTAGCTTTGGGGGATTCTCTTATTTGGCTGTACTCAAGCTGGTTCTGCTCATTGGATCAAGTTGGATTTCGTTGATCTATCAAGTTTTAACTGAAGTGTGAAAAATGGATTTAAGTTAGGCAGGAGAGCAGTTAGGAGGCTATTAAAAAGGCCCAGTCACAATAAAGAAGAGCGGGAAGCAGTACTATTAATAACTCTGCCATTAATTTTGATCACATGCTATTCTATAATGGAAATCAGCTGTAAATACAGATACAAGCACATTTATATGAACACATTTATTCACCATTCTAGATAGTAACTCTCGAGAAATTAATCTTTAGGTATTCTTAATTTCTCTTTACACATCATCAGCATCCAAACTGCTCCAAAATCGCCAGTGTTTATTCTTAGTGCCTTTGGCTTGACAAAGAACATGTTAGGAGATTTGCCTTCTTCACCCCAAAATCTATTATTCCACTGAAGAAACTGAGTCCTAGAAATATGAACATTAGAGATCTCACAGTGATGTAGGAGACTCTTTGGCTATCTTTACATTGTGATCCCGACTTTTATCTCTCATTGCCTCAACTCAGTCACTGAGAGCCTTAACACCACCTGGGAATCTTCAAATGCTTCCAGTCCTATATATCCACAGACAGATAAATAGCAGATCCTGATGAGGTCAGACTGCAAGCTCTGTAATTCAGTTCAAATTAAAATAGGAATAATACAAAGGGAACTTTGATTCTAGGCAGACTGCTGTCTAGTCTATTTTTCTGATCCAACCAGGCTTCTGGGTGGTAACTACTCATGTTCTTGGAGCCTCAGGAGATGCAGTTGATGAAACTTTTAGTGAAACAATACAGACACAGACCATAGCACAGTTTGACAAAGAGATGGAAAATACAAAAGAGTGTAAGAAACAGGAAGAATAAAATGAGAATATCCATTATCAGATAATCAAGATCCAAAGCAAGAAAATAGTAACTATGAGAACAAGTGATGCAGATATAGGGAAATGGGTACTCATACTTTGTTCTTGAGCCCACTGATGGGCTTTGGGGAGCAACTGGGCAATATCACATAAAATTGAAAATGCATATGCACTATGACCCTGTAGGTTATATTCCTATGACCTAAAAAATCTTGCACACATGACACAGAGAGGCATTTTATGTAAATTAAAAAATTAAAAGCCCCAAAACTTTGATTCAGTTTTGGTCAAAACTTTGTTAATACCATAAGTCACAAGTAACAATGGTATTTAATGAGAAATCTTAAAGGGATGAACATTCTTATACATGCTTTTGAGAAATCAATGCCTATGTTTTGCTGAAGAAGTATTTTAAAATATTACAACCAGTTACCTAAAGGCATTAAAAAGAGGAGCGTTAGCCAGATGAGATGCCAGTGTAGTCTGAGTCCAATCAAGGCATACTATATGTGGTAAATACTGTGGAGTGCCTCACTTAACATCTTTTCCAGCCTTCTTCTGAAGTGCTTTCCTGTACTACAAGGTGGAAAGCTGAACACCAAATCTCCCATATTTCTTGTGGCTGGGCTTCTGGGTAGGTTCCACTGATAGATGTATTCATGCCGGATTAACCTATATGATTCAAGTGGTGCAGTTCACCACAGAGGCAGCATGGTTCAGAAGCTCCCAGCTGTTATCTAGAAGGCAGTTTCAAATCTATTGCAGGAATTATAGTACCTTTGACCTTTGGTAGTATAGACCTGTAGTGTTGCTGTGGGAGTCATTCCCAGAAATTTACCTAAAATTTATTTCAAACTTCCCGATGATTTTTTTAAAAAAAATTTATGTCTTTATTTTATTTTTTGAGAGACGAGACAGAGAGCGAGCGGGGGAGGGGCAGAGAGACAGAGTGAGGGAGAGAGGAAGCCACAGAATCTGAAGCAGGCCCCAGGCTCTGAACTGTGAGCACAGAGCCCAATGTGGAGCTTGAGCCCACGGACTGTGAGGTCATGACCTGAGCTGAAGCCGGATACTTAACCTATTGAGCCACCCAGGCACCCCAACCTTCCCAATGATTTTATAAGCTTCTAAAACCATGTAATAAATCTGGTTTACTTAACTAAACTCTGACAAACACAAACTGTATCTTATTATAAACTCAACGAATTTGAGTTTCTGTCTAATGCCTCCATTAATAAAGAGAAAGCACTACTACTGACTACAAAAGTTTTATATTCTCCTCCTAGGGAACCTACTTTAGATGACAAGATTATGATATAAATACTGAAAACTTTTTTTTTTCTACATATTTGTTGGGGGAGATTGTTTTAGCATGCTCTACTTGCTTTAAAAAGTGTTAGTATATGCTTGTTGTAGGAAATTGAGTTTATTCACTTAGTATGTAGTGAGCACACTACATCTACTGATTTCTTACTGAGTCATTACCTTCATTGTCTAACTCCCTTATTTTATAACTAGAATGAACTTACCAACTATTTTCTTTTAATTTTTTAAATTAAGAGAGAGAGATAGCAAGAGCAGGGAAGGAGCAGAGAGAGAGAGGGAGACACAGAATCTAAAGCACTGCTCCAGGCTTTGAGCTGTCAGCACAGATCCTGACACAGGACTCAAATCCATGAACTGTGAGATCATGGCCTGAGCTGAAGTCCGACACTTAACTGACTGAACAACCAAGGCGCCCCTGAACTTACCAACTATTAAACATGAAGAGCCCTTTGCTTTGGCCTTCTCCTTATAGAAGTTGGTATTTGAGTTGGTTTAACACATACATGGATATTCACTATTGCGCTTCTGGAAATTGTAAGAGTAGGCAAGTAGGCTGTAGAGAATTCTACTCATTAGTTAAAATGAACTAGAGCTAGAAGCTTCAACATGTTAATCTCATAAAAATCATGCTAAGTTTTAAAAAAAAGCATGTGACAAAAGGACACAGTGCAGAATGTTAAATGTTTTCATGTTAAAAATGCATAAATTATAAATATATATAATATAAATGGATAATTTGATACACACTAACTCCAACATAGATGTTTACACTGGGAGGAGGGGTAAGGGAAGGAGAAACAAAGAAGAAGGACAGGGGAAACAAGGCTTTAGTTGTAAAAGAAATAGTTTTGAAATGTTGGCAAAATGCCAAAATTTGCTTAGCCTAGATGGTGGGTACATAAAAATTGAAATATCAATTATTTCACTTTAAAAATAAAAGATTTAAAAACAGAAATAATGCCTTTATCACATTGATTACATTGTTAGACTTTCACCCTGGAATGGACTATCAGATGATATATTAGTACTACTTTACCGCTGAAGCTTTCCAGATGTATTATTAGAATGGTTTCCAAGTGTATACCCTAGGCTGTCTAAACTGGATGTAACTCTTGTTTTACGGTCACTGGATTTCTCACCTCTGTAATGCATAATACCATTTCAACTATAGCTGAAACCTTTCACATGCTTCATACATATAAAGAGTTTCTTCCTATCATCATGCCCATTTAATTCTTGAACAATATGGAATGCTTTCCTGTAGCACTTACACTGGTAGAGTTTTTCTCTAGTGTACATATTCTGAAGCATATCAAAATTGGAAGGTACTTTCAGAACTACAGTTAAAACCCTTCTCACACAACATGCATTTGCTAAGTTCTTCCCATGACAGATTCCTGAATGCCCAATTAATTTTGCATTAACAATGTGGGGGGCTCTTCTCTAGTACAGGTATTCTGATATTAACTCACCTGGGAGATACACTTGAAGGCTTCCCTGCTATCACTTCACTCATAAGGTGTCTTCCCAATGCGGATTTCCTGATGCTGACAATGTCTGAAGTTACACGTTTAAGAGCTTTCTCACACTTAATATATTAATGGTTTCTCCCCACTGTGGATTTTTTTTTGTAGGCTGAATTAGTTTTGCACTGACACTTATGCTTTTTCCACACTCCTTAGATTGAAATGGCTACTCTCCAGTATGAATAAGCTGGTGATTTCTGCATTTGAAAGCTCTGCCACACTCATTATAGTCTCTTCCCAGTGTGGATTTCTTTGATGTTGAAGACAGAATTACACCTGAAACTATCCCCATATTCCATACACAAAGTTTATTCTCATTATGGTTTCTTTAATTTCTGATTGTATTTGTATTGACATTGAATGCTTTCCTCACATTCATTACATTTATAGGGCTTCTCTCCAGTTAGATTCTTTATGTCTAATATAGTAAGAACTGTATTTTGAAATTCTTTCCACATTCTACATATTTGAAGGTTTTTTTCCACCATGTGACTTAATGCCAGGTTAGTTTTGCACTCATATCAAAGGTTTTTGCCACATTCCTTACATTGATGTAGCTTCAAATCTCTAGTGTGGACTTATATTGCGCTAAGGTGGGAGTTACATCCAAAGGTTTTCTCACACTCATTACATTTGAAGGGTCTCACTCCCTTATACATTCTTTGGTGCTGAATCAGTTTTGAATTAAAGCTGATGACTTTCACACATATCTTACATTCACAGAACCTCTCATTAGTGGGAATGCTCTGAATCTGAAGACCCTCATCTTCTCCACAACTACTGGAAAAACTTTAATTCCCCACCATGGATATTTCCTATTGTCTCTTCAATTCATAGTCTTCTAAAAAGGTACTTCCTTGGAAAATGTCTCTCTGGAGTTTCCTAGAGAACATAATCTCTTCCTTTGCTATACCTTTTCTTGTTATGAATTCATTTGTAGTCTTGGTTCTATATTAAGAAAAAGAAAACAATATTGCACTTAAGAATTGCTCTTTAAAATCAACAGGATCAGGGACGCCTGGGTGGCTTAGTCGGTTAAGCGTCCGACTTTCGCTTAGGTCATGATCTCGCGGTTCGTGGGTTCGAGCCCCGCGTCGGGCTCTGTGCTGACTGCCAGCTCAGGGCCTGGAGCCTGTTTCAGAGTCTGCGTCTCCCTCTCTCTCTGACCCTTCCCTGCTCATGCTGTCTCTCTCTCTCTCACCTAGAAATAAATAAAACATTTAAAAAATAAAAGTAAAATAAAATCAACAGGATCATAAAATCATAGGACTATTAAATATCATTGTCCAATCACCTCAGCTAACCAATGACAAGCTGAGGCTGTAATAAAGGAAATATGCAGTATCTAAAAAAAATGGTCAAGGTAAAATAATAAACTGGGCCTTGTTGCCAGTTACATATTCTTTCCATCATCTACAATGTATTTTCCCTCATCCTACATTTTGACCCAGCAATTCTAAGTATGTCATAGAAAAATTATTTCACATGTGCACAAGGATATAGTCCAATGTTCACTCTATCACTTTTTCAAAATAAAAAATTCCAAACAACTTAAATGTCCATTATTTTTTTTTTTTTTAAATGTTTTATTTATTTCTAGCAGAGAGAGAGACAGCGTGAGCAGGGGAGGGTCAGAGAGAGAGGGAGTCACAGACTGAAACAGGCTCCAGGCTCTGAGCTGGCAGTCAGCACAAAGCCCGACGCGGGGCTCGAACCCACGAACCGCGAGATCATGACCTAAGCGAAAGTCGGACGCTTAACCGACTAAGCCACCCAGGCGCCCCTTAAATGTCCATTATTAAGACAATGGTTAGATCAACAGCTTTATCCCACAAAAATGAATACTAAACATGAGTGGAAATGAATGAACTTGAACTATGTGTTTAAATCTCATTTACACAATGTTGAATTTTTAAAGTAAGTTGCAGAAAGATATACATTTATGCAAATTCAAAACATGCAAAATAATGTTATGATGTTTATGTGAATAACCACATTTAACTACTTTAAAAGCATCTCTGGGCATAATTAACACCATATTCAAATGGTAAACTGCTTCTGGAGCAAGAGAAAGAGAAATACAATTTAATACAGAGGACTTCAATTATATCTGTAATGCTTTAATTCTTAGAAACACGTGAAAAAGTAATAACAAAATGTTTACATATGATAAAGCTAAGGGAAGGTAATAGATATTTCTTTTACTCTATATTTTTCTACATTAAAATATTTCAAGAATGTTTTAAATCTCAATAGTACCACTAGTAGAATAGTACCACAGGAGAAATATCTTCCAGAATAGTAATGGATGATAAAAGAGCAAAGAAGGTCAGAGTCCAATAGCAGTCCAATAGCAGAAGCACTTAAGATATCAGACCAAATTTTATCACAATAAATGTAAATAGGTTAAAATACTCTTAAAAGCATCAATACATTAAATGGATGAGATATACTCTGGTATAGATGGTATAAATGACTGGGTAACTTTCCATAAGCAGAAAGGTAAATAAGCCTGTGAGTAGGGTGATTGCCCTTAACTAGACAGCCCTCACAAATGGGAGATCTTGTTTTTCTGATATCTAGAAAGCCTTTGCTCCTTTCACTGAGGACAAGACCCATGTATTCATGAAGTATACTATCCTAAACAGAAATGACTAATTAATTACTAATTACTAATACAACTTAAATATAAGTGAGCTGTCTTCTCACTACCCTCTTACAGTTCATATACCATACATTCTGTTCTGATATTTCTTGCCTAAGTTCAGTAATCATTAAAGACTGGGAACAATAACTCGTGTGTTACAGTGATTTCTTGTACCAAACTGGTGAGTTTGGGTGCTCCAAAACAAACGAGACTCTACAACAGCCTTTGTTAAAGCTGCAGCCTTTGGTTGCAGAACCAAGGAGTCTGTTCTGTTTTCCAGCGCCAGGAAACCTCCCCATTTAAAACTTTTCTAATGTTTATTTATTTACTTATTTATTTTTTGAGAAAGAGAGACAGAGTGCAAGCGGGAGGCACAGAATCCAAAGCAGGCTCCAGGATCCTAGTGTTAGCACAGAGCTGGATGCGGGGCTGGAACTCACAAACCATGAGATCATGACCTGAGTTGAAGTCGGAGCCCTAATCAACTGGGCCACCCAGGCACCAGCACTCTCTATATGTTCTCTGTAAGTTACAGGCTTAGCTGGCCTTGTTAGCCTCTCCAGATGTTCACAGCCTCTTTGTTTTCCAAAGGTCTCTTGATAGAAACAGGTGCTTACTAGATAGGATGAGTGGAACTGCTCATCTGCTTGGAATATATCCATTCTTACTGAATTGGTATTAAATAACAGTTTATAAAAATCCCCTCCAGAAGTACACTTCCCAGAGGAAACGCCATCAGATCCCTGGTTCTCAAACTTGGCTGCCAAGTGGAATCACCTGGGAAGATTTTTAAAAAAATAGGATATCTGGGTCCCACCAGCTACAGCAGTGATTCTCAACTGGGAGATATGCAAATATCTTTCTGTTGTAGGTTCGAGTGCATAGAACCCAGGGATGGTGCTAAACATCCCACAATGTTTAGCAAAAAATTACGTGGTTCCAAATGTCAGTAGGGCCAATGTTGAGAAGGCTTGTTAAAGATTTGACTGTCTGGGTAACAGGTTCGGCCTGGGCATGGGAGTTTTAAAACCTTCACAGGTGATTTTAATATGCAGCAAAATTTGAGGGGGAAAATCTAGGGACTTTTTACTAGGGAATATTTGAATATGCGGCTAAATTCCTTTCAACTCTTTATATGGAGTATTAACTGGAAAATGTCCATGCCTTCCTATTTGATCATGAGTTTGGGGTTGAAAGTGGTTGGAAGGAGGAAGAGTTAGTTGCTTTTGGGAGGAACTGCAGGTTTCCCACAACCTGCTGGAATGCACATCTCCGCAATGCAACTTTTGCTGCTTATTATTCACCTCACTTAGGAGTTGGCTTCCCTAGTATAGTTCAGGAGGATCATTAACTAAGCCAAACAATCACATCCTGGGAACACCCCAGAAGGAGTTATACATGAGAGTAACAACTCCTTTGTTCCTGCTTCTGCCCTGGAGGATGACAGGAGCTTCTTTGGGGGAACCACTAGGAAGTCCCGCCACAGTTGTGCAAATGCAGGGGGCACTGTTCACAAAGAACACAATGTGAATGGTACTCCCTGACTCCATGGTCCCCAAAGGAAATTTTTAGACTCACCAGATTGCCTTAAACTTTAAATCAGACCCCTTTGTTTTTTAATGTTTATCTTTGACAGAGAGAGTACGAGCACATGCCTGCACTGGGGAGGGGCAGAGAGAGACAGAGATAGAGAGAGAGAGAGGATCTGAGAGGGCTCTGTGCTGAGAGCAGAGAACCTGATACAGGGCTTGAACTCATGAACCATGAGGTCATGACCTGAGTGGAATTTGGACACTTAACTGACTGAGCCAGACAAGCGTCTCTAAATCGGACCCTTTTGAATCTTTTTCCAAATGAAAACATCCAACTAGCTCTCTAGGTATCCTGATATTTATTTATATTACCTCAGATGATGCTAAGGAGAATATACATAGATTTAGTATGTGTATATGTATACATACAAACCTGCAACTTGCTTTTTTCATTTAGCTTGCTATGTTGTCCATGTCACCGGTCCAGACGTGTAGATACATTATTCCATTTAGCTGTAGAGTATTATACTGCATGGAATGATGACCATAAAAAACAGTTGTTTCTTAAATACGCGCAGACAGAACACAAACATTTCCTGAACCCTATAATATGACATTAAAAGTACAAAACGGATGAGAATCTACACGAACATGAGAATGAAACAGGATGAAAACAGATCAGAGCTACTAACACTGTTGGGGAAGATGGAAAGGGATAGAGAAGTGATAACCAGAGACAAACGGAAGCCTTGCATGGGAGCCAGGTGGGGAGGGGCGGCTAGGACACATGGTTAATAGCACAGAGCAAGCTGATTCACCCAGGGGAAAGTCTCAGGAAAGAGGCATCAGGTGTCAGGTATTTTGCAAGGTGGAGATGAGCCATAGAACAAATGTACAAGGAGAAACTGGACCCGCGGGTCCTACCCAATGTACTCAGCCCAGAAACTTCCCCCAAACCCCACAACAATACACTTATTCTTTGGGGGGGGAGGGGAATAGGAAAGGGCCAGATTCAAGCAGTGGATTTAAAACAAGGAAATGAATGAAAGTCTGTCTATTAAACAGAGAAAAATCACAATGCTTCACCACTGCCCCCTCCCCCCTGCTACCTGGCTCTCAAACACTCAACCAGGGTTATATCCTTTGCATGGGAGCCTGGGAGAGCCTTCTTTAGAGGCAATGGGCAATGAATAATCCCAAATTAACAGATATCTTGGGTAAGGGTCTATCAACAAAAAATTTGGAAGTCTCTTTAACTTTTCTTCCCATAAAAGATTGTATGGGATTCTAAGGTCCCAAACATGTCCATGTCCATGGGTAGCTTGAAAGTAACTAAAATAAAAAGGAAGTGGAGGAATACTGATTAAGGATATAGGTGATATTTTATGTTAAAACTGGGACTCCATGGGGGTAATGGGGAGCTGTTGGAGGATGTCAGTCTGAGATGAACCAGAATGAAGTGAGAATTAAGAGCAGCAACCAGGATGTCTTTTTCCTAACTACCATCAAGGAGGCAAGGGGGCTGGACAGTATCAGGGACAGAGTATCACCAGTGCACTATCCAATCCAGTAAACATCCTGTGTGTACCTAGTATGCTCCAGGTTCTGGGTTAGGGAACATATGTGGATATAGGGCTAAGATGCTGTTCTTGCCTTCAATGAACTAGCAAACTACCCAGGGGAGACTGCCAGTCCTTAAGCTCCCTACTGTCCTAGGGCAGACACAGGGGTCCCAAGACTTTCCTGATACCTTCACAGCCAGGAGGCACAATTTAATACAGACACACCCTCATTTCTTCTCCTCCAGCCTGACACAAACTGTATTTCCCAGAGCACTCTTGCTCAGTTTGCACAGCCAAAGGTCCCTTCTGACTTCATGTCAAACCAACAAATAAGCATGGAACAAGCTCACTATGTGCAAAAGACTAGCTAACTTTGGCATTCAAATTTAATGTCTTCAAAATATAGGAGGGCTAATTTAGCAGGTAGCAGAGAAAGAAGATTTGGTATTATAAGCTGTAGTTTCAGTCTGCACAGACTCTCAAAGCCTTTTAAAAAGAGGAGCTTTTTAAAAAAAATTTTAGTCCTATACCTCTGGACGGAAGAAATGTCCCTCAGACAAATTGTCACAAAGCTTTGAGGCCACAGCACAATGCTAGGAGAACAGAGAGGCATAGACAAGATCTTCAGAAATACAGTGGCTTAGGTCTACAGCTGTGGACCACAACATTTTTGTTTGCACACCCTTAAAATAAAAACTAGTAAACACTAAGTAGTCATGCCCAACAAGCACATGAAAAGATGCTCAACATCACTAGTTATTAGGGAAATGCAAATCAAAACCACAAAATGACACCACTTTATACCCACTAGGTTAGTCATAACTTTTTTGTAATGAAAAAGAGAACAAGAGTAATCAAAGAAGCAGAGAAACTGGAACCCTTGTACATGGTTGCTGGAAATGTAAAATGGTGCAGTTTAGAAAAGTTTGGCAGTTTCTCAGAAAGTGAAACAGAATTATCAGCAATTTTGTTTCTAGGTACAGACCCCCCAAAATTGGAATTCAAACAAATACTTGTACATTCATGTCATAGCAAGAGGATTCACAATAGCCAAAAGGCTGAAACAAGGCAAATGTCCAGCAGCTGATGAATAAATAGGCACAATGTGGTATATACAGACAATGAAATATTCAACCATAAAAGGAAATGAAGTACTGATACATGTTTCAACTTGGATACACCTCAAAAACATTATGTTAAGTAAAAGAAGCCAGACACAAAAGGTCACATATTGCATAATTTGGTTTATATGCAACACCCAGAACAGGTACATCCATAGAGACAGAAAACCAATTTGTGGTTGCCAGGAAATGGGTAGGGAGTGGATGAATGGGAGTTCTTGTTTAATGGGTACAGAGTTTCCTTTAGAGATGATGAAAATGTCTTAGAAATAGAGGTGATGGGTGCACAATATTATACATACACTAAATGCCACTGAATTCTATGCTTTAATATGGTTAATGGTTAATTTTATGTTATATGAATTTTACTCAGTAAAAAAACCCATAAAAGAAAAATACATGTTTTTAGTTAATATTTAACATTTTTGAACATAAGAATAAAGAATTGCAAAAGATGTGATTTCAGGTATATTAATTGGTACTGATGAACTGCTGGCTGTATAGAGGCCAGCTCTCTTGTATATTATAACATTTGAAAATAAAACTGTTATGTCGTTCTTTTAAGTATATCCATATAGGGCCACCTGGGTGGCTCAGTTGCTAAACTGCCCACCTTGGCTAAGGTCATGATCTCAAGGTTGGTGAATTCGAGCTGTCTCTACCCTACCATCAGGCTCTGTGCTGACAGCTCAGAGCCTGGAGCCTGGCTTACAGCCTTCCAATTCTGTGTCTCCCTCTCTCTCTGCCCGTCTCCTATCCCCCACACACATACTCTCTCTCTCTCAAAAATAAACATTAAATATGTCCATATAATCTTAATGCTCTAATCTGATACCCCATTGCCCATTTTTTAAGGTTTTATTTCTTTCTTGAGAGAGAGCAAGTCGGGGAGACACAGAGAGAGAGGGGAACAGAGGATCCAAAGCTGGCTCTGTGCTGACAGCAGAGAACCTGATGCGGGGCTGGAACTCACAAACTGTGAGATCATGACCTGGGCCAAAGTCTGAGGCTTAACTGACTGAGACAGCCAGACACCTCCTCCATCACCTATTTTTTAAAGTACATGAACAACCTCTTCTTTTTTTTTTTTTTTGAACAACCTCTTCTTTATCAGTTATTCTATATCATTCCTTTTTATCCTTGAAATTATATTTCCATTACCTTTCCTCTCAGATTTTTATCTTTGTATAATTTTTAAAGGTTTTTTTTTGTTTGATTGATTGTTTGTTTGTTTCCAGGGATGCCTGGCTAGTTCAGTTGGAAAAGCATAGAACTCTTGATCTCAGAGTTCAAGTTCAAGTCCCACATTGGGTCTAGAGATTACTTTGAGAAGGAAAGCTGACAAAAGCAGATATAAAAGAGCCAGTCAGATGTCCAAGGCCAGATAATCCCCATGCATTCTTTTTGCTTTCATAATCTTGCTTGCCTCTTGATCAGCCTACTGCCTGTATAGCACAACCAATAAGTGCCCCCCCTTTTTTTCCTGGAGCCCCTGCAATCCCACCCTGTGCAGCCAATAGAAAGTTTCCAAGTATCCTGAAGCTGGCCAGGAATAAAGTATGCTAGCACCAGGGCTGGGGGCTCAGCCTCTAGAGAGGAGTCCGCTGGGCCAGCACCGATGCAGAATGAAGAGTCTTTTCTGATTCCCTGAGTGTGTGTCACTTGTCTCTTAAAGTGTGCTGAATATCTGCTGTAACATTTTTTGGTGCATTGGCCAGGAAGCTGGCAGCCATGCTGGCCCCATGAGCCACTGTTGTCAGAAGCCAGTGGAGAGGCCACTCATCTTGGGCCCCTGTGATGGAAAGGAAGGTGCCCGACCAGTGATTTCACTGGATCTCGACCCTCACAGGGCCAGACAATAGTTGCCCACTGCTGCACTTGAACAGACTCCAAGGTTAAATCAGAAAATTCTACTAGGATGGGACATTAAATCGGGTAAATGTCCCTGAGGACCCAGGAACGAATTCAGGCCCATCCTAATGGCAGAAGGGGAGCTTGATCACCTCCCAGGTCATAATGACATAGTCACCACATAGGACAGGGAAATCCTGAGTGGAAGTCTGCAATCTGTCTGAATGTGTATGTGGTGCCTGGGCTCCACAATTGCAGCTACAGAGCCTGAGTGGGTACTACCCTGTGGTTCCATGACGACCCCATACGTCTCAAGGCAGAATCAGGTCTGCAGAGACCTAATCCAAGTCAGGGGTTTATACTGACCTGACAATGCTAAAAGGTGTCTAAATCTCCGCAAGGGAAGTGGCCAGGAGGACAAAACCTCTTCCTCAAGTTTGTCCTGCAACACTGTACATTGGGAGGGCCCCATCTAGGATATCAGGATGGGGTGGGGGGATTCCTCAAAACCAACTGTTAGAGCCAAATGTCTCTGGTTAGTTCACCTCAGAACGGGCATATTAATATTCCCAAGCAGCTGGTGAAACTCTCTTTGTTTTGGGGAAATTCCTTGTCTTCTCTTACTGACATGGACCGCCTAATTCCACTAGTGGAAACAAAACAAAATAAAAACCTGGAATCTGCTCCTCTGAGCTGACAAGATTTAAAAGTGGGAATTCTCTTTCTCTGCCTTCTGGAAGCACCTTGCCTCTTCTGCCTTCCCTTCCCCCACCCTCTGGTTTCTGCACCACCTGAGCTGCGGCTTGCATAACTGGTTCCTCAATGCCTCAGGCACTGTCAGCTCCTACTCCCACCCTAGATGTCAGGAGTAAAGGCCACCCACTTCAGATTTTCTCATCTGTGTTCCAGGTAAAAATTAGCCATGGGAAACAAATTGTCTTAAGTGGACCCAAGTAAAATGTATTCAATGCTTAAGCTAAGTTTGTTGATTTGAGACAGAACTATTTATCAACATGAGAGAAAGACAGAAAGACAGAGAGAAGGAAGGAAGGAAGGAAGGAAGGAAGGAAGGAAGGAAGGAAGGAAGGAAGGAAGGAAGGAAGGAAGGAAAGAGAGAGAGAGAGAGAGAATGACAGACAGAAAGAAGAAAGAAAGAAAGAAAAAGATAGAAAAAAATGTATTCTACCTAGATTTGCTGAAAGTCAAATAATTTCGTATTATCTCTGTTCCAACTGGTTAGCAAAAGGATGACTTAAATAATGGTTAACTTTATCTGTCTCATAGTTTTCATGGCTAATTGTTAAGATAGCTTTCAAAGCCTTTGGTAACCTAAAAAGTTTTGCTTGCATGATAAAGTGGAATTGAATTCATTGGATATCTAAGGAAGTAAGAGGAAAAAGCACTAATTACTAGACGTAGGTTTGTGTTTTCAACTTGTTGCAGAGAAACTAAGGATATTTACATCTCTTGGAAAACATACTTTGTGCTTAACTGATTCATAGGTTTGCCATCTAAGGAATTCTGATGTAACAGTTCATAATTGGTTACTACTTATTTCACTGTAGACTAAGGTTTCTAAGAGTTAAAATTCTGCCAAATGTAATTAAGGCTGATGGAAATAAGAAAATAACTTTGTATGTAAAAAAAAAAGTAGATATGTAAAAAGACATAAGAAATACAAATACATTTTTGTTACAAGTAAAAGAAAGTAATTTTGTCCTAAATGAGACTAATTATTTGCAGACAAATGGCTTGAGACAAAATCTGAATGCAAAGGAGAACTGTAGTAGGTTCATGAAGGAAAATCTTTAAAAAAGAAATTTTATATAAAGTCAGGATGGACTCAGGTTAAAATGAATGGATTTTAAAGGTACACTGGTTTAAGATTTAAAAAATCAAGATATATGTAAGCAATATATGGTGGATCCTGATTTAACGGCAACCCTCGCTGAAGTCCAGCAATCAGGAGGGGAAACAATTAAGGGTCCCTTACCTGTATCCAAAGCAGACCTAGAGAAGGAGGAAAGAAAGTGTTCCACCTCTTCCTCCTTGTGTCCTCAGTCTACATAATAAGTGCAGTTCTGCTCCCTGCTGCCCACCTTATCTAGGCTCTCCCCATAACGTAACAGGCATGTTTCCGTTGTGAGAAGCTAAAATGCCAGGAGAAACCTTTTACATTACAAGGTTTAAGACAGATAAAAGGACGTCTAGGTAAATTTTCTGATCAGGTAAATACAGAGAGAGGCTTTTCAGAATATTACATACGTTTTTGAGATGACTTGCAAAGATAAAATGCTTTTGTTAAATCATACTCTTAATGAGACAGAAAACTGTGGGGTTCAGGCAACAGCTAAGAGATATGAAGATGAGCAGCTCATTACTTACCATGGGATTGGGGGTCCTATGGGGAACTTCTAGCTCCCTACTGGAGTTCAGGCAGTTCCACCCCAAGAGCCTAACTGAGATTAAGACCATCCCACTGGGGAACAGTATCACTGCTACTTCCTAGCTTGTGTTTTTAGAAAATTAAAGAAATCTAAGATTAAGCCCTTAACTATGCTAAATTAGCCACTATTTTACAAGCACAGAATGAGAGCCCAATGGTCTTCCTGGAGAGGTTGAGGGAGGCTCTCATTAAATACATGGCTATCTCCCCTGATATCCCTAAGGCTGAGATGATTTTAAAGGACAAATCTGTCTCTCAATCAGCCCTAGGTATTCAGAGGAAATGCAAAAATTGGCTGTTGGCCTGGAAGGGACCTTAGAGGAGCTCTTATGAGCTGCCAATCAGGTATATTACAACTGAGGTGAGGGGGGGGGGGGTGGAAAGGAGACTTAAAAAAAATGTAAGGCCTTAGTTACAGCCTTAAGTACTAAGTCAGACTAGACTTTCTGAGGTCCTGGCACCAAATGCCACTTATGTGGCCATTCAGGACACTGAAAAAAGACTGGCCTCAGAAGAGACAATAGACGTCAAAGCCCCGGAAGCCATGGCCCACTGTGGAGACAATCACTGGAAGCCTGAATGCCCTCAGGACCTCTGTTGGCAGGGCTCAGATAATCAGTGTCCCTGAAAGGGACTGATGGCGCCTGGGGCTCTTTGCCATGGCTCCCCAGAACCAACTACTATTGGAAACCCACAGCCTTAGGAACTCTGGATATAGAAAACAAAACAAAACAAAACAAAACAAAACAAAACAAAACAAAAAAACCCCAAAACCCGAAAATCTCAATTGATTTCCTTCCTGACCTGGGAGCCACCTTTTTGTCCTCCTTTTTACTCCTGGCCAACTATCCAAACTCAGCATAAGAATTAGAGGCATCTCCTGGGGTGCTTGGGTGGCTTAGTTGGTTAAGCGTCCAACTTTCGCTTAGGTCATGATCTCACGGTTCGTGGGTTCGAGCCCCACGTCGGGCTCTGTGCTGACTGCCAGCTCAGAGCCTGGGGCCTGCTTCAGATTCTGTGTCTCCCTCTCTCTGTGACCCTCCCCTGCTCACGCTGTCTCTCTCTCTCCTAGAAATAAATAAAAATATTTAAAAAAAAAAAAAAAA